>NC_136411.1:168733939-169333939 GCF_051521515.1 Lactuca serriola | reverse complement strand
CAAATCCTTCAAATATTTAGGGAAACTTCTTTTCCAATGCCAATTTTCGTTAAAATAGTAGCAAGTGGCCTCTTTGGGGTTACTAACAGCAGGAATATCCTAATTAGGCTTTGTCTTTTACCCACTTCCAGACGCTCTAGCATAGGCCTTGCTCTTCCAATTCGATTGAGGATTAGCCTTCCTCTTCTTTCCTCTGTTTTTCATAATGGCAAGGACAGGAGAACTTGTTGCAGATGGGACCTGGTTTTTCTTCATGCCTGATTCAGCTGTCTATAATAAATTGTGGAGTTGGGTCAAATGGTCTCCATGTTGTTCAAATGATAAGTTAAGATAAACTAATCATAAATGGGAGGTAAGGAGTTAAGGACCATGTCATTGGCTAACTTCTGGTCAAAATTCACATAGAGCTTTTCCAGATGCTCCACATATCTCTGCATTCTCTGCACATGTTTGCAAACAAATTCTCCCTCCTTCAACTTGAAAACTATTAACTCCTTGACGACCTATACCTCTCTTTACATGCTTTCTTGTGAAAATTTTCCACAAGGTCCAAACACACCTCGTATGTCCAGTAGTCCTCATAGAAATTCTGGAACTCAGGTACCATGGTTGAAACCATGATGCAAACGACCCTTTTTGCGTCATCATAGTGTTGCTTGTAGGCAACCTATTCTTCTGGAGTAGCAGTTGACTCATTGATTTCGATTAGAGGTTTATCAAGGACACATTATTTTCCCTCGTATCACAGATTCATTTTGGGATTTCGCATCCAGTCTATGTAGTTTGGACCAACTAGTTTCTCTTTGGATAGCGTCGAAAAAAAAGAGTGAAGTTCGAGTTGTTCGTGGATGATTGAGCGCAGAAGCATCTCTAGGAGTAGACATTTATATAAGAGAGATAGTTTTAGTTAGTAATACAGAAACCCAAAATAAATATTCTAGGCTAGGATCCAAGATATAGTTCACAATCAAGAAGAGAGATGCCACAGTCTTATTGCGAATTTATGAAGGTATATAAAAACAATTCACTAATTTCAATCTATGAAACTCCAAGATCTTTTAAGATTCATTGAATCTTTTCAATGGCATGTTTAATATCAGATTATGCTCTTCTATTTCTAACTGGGATATCAAGGATCATAAACAAGATGTGATTAACCATGCAAATCCGCTTGACAACCTTGATGTCGTTTATCATATCTAATTAATGTGTTGGTTAACCACATATGCTCCATTAACAATGATAATTTTTGAGTTGTGACACCATGCCAACATTATCGTACCAAATTAGTGTGCTGGTTAACCACACACATTCCACTAACGACTAATAAAGAATGATATGCGTTTTCATGGATTAGCATACAATTTCACATTTTTCCTAAAGTAACTAGAATGAGATTAAAAATATTTTTGTTACTTTATATCATTATACGTTTAATAAGAATATGTAATATGAAACTCGTTCGGCTAACGACCCTTCATCACACAGGAGAGCGGCGGGTGAGAATAGACACACATTCAACTGTATTTTAAAACTTTTCAAAATACAAGGTTTAAGTATTAATTATCTAAATTAAACTTTTAATCAATAAAACTTAAATCAATTATGATTTATGAAAGACCCTGACTTTCGTATTTATGAAAGACCCAAACTTTCATACTTGACAATATAGTTACTCCAAAACATGCTACTTGCATATTCATAAAAACAATATTTTACGTTGTTAAAGAGGTTACAAACTACTGGATACAAACCGACTATTTTAAAGTGTTATATATTACATAACTTCCCAGGATTCTATAGTTTTATACATATGGGAGTGCAAAATACAATAGTTTCAAACTATTCATAAGCTTCTATCGATACAATAGTTTCAAACTATTCAAAAATCTTCTACTAGTATATAACTATACTGGATGCTTATCTCCTGCAATTTGTTAAACATTGAGAGGGTAAGCGGTGACGCTTAGTGAGTTCAATAATAGATACAATATAACGTTATGTCATATATATACTTCAATATGGCAAAAGAAAAGAGGAACAAGGAACAACAAGGGAATATGTGAATCATGTGACAAACTTTCCATATCAATCATTGATTTGATTCAAAGATATACAATCAATGAGACATAACAATTTCCATACTTGATATACATCAATAAAGCTTTGGCCCAAATGGCACAGAAGACATACAACTTCATATTAACATTTTGGTAGATTTCAGGCTTATAGCCCTGTCTAACCTTCTGCCAATATCATAGAATAGAAATCATTCTCTTACGGAGACATATTCTACATGGCCATAGGCTACATACAAGTACCAACGTGAATCCAAGTCCTTTCACTGATCACATGGTCAAAGGTATTTCTTTGCTATTAAAAACAGCAAATAAAAATAATACGGGAAAATAACCCAGAATAATAACACTGAAAAGCACATAGCACATATAACACATAACATACAATTATTTCTATATATTAAACTCACCGTGAAATAATCGGGTGTAACACCCAAAGTCGAGTCCAAGGAGGAACTCGGTGAGTCCGAGCGGGATCTGAGTCAAGGAGTAAGTGACCGACTCGGCGAGTCGACCAAGGAGACTCGGCGAGTCTGGTCTGAACGAGGAAAACCCTAAATCCAGGACTTGGAGCCTATTTAAGTGCCTCATTCTCTTCCCTAGGGTTCCTTTATTGCCTCTCTAACCCAAACACTAAACCCTAGCCGCCATATCCATTTTTGAGCTAATTATTGCCTTGAAGAGTGCATCAAAGCTTGGAGAAGGAAGAAGGATCTTGGAGGTGCAAGAAGGGGGCTATAGATCTGGGATTGGGAAGACATTTCTGAGCATTTGGAGGTAATAAACTAGTTCTTGGAATCCCTTGCACCTAGATCTATGTGTGTGTTTTGGGCATTCTTGGCATGATAGTAACCATTTCGAGCTAGAAGTTCAGATCTGAGGTTGCTACCTCATGTCGATGCTTGTTTTGGTCTAGATTCCCATAAAGTATCATCTCTTGGTATGTTAGTGAAGCATGGTTGCCTTAAACCCTAGTTTATGGTGTATTTAGCCTAGATCTCCTTCTCTACACGTAGAGTTTGCCGCTTTACGTGAGGAACATGCCTTGGAAGTATGGATCTATGTGTTGGAGCCCCTGTTTGGCTCAAAGAGCCACTGCATGGATTAAGAGCTGGAGTGACTCAGTGAGTCACATGGGTAGACTCGGCGAGTCGGATGAAGTTGGGCAGGTCAGGACTCGGAAATCGATAGACTCGGCGAGTCAAGGACTGACTCATCGAGTTGAGTCGTGGATGAGAGGACTCTGAGTTTATGAACTCGACGAGTCAGTAGGCAAACTCAGCGACTAGGGTTTACCTAGTAGGTTGACTTTGACCAGCGTTGACTTAGTTGACTTTTGGGGGTCAGTTAGACTAAGTATTTCATTGATATTGGTAGCTTGGGGAGCTGGTGAAGCAGGAGATCAGAGAGTTGTCGGGCAGCGGCTAGAAGGATTATCAGCAAGTTCAGCAAGTGCACCTAAGTTTCCCTTTTATGTGAATCGGTCTACGGCCATAATGCCAGCCCATGTAGTTATGAGTAGAAGACCCGGGGGTTAGCCCTAGGCACGGTATGCTAGTATGGTATTCTAGACGAGGTCCAATGATAGCGGGCAGGAGCCCAAGGAATGGTTTATGTGATAGTTTATACCTGTCTTTTGTGTGCTACTTGTATGTGCCTGGTAGGGAGGTGAGTGTGGGCGAGGTCCCGTAACTCACCAATAGCAGAGTGTGGATGGTGTTCCACATCTCATTAGCAGCAGATCAGGGGCGAGGCCCAAGTTAGGGAATGAGTGAGGGTGGGTTGGGCCCGTACCTCACTATCAGCAGGAGTATGGACGGGGTTCCATGACTCATCAGTAGCAGGACAAGGGCGAGGCCCAGAGATAGGCGAGGCCTTAGGACGAGATCCGTTAGTATGTGTTTAGCTTATGCAATGTGATATGTTTATGTGCTATTATATGTTAGCGGGCGAGGCCCTGTGACATGCGAGGCCTAAGTGAAACAGATATGTATCCGAGCGGGGCTCGAAGCCAGGCGGGGCCGTTGTAGCGGGCGAGGCCCGAGGAAGGGGCGAGGCCCAGGCTAACGGGCGTGGCCCAGTATGTGCAGTATGTGGTTATGCATGGTATGTGGTAGGGTGGGGAACTCACTAAGCTTCGTGCTTACGGTTTTTAGTTTTGGTTTCAGGTACTTCCGGTAACGGTGGGAAGAGCTCGGGGTGATCGCATGGCACACACCATAGATTAGACAGCCTAGGAATGTTTACTCTGATAACGAACATGTGTTTTGGAAGTTAAATACTCTGTTTATGTTTTTGATTGATGACTTTGTTTTAAGTAATGTTTTATTAAAAGAAATTTTTAGTCTTGAATTTTGGGACGTTACAAGTTGGTATCAGAGCCTTGGTTTGAGGGATTTGGACATACCCTTAGGTGTGTCCGAACTCAAACTAAGGGATTGGGATAAAAGTTTTCAAAATGAAAGGACAAGTTTTGTGAAAAGAGTTTTAGAAATGTAACAGTTTTAGAAAAGCGAAAAGATTTCAGAAAGAAAAGAATTTTGATAAGAGAAAAGGGTGTGGTGCATGTAATCAGCCAAGCTCTAGTAAGTACCCCAAATTACCCATACAAGTTTATGTTATGATTATTAGTTAGTAGAACAGCATGCTAGACTAGGACTAAGGATCTAGGGAGGATGCCTTATGTGCCTATTATATGTGCTTTGAGTTGCATGATAGTGCTGATTAGACAGTAGTAGGATAGCCTGTTTAGGTTATGACTGAGTTTATGAGTTTGTGTTACATGCTAGTTCAGATTCTTGCTATGTGGATATGATTGATTGAGTATGTTGTGGTTAGATTTTCCCCTTGTCTGAATGCTGCTTGCTTTGTGCAATATGGGATTCCAAGTGATGGGAGCTAGCCATTAGGTGGATACATCACGTCACATATGATCAGGGTTGAATAATCTCAGAGTGCTGGATTTGGCCCTATTTCGCAGCTCTCGTTTGAGTCCAACCGTTGTAGGGACGAGTCTTTTACTCGAAGGATTATCTGAGCCTCGTCACATGTGATGGTATCCAGGTAATGGCTAATTGGCATCACAAGGAGATCTTCAGCAGCTGAGGACTGGTTTGAGTCGAGTCAGAGGTTTCTCTAGGGTAAGCCTAGGATGAGATAGTGTTGGGAGCAGTAGTAGTGGATAAGGGACCTGGTGGAGTCAAAGCAATTCCTGAGGAAAGTTCAGATAGATGTGGAAGGTAGTATGGGCCCATACTACTAAAAGCAGAGGATCCGTACTCGATTCGGGAAAGGCCGAGACAAGACCGGGAACCTGGTAGGGTGTGTCTGGTCTCGCAGCAGTGATAAGTATTCTGATAGAGGATGTATTATATTTTCAGCATGGTGACGTTGCGAGAGAGACCGGTGAGCAGACCAGGCGCCAGAGAGGGATCAGGCTCGGGTTCAGGAGCCGAGCAGCTAAAGGAGAGAATGAGGGAGTTGATATCAGCCGAGGTGACACACAGTATTCTAGACCAGACTCCTGTGATCTTTGGCACGGTCAAGGAGGGTATATTGGAGATTTTGGATGAGAGGCTGGGAGCCTTCCGTACGGAGATGATGGCTTTCATGGGAGCGCATACCTTGACATTTCGAGAGTTCAGGGCTTGCGGAGCACCAGATTATCATGGGGTTAGGGACCCCATCGCTAGCAGCAGATGGTTGGCTGATGTTGCCAACGCATTCCGTACGAGCCGGTGTCCTGAGGGGGACAAGGTCAGACTCGCTTCATGTCTTCTAAAGGACAGAGTGAGGGATTGGTGGGAGGAGATTGGTCATGCTTTGGGGGATGATGTCGCGTTGGAATCGATGTCATGGAGCGATTTCTCGGCCAGGTTCTGGGCGGAGTTTTCGCCAATTATTGAGGTGTAGCAGTTGGCACGGGAGTTTCAGGATTTGATGAAGACCACTGAGACTGTGGCGGACATCAGCGCCAAGTTCAGGGAGAGGGCTCTTCTTGTACCGCAGTATGTCGTGGATGAGGAGATGAAGAAGGCCCGATATCACGAAACGTTGAGGGTTGACATCAGGGAATTCGTGAGCAAGTCCGGGTGTAAGACGCTGGAAGATATGATTTCTCGGGCCAGAGAGAGGGAAATTGATTTGGAGCAGATCCGGAAGAGGAAGCCAGATGAGGTTCAGGTAGCTGCGGGTTCGGGCAAAAGGCCCAAGGGGTCGGATTCGAGATCGTGGGATTATCAGGACCGCAGGCTATGCGGGAAGTGTGGCAGGGCACACGGGGGCGTGTGCATGGGTGGTAGCGGTGGTGAGTCTGGCTGCTTCAAGTGCAGTTGGACTGGTCATTTTAGCAGGGATTGTACTGTTACCACCACTCAGGGATCCGACTTGATATGTTTTCACTGCAATCAGCGGGGCCACAAGAAGGCCCAGTGCCCCAGTTTGTTTTCAGCAGGACGGGTGATGGCACCTGCCCCTGCGACTTTGAGGATCACAGACGGCCGTTAGGGCCGTGTAGAGGCACCTGTGGTAGGAGGCAGGGCTTTTCAGATGACTACCTTGGAGGCGCGAGCAGCATCGGACGTTGCAGGTATGCGACTTCTGTTTTCAGTTCTTTTATTTGTGCATGATTATATTGTTATGGTTCTGCATCATTATCAGTATGAGTATTTTATTTTTGTGTGGCTTGATCGTGATCGAGTTATATGCCATCTGCATACCTTGGATATTTGAATGATAGTTAAGGGATGTGCTCTATTGGAGAAGGTTGCTTAGGATGCAGTAACTGTAGCATGCCTGGGAGGGACTTGGTATGTCTCGCTAGTTCGCAGCCGTATAATTTTCGAAATGGATTGGTTAGATCCCTAGCTATGGTAAGCTTGGGGGTTCCTCAGTAGGTTGATTATGGAATGGTAGCGAGGATTGGGAATTCTTTTCGAGCATTGAGCAGCAAGGGTTAAGCAGGATCGAAGTGGGGGAGAATCCTCCGAGCGTGCTAAGGTAAGAGCACGCATATCCAGAATGAGTGTGCGACCTCCAAGAAGGAAAAGAAGTGGTACAGCGTTTGATGGATTGAGAAGTTCCGGGTTGGGAGGTTGAGAAACTCCCCCTCAGCCAGTGCGTGTATTGGTGTTGGTTAGTGTCTGGTTGGGAATTCAGGTTGGAGGATCGCCTGTAGGGCTCGAGTGAGTCAGAAGGAGGATCTTGAGAACTGATAGCATGGGGTGATTTCGTATTAGCAGTCAGTGGTGGAAAGTGTTGTCAGACTACGGGGCAGCCGTAGCATTCACTAGCGGTCAGTGGTGGAAAGTGTTGTAAGACTACGGGGCAGCCGTAGCATTCACTAGTAGTCAGTGGTGGAAAGTGTTGTAACACTATGGGGCAACCGTAGCATTCAATAGCAGTTAGTGGTGGAAAGTATTGTCAGACTACGGGGCAGTCGTAGCATTCACTAGCCGTCAGTGATAGAAGGTGATGTAAGACTGCGGGTAAGTCGTAGCATTCCATAGTAGCTTCGTTGGCAGAGTTGGGTCGAGGCCCTTATCTCCTAGTGATCAGATACGAATCAAGAATGGGTAGTGGATGTGAATGATAGGGAGTTCCCTGTATAGCCCTAGAGAGGTGAGACCTTAGGAGGGGCCGCTCCAGGATATAGTTGGGTGAGACTCGTAGGCGAGGCCCATATGAGAGGAGCAGTATAGGTGAGACCTGAGAGCAGGGTTGCTCAGTAGTATGGTTGGGTGAGACCCGTGGGCGAGGCCCGTGAGTTTTAGCAGCACAGGTGGGACCTGGTAGGGACCTTAGTGTCAAGATAGGGGATCGTGGATCCCAGGATTGTAGTGCCTGAATGGCAGAATAGATTGAGCAGTTATAGGTGGTCGAAATTTCTTCGAAGTCACTGGGAGCGACTAGGAGTTGTGTGGGGACTAGCGACCGGGGGGAGCCGGTAATCCAGATATCGGTAGGACGGTAGGGACCAGGGTGGTCTCAGTCATCTGGAAGGCAGATGAGGAATAGCAGAATTTTCAGTCAGTAGCAGTGCGGGTATGCAGTGTATGGTGGAATTCGGTTAGTTGATCGTGGGGTGCTCGACACCAAATTATAGTAGAAAGAATTGCCCAGTGGATACTAGCGATAATAACCCGTACTGGAGGAAGCGGGAGTGATGGATTGGTGAAGATAGGATCTTCATAGTGGCAGAGGAAATAGTTGGTTATGGAGCATTGCCTTGCGAAGGTAAGGAAATTACACAAGGAAAGAAGGGGTGAACCCCTATGGGGTCAGTGCAGTACTTGGAAAGTACCAGAAGAATTGTCGGTTGAGTAAGTTGTGTTTCCAGAATGTTCAGGGTCAGGGTTGACCCGAGATTATTATCCGCAAGGATTGATATTAGTCGGAATTACCAGGCGAAAGACTAGTGAAAGTAGGCAGCTGGTGTTGGATCAATTAGCGGAGTATTGGAAGCAGATCACATGCGGTTGGCCATAGCAAACTTCGAGGACGAAGTTTAGTTTAAGTGGGGGAGAGTTATAACACCCTAAGTCAGGAAGGCCAAGAAAGGAAAGAAAACCCTAATTTTAAGGGACGACTCGTCGAGTCCAAGGAGGAACTCGGCGAGTCCGAGCGGGATTCGGGTCAAGGAGTAAGTGACCGACTCGGCGAGTCGGCCAAGGAGACTCGGCGAGTCTGGTCTGAACGAGGAAAACCCTAAATCTGGGACTTGGATCCTATTTAAGCACCTTATTCTCTTCCCTAGGGTTCCTTTACTGCCTCTCTAACCCAGAACACTAAACCCTAGCCGCCATATCCATTTTTGAGCTAATTATTGCCTTGAAGAGTGCATGAAAGCTTGGGGAAGGAAGAAGGATCTTAGAGGTGCAAGAAGGGGGCTATAGATCCAGGATTGGGAAGACATTTATGAGCATTTGGAGGTAATAAACTAGTTCTTGGACTCCCTTGCACCTAGATCTATGTGTATGTTTTGGGAATTCTTGGCTTGATAGTAACCATTTCGAGCTAGAAGTTCAGATTTGAGGTTGCTACCTCAGGTCCATGCTTGTTTTGGTCTAGAATCCCATAAAGTATCAGCTCATGGTATGTTGGTGAAGCATGGTTGCCTTAAACCCTAGTTTATGGTGTATTTAGCCTAGATATTCTTATCTACACGTAAAGTTTGCCACTTTACGTGAGGAATAGGTCTTGGAAGTATGGATCTATGTGTTGGAGCCCCTGTTTGGCTCAAAGAGCCACTGCATGGATTAAGAGCTGGAGTGACTCGGCGAGTCACATGGGTAGACTCGGCGAGTAGGATGAAGTTGGACAGGAACTCGGCGAGTTGGAAGAACAACTCGGTGAGTCTGTTCTTGGACTCGGCGAGTCAAGACGCGAAACCCCAAACCCTTCAAGTTGAGACTCGAATCAGTGAGTTGAGTGGAGACTCGGTGAGTTGGACAGGTCAGGGCTCGAAAATCGGTAGACTCGGCGAGTCATGGACTGACTCGGCGAATCGAGTCGTGGATGGGAGGACTCTGAGTTTATGGACTCGACGAGTCAGTAGGCAAACTCGACAAGTAGGGTTTAGCTTGGAGGTTGAATTTAACCAGGACTTTGACTTTGACCAGTGTTGACTTAGTTGACTTTTGGGGGTCAGTTAGACTAAGTATTTCATTGATATTGGTAGCTCGGGGAGCTGGTGGAGCAGGAGTTCAGAGAGTTGTCGGGCAGCGGCTAGAAGGATTATCAGCAAGTTCAGCAAGTGCACCTAAGTTTCCCTTTTATGTGAATCGGTCTACGGCCACAATGCCAGCCCATGTAGTTATGAGTAGAAGACCCGGGGGTTAGCCCTAGGCACGGTATGCTAGTATGGTATTCAAGACGAGGTCCAATGATAGCGGGCAGGAGCCCAAGGAATGGTTTATGTGATAGTTTATACTTGTCTTTTGTGTGATACTTGTATGTGCCTGGTAGGGAGGTGAGTGTGGGCGAGGTCCCGTAACTCACCAATAGCAGAGTGTGGATGGTGTTCCACATCTCATTAGCAGCAGATCAGGGGCGAGGCCCAAGTTAGGGAATGAGTGAGGGTGGGCTGGGCCCGTACCTCACTATCAGCAGGAGTATGGACGGGGTTCCATGACTCATCAGTAGCAGGACAAGGGCGAGGCCCAGAGACAGGCGAGGCCTTAGGACGAGATCCGTTAGTATGTGTTTAGCTTATGCGATGTGATATGTTTATGTGCTATTATATGTTAGCGGGCGAGGCCCTGTGACATGCGAGGCCTAAGTGAAACAGATCTGTATCCGAGCGGGGCTCGAAGCTAGGCAGGGTCGTTGTAGTGGGCGAGGCCCGAGGTAGGGGCAAGGCCCAGGATAGCGGGTGTGGCCCAGTATGTGCAGTATGTGGTTATGCATGGTATGTGGTAGGGTGGCGAACTCACTAAGCTTCGTGCTTATGGTTTTCAGTTTTGGTTTCAGATACTTACGGTAGCAGAGGGAAGAGCTCGGGATGATCGCATGGCACACACCATAGATTAGACAGCCTAGGAATGTTTACTCTGATAACGAACATGTGTTTTAGAAATTAATACTCTGTTTATGTTTTGGATTGATGACTTTGTTTTAAGTAATGTTTTATTAAAAGAAATTTTTAGTCTTGAATTTTGGGACGTTACACCGGGGGCTAAAATATTAATTTGGGCAGCACTTCGGCTCTAAATATAACTTTCTTCCTTGAAAATCGGGAGTTTTCTTGAAAACCGGGCTCTGCGAAGATAGAGCTACAAAACCGAAAAGATAAATTTCCGGGCACTTGGGGGCGTGTTTCGGGTGTTAAAAATAAATTTGGGGCTTCGGGGGAAGTGGAAGTGGAAGAAATATAAGTTTAGGGGTAAAAAGTGGCAAACTTCTAACATTTACTAGGGAGGTCTCGTACCCCTTATATAGGGCCGAGGTTCGGATCCGAAGCAAAGGGAAGAGGGCAGGTGGCTGCGAGGCTCGGACCAGATGGCAGTTTCGGCGAGGCTCGGATGCGAGGAGTCATCGGCTTCAGGCGCGTCATCGGCTTGTTCTTTGGCTCGGACACGGGGTGAAGTCTGATGCGAGGCGCATCGGATAGCCATTGGACCGCACCCTCAGTCGAAGAGGCAGGCATGCGAGGATCACGTGACCAACTCCAATCCATGCGGATTTCCTCGAAAATGTGCCAAAATTTTCTAAAA
The DNA here is from genome assembly GCF_051521515.1 of Lactuca serriola. Lineage (NCBI taxonomy): Eukaryota > Viridiplantae > Streptophyta > Magnoliopsida > Asterales > Asteraceae > Lactuca > Lactuca serriola. Next base: position 169,322,649 of record NC_136411.1, on the reverse strand, counting down.
CTCATAACTTTCACATACGGGCTCCGTTTTCGACGTTCTTTATATGCACATGTAGGTAAAATTATGCTCTACAACTTTCGTTTACACTTCGTCGGCTAATTCGGAATTTATTTTTAATATTATTATTTTAAACAGAAAGGGACAGGAAAATCCATTAAAAATTCATAACTTCTTCATCCGACATCCGTTTTCGTCAGAATTTTTACCATTGTACTACTAATGACGAGACCTTCAATTCTTGTTTAGGTTGTGTCAGCTAAAAATCACTCGATCTAAAATTCGAATATTTAGTTGTCTACTGCTAAGCTGAAATTTCGAAATATCATAACTTCCTCATAGGAAGTCAGATTTTGGCGTTCTTTTTATCGAACTTCTTAGTTTAACGAATACTACGACTTGCATTTAGATTACTATGGCTAAAAAGTAGTTTATTAAATACTCACTTTTTACGTCATCGATGTCGTGCCGGTTTTGTCGCGGGTCTTCGATTGGTCATAACTTCTTCCTTATAACTCGGATTTCGATGAGGTTTTTGCGTAAATGTTTCTAACGATATTATCTAGAAATTTCAATAATAAAATTTTACTTATTCCAAATTTTATATTTTCGTTAAATTTCACTATTTGACATTTGATTGGAATCTCATAAGACTTCAAATACTTTCTGAATGATTCTAAGAATAGTTTTACTTCAATTCTATTAAAAACTATCTGTTAGAGCTCAACATTCAAATTCACATAATATTTCATAATATTATTTACTTAAAACACGATTTCAAAACGTGTATGTTACAAATACCTCCTCCTTTTGAGGATTTCGTCCCCGAAGTTACATCGATTAAAATAAATGGGGATATTTTGCTCTTATCTCATTCTTATTTTCCCAAGTATAATTTGGGCCTCGATGGTGTTTCCACTTGACAAGCACAAACTCTACTTCTTTATTACGTAGATTAGTTGTTCTTTCATTCACGATCTCTTCAGGCTCTTCTACATATCTTAACTTATTATCCAATTTCACCTTGGATAATGGAACTGTCTCATCATTGATGCTCAAGCATTTGAGCAGATAGCTCACACGAAACACATCATGAATACCTGCCAAATCTTCAGGAAATTCTAAGCGGTATGCTTGCTTTCCAATTCTCTGGATGATTTTGAAAGGTCCAACAAATCTGGGACTCAACTTTCCTTTCTTCCCAAATCTCATAAGGCCTTTCCATGGGGATACCTTCAGCATTACAAAATCACCCACTTGAAATTCTATGGGTCGCCTCCTCTTTTCTGCATAGGACTTCTATCAATCCTGGGCCGCTTTCATTCATTCATTCTCGTACATTTTGAATCTTGTCGGTGGTGTCTTGAATCATTTCAGGGACTCCAAGGATCTTTTGTCCTATGTCTCGCCAACATAATGGCGTATGGCATTTGCGACCATATAATGCCTCATATGGTGGCATTTTGATTGAAGCGTAGTAACTTTTATTATACGAGAATTCGACAAGAGGTAAGTAATTATCCCAGTTACCACCGAACTCCAAGACACATGCACGAAGCATATCTTCTACTGTTTGGATTGTTCTCTCTGTCTGACCATCTGTCTGGGGATGATAAACTATGCTGAGAGCAACTCGAGATCCTAATTCACGTTGCATACTCTCCCAAAAGTGAGAAGTGAAGCGAGTATCACGATGGGAAATGATCTTTAGTGGCACACCATGTCTTGCAACAATTTCATCCAAGTATACTTGTGCGTATTTCTCCATTGGAGCCGTTTCTGAGCGCTTTTAGTCAGGCGGTCGACGATTACCCAAATGCTATCATGTTGTCTAGCAGTCTTTGGCAATTTGGTAATAAAATCCATGGACAGTTCTTCCCATTTCCATACAGGAACACTAAGACTTTCTGGGTTTCCATAAGGATTTTGGTGCTCTTCGTTGACTTGTAAGCATACTAAGCATTCCTGTACATATCTTCCAATGTCTCTCTTTAATCCAGGCCACCAATAATCAGCTCTTACATCATAGTACATTTTACTTTTACCAGGATGGATTGACAGTTTAGATTTATGGGCTTCATCTAAAATCTTCTGTCCCAATCCACCAATCTTTGGAATCCATAGCCGATTCTTGAATACTTTTAATCCTCGCGGATCATCAAGTAAAGCATCATTATAATGTATGATCCCTTCTTTCTTCACATTTTCTGGCTTTAGGGCCCCTTCTTTCCATTTCTCTAATTCATCTAAAATAGTGAATTTTACTGCAGTATGAGTAATAGCAGAACACATAATATTGCGATAAACCTTTCTGCTAAGTGCATCGGCAACTACGTTGACTTTTCTAGGATGATATAGGATTTCACAATCATAATCTTTGATCATCTCCATGACTCGTTGTTGTCTCATATTCAAAATTTGCTGACTGAATATGTACTTGAGACTTTTTTGGTCGGTAAATAATTGGCATTTTGTACCAAAAAGATAATGCCTCCAAAGTTTTAGGGCAAATACCACTAGAGTGAGTTCGAGATCACGAGTGGGATAATTCTTTTCATAATCTTTCAGTTGTCTTGAGGCATAGGCTATCACTTTGCCACATTGGATCAACACATAACCAAGTCCCAATCTTGAAGCATTGCTATACACGGAGAAATCATCATCACCTTCTGGGAGTGATAAGATTGGAGCATGAGTCAAAAGATCTTTTAGAGTCGAGAAAGCTTTTTCTTGGGATTCACCCCATTCGAAATTCACTTCCTTCCGTGTAAGACTCGTGAGAGGTACAACTATACGAGAAAAGTCTTTAATGAATATCCGATAATATCCCGCGAGACCCAAGAAACTACGAATTTTGGAAGCATTACGGGGCACTTCCCAATTTTGAATAGCTTTGATTTTGATAGGATCTACGGATACACCGTCACTAGAAATAACATGGCTGAGAAATTGAACTTGGCGAAGCCAAATTTCATATTTGGAGAATTTAGCATACAGTTTCTCCTTTCGAAGAAGTTCTAATACCGCACGAATATGAATGGCGTGATCAGCTTCAGACTTGGAATAGATTAAAATATTGTCAATGAATACGATGATTGATTTATCGAGCATTGGGCGGCATATCCAATTCATCATATCCATGAATACAGCAGGAGTATTTGTTAAACCAAACGACATAACAAGGAATTCATAATGCCCATATTGAGTACGAAAAGCAGTCTTCGGTACATCCTGCTTGTGAACTTTCAATTGATGATAGCCAGATCTTAAATTAATTTTTGAGAAATAGCTAACACCCTGAACTTGATCGAACAAATCGTCGATGTGAGGTAGTGGGTACTTGTTCTTGATAGTCACCTTATTCAACTCACGATAATCAATGCACATCCGCATCGATCCATCTTTCTTCTTGACAAACAGTACCGGAGCACCCCCAGGGAGAGGTACTCGGTCAAATGAAACCCTTGTCATGTAGTTCCTGCAGTTGGATCATCATTTCTTTCATCTCAGCTAGTGCAAGACGATATAAAGTCTTTGCAATCTGTAACGCCTATGTTTCTGGGCTTGCCATTTTTAGCAATGTAATAGTCTAGGTTAACCTTTGTAACCCGTTTTGAAATAATAGAAGTGTATTATTTGAGTATTATGTGTTTTGTGCTTAATTGCTTAATTATGTTGTTGGATTAATTAAGAATAAAAATAAGCGTCAAAAATTAAGTGTAAAATAAACTTGATATCTTTGGTTAATGTTGTAGTAGTTGAAACGAGGTTTCCGATTATATATAGAACGCCCAAATCTGACTTCGTATGAGGAAGTTACGATTTTCTGAAGTTTCGACTTAGCGGTATGCAACCTGAAATACTCGATTTGAGATCGAGCGGTTTTTAGCCGAAGCAATCTAAACGAGGATCGAAGGTCTCGTTGTTGGTATCGAAGCGATAAAAAGTTAGGTGAGAATGGACGTCAAACGAAGAAGTTATGAATTTATAACGAAGTTTTTCTGTCCCGGCCTATTAAAAATAAATAATAAAAATAAATTCAAAATTAGCCGACGAAGTCTAAACAAAAGTTGTAGAGCGTAGTCTCACCTTCGCGTGGATATAAAGAACGTCGAAAATGGAGTTCGTATGGAGAAGATATGAATTTCCAAAGTTTATTAAATATTTTGTATTTAAATTAAATCTTTAAATCTGGCATTATCCAAAAGGGAGTCAGCGATCCGATCCGAAGTATGCCCCACGTACTCCGAGGATGTCGACACTCGCACTCGAGGACTTCGGATACGTAAGCGGTGACGAATTCGGACGCGTACGCCCCGCGTACTCCGAGGCTCCAGCCTCCTATAAATAGGATGCGAGGGCAGCCGGTTCTTTTGTTCATTTTCTCTCTTCTCTCTCCCGTTTTGCATCGATTTGTGTGCCAGAAATACCCCGAAGCCCCGGTAATATTCTCGAGCCCCGAGGCAAGTCCCGAGATCCCGAAGATCCCGAGAAGTGCGGTTCCCGAGTCGAAGCTCTGCCTGCGAGAAGTTCGATTTTTGTAGAGATCTTCCAGATCTGCTGTGGATTACTACTTCTGCAAGTCGTAGTGCTGTCTGATCATCTGCTGATCAAGTGAGTGTATACTACCTTTCATAAACAAGATATTAATACAAGTATGGTTCGAGTGTATTAAGTATATTGTTGTTTATATGTGTGAGTGCGTAGTTACTTTCTTCTAACGCATGATTATGAAGTATTTTATACAAAATACGTGTTATGTGTAGAATTTGTTGTTATGTGTGTGAATGTATGTTCACCCTCTTCCATCTCATAGATCTAAATTGCTTTCTGTGAAATACGTGTTATGTGGGTATGCCTCATCTGTTATGTGGAATATATATTGAATGGAAATGCTATACAGGTTTTAAGCTATGTATGAAAATATATATTTTTATCTACTAATATGTTGGGTAGAACATGGGTAGATAGTTGGTGTGTAATAAACAGATGAGAGGCCTCGATGTTATTGTTGTTGTTGATCTAGTTATTCAGCAGAGTATGGATAACGACCACATACTCTTTCTAGACAGTCCAGTGGAACGCTAGCTGGTTCATAACCTGTAGGTGTTGTGATAGATGTGTTCACCGGTGTACTCTATCCCCCTCATGGTTGCCTTTAGGATATCTATTGTTGAGGAAACCCCTTAGTAGTGATGTCCGTCCCAATGAAAATCCTAGATTAGGTCCCTTGAGATAGATGTTGTTTTAGGGACGTAAAGTGAGGATAACGGGAATGGGTAATCGGGATAGTGATTGGTCGGTGAAATCAAATATAATTAATTTATTGTGGGTTGAAAACCCTATATGCTCACCAGGCTCCCAAGCCTGACCCACTCAGTTTTATTTGTATTACAGGTAGTGGCGCGAGGGCATAAGATGGTTGAATCATCAAGTTGTTTTGTTTACAAGTCTGTATATGTATATATTTGTTGAATGACTTGTAATGTTATCGTTTATGCTTTATGGTCTGTATCGGAACATGACATCCCGAGTTTTGATTATATAATGAAAATGCATCTCTTGATGAAATGCTTTGATAAATATTATTTTATCATGTTTTCTTTTGGGAACAAATTCCGCAACTCTTTCAAATCAAAAGGATTTACTCTGAAATTATTTAAAAGCATAAATGAAAATCGGTCTTTTCTGGCCGAGATTTTGGGGATGTCACAGTTGGTATCAGAGCATTAGTTTAAGCGAACTAGGAATTTGTAGGATTTCTAGACTTAAACTTAGAATGCTAAGTGGAATTTTGAGATGTGTGTCTATTGGATTTTAGACACGAGCACTAGTTTATTTTAGGAAAGTTGCCTAAAATGCTTTTATGTGCTAAATGTTATATGTTGCCATATATGATATTAATTGTTCGGCTCTACGGTCTGTTGCCGACCGGATCTGGAAACCTTATGTGTGTAGGATTCTAAGCGTATGCCTACGTTATTAGAACTAGCATGTAAACGTTTCGAAGTAATAAGGATGATTTGAATATCTATCGTGAATAAGGATCTAATTTCACCTTATTCGGTGTGTATATCAAAAATGGTGAGAACAAGGAGTGGCGTCGGAAACGCGGATGAAAACAGGAATCAACCGCCAATTATTGAGCAAATACCTGTTGTAGCAGCAGCACCAGAACCAATAACAATGGCTGCGGTGCAAGCCATGATTCGGGCTATGCTAGCCGAACAAAGGGAGGAGATGCGACAAATGTTGCATAATAATAGGGATGAACCTATCATACCTATTGAGGAACCTGAATTGATTCCCGAGCAATCGGAGGAAGGGAACAATAGTCGCATTATGAGTCAACTTGGGACTCAAGGAGAATGAAGGAACGATCCGGAAAGGAGAAACAACAAGGATGGGCGAATGTACAAGAACTTCTTGGGCGCCAAGCCGCCAAGTCTTTCTGGGAGCCCAAAGCCTGTTGAGATAATGGATTGGATCTCCGAGATGGAGATGGTATTTGAAAGTTGCGACTGTAGCAACAAACAGAAGACCGTCTTTGCGGTTAGACAACTGAAGAATGGAGTCTTGAGTTGGTGGAAGTTGTTGGCAGATACTATGCCACGAGGAGAAGCCCTGAAAATGTCATGGGAGGAGTTCTTGGAACAACTAAGGGTGCAGTATTGTTCAGAGATAGATCTGATTGATCTGAACAATGAGTTCCAAAACTTGAAGAAGGGGAAGATGAGCATAGATGACTATGCTACTGCATTTACTGAGAAAATGAAGTTGTTTCCGTACCTAGTGCCAACGAAACTCTCCAAGATTGAGAGGTTTGCTAATGGACTGCCTGCCGACTTTGGTCCGACAGTCAAGATGGCAACTACTCTGAAAACGGCTGTTCGTGCAGCTAAGAATGTGGAGTCCAGTAGAAGGAAAAGGGTCTGGAAAGGATAGATGTTGGTGAAAAGAGGAAGTTCGATGGAACTTCAGGGTCCAACAAGAAAAACAAGTTCTCGAAGTCTGGTTCGAGGGGAAGTGGAGGTGAAGCGAAATGGTGCGACAAATGTAAGAAGAAGCATCATGGAAGATGTGAGGTGGTGAGCATGTGCTACAAATGTGGAAAGCCAGGGCACTATGCCAATGAATGTACCCTCACTAAGAAAGTTTGCTATGGTTGTGGTGAGGAGGGACACATGTCGAGGGACTGCCCGAAGAAGAAGGAGGCAGCTAGACCCAACATTCCACCAAAGCCAAAGGCGAGAGCATTCCAGATGACACTGGAAGCTGCTAAAGATGAAGTTGATGTCGCTTCAGGTACCTTTCTCGTTAACGAATTGCCTGCCCAAATTTTATTTGATTCTGGAGCCAACTACTCCTTTATATCGCATGAATTTGGTAGAAAGCTAGCTTTGCCTGTTGTTAGACTAAATGATGCCTTATTAGTCGAAGTTGCTAGTGGCAAGTTTGTACCTGTTAGCCATCGTATGAAAAACATCTTAATTGATCTGAATGGGAATAAGTTCCACGAGGAATTATTGCCTATCGAACTTAATGGTTTCGACATCGTATTGGGAATGGATTGGCTTAGCGCCAATGACGCTGAAATTTTATGCAAGAAGAAGATAGTCAAAGTAAACCCGCCTGGGAAAGATTCGTTTATGGTGTATGGGGACAAACGCAGAGTGAATTCTGGAATCATTTCATTGATGAAAGCCAGAAAATGTTTGACCAAGGGGTGTACATCATATCTAGCATTCGTGATTAATGCTAAGAAGGAAAAGAAGGTGATGCAGAATATTCCAGTTGTGTGTGATTATCCGGAAGTATTTCCCGAAGATCTTCCTGGATTACCACCTGATCAACAAGTGGAATTCTGTATTGACTTGTTGCCAGGAACAACGCCAATTGCAAAAGCACCTTATCGATTAGCACCGACGGAGATGAAGGAGCTAATGATGCAACTTAAGGAGTGATTGGACAAAGGTTTCATTAGACCTAGTTCATCGCCCTGGGGAGCTCCGGTGTTATTCGTAAAGAAGAAAGATGGAAGTATGAGAATGTGCATTGATTATAGAGAGCTGAACAAGGCAACAATAAATAATAGATATCCGTTGCCAAGAATTGATGACCTGTTTGATCAATTGCAAGGTTCGAGATATTTCTCGAAGATCGATCTAAGGTCAGGATATCATCAGCTAAAAGTAAGAGAGCGGGATATCAAGAAAACTTCATTCAGAACTAGATATGGACACTACGAGTTCTTGGTTATGTCGTTTGGACTAACCAATGCTCTAGCAGCATTCATGGATTTAATGAATAGGGTTTGTAATCCTTTCCTTGATAAATCCGTGATAGTGTTCATAGACGACATTCCGATTTACTCGAAAAGCCAAGAGGAGCATGGTAGACACTTGCAAGAAGTGTTAGAAGTCTTGAAGAAGGAGAAGTTGTATGCTAAGTTCTCCAAATGTGATTTTTGGATTCGTGAAGTCCAATTCTTGGGTCACGTGGTCAACCAAGAAGGGATAATGGTTGATCCAGCAAAGATTGAAGCTGTAATGAAGTGGGAACAACCGAAAAGCCCACGGAGATTCGAAGCTTTTTGGGATTAGCTGGATATTACCGAAGGTTTATCCAAGGCTTTTCTTCGATCGCTACTCCGTTGACAGCTTTGACCCACAAAGGAGCTACTTATGCTTGGAATGATAAGCATAAAGAAGCATTCGAGAAGCTAAAGAATAAGCTATGCGAGGCACCGATACTTTCTCTACCCGATGGAGTTGAAGACTTCGTTGTTTATAGCGATGCGTCTGGGGTTGGATTGGGTTGTGTTTTGACACAAAGAGAAAAGGTGATAGCATATGCATCTCGACAGCTGAAAGAGCATGAAAATAACTACCCGACTCATGATTTGGAGTTGGCAGCGGTAGTTTTCGCTCTGAAGATATGGAGGCATTACCTCTATGGCACGAAGTGCAAACTTTTCACTGATCATAAGAGTCTCCAATATCTCTTTAATCAGAAAGAACTGAATATGAGGCAACGACGCTGGCTAGAATTACTTAAGGACTACGACTGTGAGATACTTTACCACCCCGGTAAAGCTAATGTTGTTGCTGATGCTCTCAGTCGGAAGGTCAATCTTGAAAAGGAAAAGGCCAAGAGCGTTGAGAATTGAAGTTGTCTCGACTATTGTGGAAAGTATAAAGAAAGCTCAAAGCGAAGCTTCTGAGAAGAATGACCGAAAGGAGGAACGTTTGGGCAAAACGTTGGTGTTCGGTGTAAACAGTCATGGACTGAAGGTGTTCCAAGATCGGATTTGGATACCTAAGACAGGAGGAGTCAGAGATCTTCTGATGGAAGAAGCTCACAAGACCATGTACTCGATTCATCTGGGTAGCACTAAAATGTATAGGGACCTGAAACCCTACTACTGATGGCCGACGATGAAGCTTGATGTTGCAAAGTATGTGGCTGAGTGTGTGACTTGTGCGAGAGTAAAGACACAACATCAAAAACCGTACGGGAGTTTAGAACATTTGCCTGTGCCAATGGGTAAGTGGGAAGACATTGCTATGGATTTTGTCACTAAACTGCCCAGAACAAAGAATGGTCACGACATGATTTGGGTGGTCGTTGATCGATTCACTAAGAGTGCGCATTTCATAGCAGCCAAGGAGAAATGGTCTATGGAAAAGCTTGCGAATTCTTACGTGAAGGAAATTGTGAGGCTTCACGGTGTTCCGTTAACGATTGTGTCGGATCGTGATAGCCGTTTCACCTCAAGGTTTTGGAAAAGTCTACAAGAGGAATTGGGTACCAAGTTATGTTTAAGCACAGCTTACCATCCGCAGACTGACGGTCAGAGTGAAAGAATGATACAAACGCTTGAAGATATGCTGAGAGCATGTACTCTGGAATTCCTAGGTAATTAGGATGAACATTTACCATTGGTAGAATTTTCCTATAATAATAGTTTCCACTCGAGCATTAAGATGGCACCTTACCAAGCTTTGTATGGACAGAAGTGTCGTACGCCGTCTTGTTGGCTTGAGGCTAGGGAAAAGCAGTTTATGGGACTGGAGTTGGTTCATCAAACTGTTGAAAAGTTGAAAATAATTAGGGAAAGAATATTAGCAGCTCAGGATCGTCAAAAGAGCTATGCTGACAAGAAGCGAAGACCGATAACTTTTGAGGTTGGGGATTCGGTTTTGCTTAAAGTCTCGCCGTCGAAGGGACTTATAAGATTTGGTAAAAGAGGAAAGTTGAGTTCAAGGTTTATTGGACCGTTTAAAGTTCTTCAGAGGATTAGGAACCAAGCTTACAAGCTCCAACTACCAGAAGAACTAAATGGAATTCATAACACTTTTCATGTGTGTTATTTGAGGAAGTTCACAGGAGAAGTTCCCGACATAATTCCAATTTCTGAATTGAGAATTGATGAGAACAAAAGGTTGATTGAAGAACCAGAGGCAATTGTTGACCGAAAGACTAAGAAATTGCGACGCAAGATGGTTGGGTTAGTGCTTGTCCGATGGAAACACACGAATGGGCCGAATCTCACCTGGGAGACGGAGAGTGACATGATGGGTTGTTATCCGCATTTGTTTGTTGATATGTGATTCCGGGGACAGAATCATTCTAAGGTGGAGAGAATTGTAACGCCTGTGTTTCCGGGCTTGCCATTTTTAGCAATGTAATAGTCTAGGTTAACCTTTGTAACCCGTTTTGAAATAATAGAAGTGTATTATTTGAGTATTATGTGTTTTGTGTTTAATTGCTTAATTATGTGGTTGGATTAATTAAGAATAAAAATAAGCGTCAAAAATTAAGTGTAAAATAAACTTGATATCTTTGGTTAATGTTGTAGTAGTTGAAACGAGGTTTCCGATTATATATAGAACGCCCCAATCTGACATCGTATGGGGAAGTTACGATTTTCTGAAGTTTCGACTTAGCGGTATGCAACCTGAAATACTCGATTTGAGATCGAGCGGTTTTTAGCCGAAGCAATCTAAACGAGGATCGAAGGTCTCGTTGTTGGTATCGAAGCGATAAAAAGTTAGGCGAGAACGGACGTCAAACGAAGAAGTTATGAATTTATAACGAAGTTTTTCTGTCCCGGCCTATTAAAAATAAATAATAAAAATAAATTCAAAATTAGCTGAAGAAGTCTAAATGAAAGTTGTAGAGCGTAGTCTCACCTTCGCGTGGATATAAAGAATGTCGAAAACGGAGTTCGTATGGAGAAGATATGAATTTCCGAAGTTTAATAAATATTTTGTATTTAAATTAAATCTTTAAATCCGGCATTATCCGAAGGGGAGTCAGCGATCCGATCCGAAGTACGCCCCGCGTACTCCGAGGATGTCGACACTCGCACTCGAGGACTTCGGATACGTAAGCAGTGACGAATTCGGACGCGTACGCCCCGCGTACTCCGAGGCTCCAGCCTCCTATAAATAGGATGCGAGGGCAGCCGGTTCTTTTGTTCATTTTCTCTCTTCTCTCTCCCGTTTTGCATCGATTTGCGTGACAGAAATACCCCGAAGCCCCGGTAATATTCTCGAGCCCCGAGGCAAGTCCCGAGATCCCAAAGATCCCGAGAAGTGCGGTTCCCGAGTCGAAGCTCTGCCCACAAGAAGTTCGATTTTTGTAGAGATCTTCCAGATCTGTTGTGGATTACTACTTCTGCAAGTCGTAGTGCTGTCCGATCATCTTCTAATCAAGTGAGTGTATACTACCTTTCATAAACACGATAATAATACAAGTATGGTTCGAGTGTATTAAGTATATTGTTGTTTATATGTGTGAGTGCGTAGTTACTTTCTTCTAACGCATGATTATGAAGTATTTTATACGAAATACGTGTTATGTGTAGAATTTGTTGTTATGTGTGTGAATGTATGTTCACCCTCTTCCATCTCATAGATCTAAATTGCTTTCTGTGAAATACGTGTTATGTGGGTATGCCTCATCTGTTATGTGGAATATATATTGAATGAAAATGCTATACAGGTTTTAAACTATGTATGAAAATATATATTTTTACCTACTAATATGTTGGGTAGAACATGGGTAGATAGTTGGTGTGTAATAAACAGATGAGAGGCCTCGATGTTGTTGTTGTTGTTGATCTAGTTATTCAGCAGAGTATGGATAACGACCACAGACTCTTTCTAGACAGTCTAGTGGAACGCTAGCTGGTTCATAACCTGTAGGTGTTGTGATAGATGTGTTCACCGGTGTACTCTATCCCCCTCATGGTTGCCTTTAGGATATCTATTGTTGAGGAAACCCCTTAGCAGTGATGTCCGTCCCAATGAAAATCCTAGATTAGGTCCCTTGAGATAGATGTTGTTTTAGGGACGTAAAGTGAGGATAACGGGAATGGGTAATCGGGATAGTGATTGGTCGGTGAAATCAAATATAATTAATTTATTGTGGGTTGAAAACCCTATATGCTCACCAGGCTCCCAAGCCTGACCCACTCAGTTTTATTTGTATTACAGGTAGTGGCGCGAGGGCATAAGATGGTTGAATCATCAAGTTGTTTTGTTTACAAGTCTGTATATGTATATATTTGTTGAATGACTTGTAATGTTATCGTTTATGCTTTATGGTCTGTATCGGAACATGACATCCCGAGTTTTGATTATATAATGAAAATGCATCTCTTGATGAAATGCTTTGATATATATTATTTTATCATGTTTTCTTTTGGGAACAAATTCCGCAACTCTTTCAAATCAAAAGGATTTACTCTGAAATTATTTAAAAGCATAAATGAAAATCGGTCTTTCCTGGCCGAGATTTTGGGGATGTCACACAATCGGAGCAGCACCAGGCACAAGGTCAATTCGGAATTCTACTTGCCTATTCAAAGGAAGGCCAGGCAAGTCATCGGGGAAAACATCAGGATATTCATTAACAACGAGAACATCATTTACCGTTTTCTTCTCCTCTTTTGAGACATCAACTGTGTAGGCCATATAGATAGAACACCCTGTCGATATGAATTTACGAGCTTTAAGGAAAGAGATTATTTTTAAGAGTTCTGTTCACCGTACACATAGATAGGATTCTCCCCTTCAATAGGAATGCGTACTATCTTTTAATAGCACAATAGTTCTGCGTGGTTCTTTGATAACCAATCCATACTGAGAATAATATCAAAGTTGGGCAAGGAGATAGGGATCAGGTTAGCAAGAAAAGTATAGCCTTCAATTTCTATAACACGGTCCGTATAGACTTTATCAGCAAGTAATGATATACATCCCGCAGTATCTACGTGAAATGGTTGTGTGAGTACAAAGAAAGCAATTTGAAAGGAATGCGCAAATTCATAAGACACAAAGAATCTGAGGCACCAGAATCAAATAAGATGTGAGCAGGTCTAGAGTTGACAAGAAATGTACCCATCACAACATTCGGGTCCTCGCGTGCCTCCTCTGAGGTAATCTGGAATGCACGACCCTTAGCTTTTGGCACCTCCTCCTTTTTAGTTGGAGTACCCTTTGATTGTTGAACAAGGACTTGACTTCTTGCCGGATGTTGAACAGAAGCTTGACTTCCCGTCATCTGACTAGTAAGAGTAGGGCAAAAACGCTTCTTGTGGCCAGTAAGACCACATGCATAGCAAGTAACATCCTTTCTTGGGCAAGCTGGCTTTATATGACCCTTTTCTCCACATCCATAACAAACAATGGATTCCTTGTCTATTTTGCATTGGCCCGGATGATTCCTTCCACAAATACGACATGAAGGAGATTGAATAGAAAAAGATTGTGATCTACCGCGTCCATGAGAGACATTTTGAGTTTGAACTTGATTACCAGGTTCAGTCCAAACGGATTGAGCTGGTAGAAAAGAAGGAATAGGAATAGTTCTTTCAGTACGTGGATGCTTCAGAGCAGTAAAAGTGGCACCATGTATTTCTAAGTCATGCTCACGTCTTCGAGCATACTCAACGGCTTTATCGAATGACAGAACTTCTCGATTGGCAACGAAATCATGGATTTCGTGTCGTAGTCCCTCCATGAATAACTGATTGTATCGTCTTCAGTTGGAATATATTTTGTAGAAAACCTTGCTCTTTGATTAAACTGAGTTTCATACTCATTCACAGACATTCCTCCCTGTTTAAGCTCGAGGAATTCCTTCTCCAATCTCCTCCTCATGTCTAGAGGACAATACGTCTCTAGTAAACGAGTTTTAAACATTTCCCAGGCTAACTTCTCCTGGTCAAACCTGTTGGAGCTTCATATGTTGCTTCCCACCAGACCAAGGCTTCTCCGATGAGCATTGCGGAATCATAATTAGCCTTCTCTTCATTATCCACATGAGAAATATGAAAAACTTTCTCTATGTTCTGGATCCAAGTAAGATCAATAATGGGATTAAGAACACCGGAAAACTCTATATTACCACTACTCTTGAAATCTTTGAACAAGGGACACTTCACCTCTCCTTTCGAAGATTCTCCAGTGGCTTTCTCTTTTCCTTTATCACCATTCTTTTTGTGTTCTTCGAGAGTCTGTCGAATAACACCGGTAAGTTTACCCAAGAGTCGCTCCTCACGAGGAGATACTGGAGTATTCACTTCCTCGGTTTGTGGACCTCCACCAACCTCAGGGGTATGGCTACTAATCTGTTCAGCCATTGCACTGCAATATGGAGTAACATTGTATTTTAAAACATTAGGGTTTATTATTACCTAATACTTTTACTTAAATATTTCCTATGTTTTGTATCCACATACTTACAATGAACCCATTCATATATTGAACTTTCAATAGTTTAAGTCTAAATACCAATCCGTGGAATTTAGTTCACTCAAACTACTGCTCTGATACCATGATTGAAAGACCCTCACTTTCGTATTTATGAAAGACCCAAACTTTCATACTTGACAATATAGTTACTCCAAAAGATGCTACTTGCATATTCATAAAAACAATATTTTACATTGTTAAAGAGGTTACAAACTATTGGATACAAACCGACTATTTTAAAGTGTTATATATTACATAACTTCCCAGGATTCTATAGTTTTATACATATGGGAGTGCAAAATACAACAGTTTCAAACTATTCATAAGCTTCTATCGATACAATAGTTTCACACTATTCAAAAATCTTCTACCAGTATATAACTATACTGGATGCTTATCTCCTACAATTTGTTAAATATTAAGAGGGTAAGTGGTGATGCTTAGTGAGTTCACTAATAGATAGAATATAACGTTATGCCATATATATACTTCAATATGGAAAAAGCAAAGAGGAACAAGGAACAACAAGGGAATATGTGAATCATGTGACAAACTTTCCATATCAATCATTGATTTGATTCAAAGATATACAATCAATCAGACATAAAAATTTCCATACTTGATATACATCAATAAAGCTTTGGCCCAAATGGCATAGAAGACATACAACTTTGGATTAACATTTTGGTAGATTTCAGGCTTATAGCCCTGTCTAACCTTCTGCCAATACCATAGAATAAAAATCATTCTCTTACAGAGACATATTCTACATGGCCAGAGGCTACATACCGGTACCAACGTCAATCTAAGTCCTTTCACTTATCACATGGTCAAAGGTATTTCTTTGCTATTAAAAATAGTGAATAAAAATAATACAGGAAAATAACACGGAATAATAACACTAAAAAGCACATAGCACATATAACACATAACATACAATTATTTATATATATTAAACTCACTGTGAAATAACAGGGGGCTAAAATATTAATTTGGGCAGCACTTCGGCTCTAAATATAACTTTCTTCGTTGAAAACCGGGCTATGCGAAGCTAGAGCTTCAAAACCGAAAAGATAAATTTTTCGGGCTCCTCGGGCACTTCGGGGCGTCTTTCGGGTGTTAAAAATAAAATCGGGGCTTCGGGGGAAGTAGAAGTAGAAGAAATATAAGTTTAGGGGTAAAAAGTGGCAAATTTCTAACATTTACCCGGAAGGTTTCACACCCCATATATAGGGCCGAGGTTCAGATCTGAAGCGAGGGGAAGAGGGCAGGTGGCTGCGAGGCTCGGACCAGATGGTAGATTCGGCGAGGCTCGGATGCGAGGAGTCATCGGCTTTAGGTGCGTCATCGGCTGGGTCTTCGGCTCGGACACGGGGTGAAGTCTGATGCGAGGCGCGTCGGATAGCCATTGGACCGCACCCTCGGTCGAATCAGCAGGCGACACATGAGTCGGGCATGAGGCAGGCATGCGAGGATCACGTGACCAGCTCTAATCCATGCGAATTTCCTCGAAAATGTGCCAAAATCTTCTAAAACTCATAACTTTCACATACGAGCTTCGTTTTCGACGTTCTTTATATGCATGTGTAGGTAAAATTATGCTCTACAACTTTCGTTTACACTTCATCGGCTAATTCGGAATTTATTTTAAACAGACAGGGACAGGAAAATCCGTTAAAAATTTATAACTTCTTCATCCGACATCCGTTTTCGTCAGACTTTTTACCGTTGTAGTACTAATGAAAAGACCTTCAATTCTCGTTTTGGTTGTGTCAGCTAAAAATCACTCGTTCTAAAATTCAAGTTTTTACTTGTCTACTACTAAGTTGAAACTTCGAAAAATCATAACTTCCTCATATGAAGTCAGATTTTGGCATTCTTTTTATCGAACTTCTCGGTTTAATGAATACTATGAATTACATTTAGATTACTAAGGCTAAAATGTAGTTTATCAAAAACTCACTTTTTACGTCATTCGGTGTCGTGCCGGTTTTGTCACGGATCTTCGATTGGTCATAACTTCTTCGTTATAACTCAGATTTTGATGAGGTTTTCGCCTAAATGTTTCTAACGAGTGTTAGGGTGCAAAGTCATGCTTGGATGTAATGTTTTAGGCTTTCCTCTTTGTATGTGTAAATGGGTTGAGTCTTTCCTATAAATAGGAAGTGAGTGACTCCCATTATGTAAGGAATCATTTGGAGTGTTAGTCTAGAGAGAGAAATTGTATACAAACCCATTTGTATAATCTTTCTAGATCTAATAAGAGCTTACAAAGATTTATTTACTCCTTGTGTTCTTGAATTTGTATGATGAATCACTAGATCTTTTCTAATTCTGCACATGCCATCATAATCAACACCACTACAATTGGTATCAGAGCGGGTGTTCTTGATTTTCATCAAGAATTGATCCTTGATGGCTATTTTGATTTGGTGATTCTTATTGTTCATTGATCTTCGTGTTTAGAGAGTGTTTTTGTGTTCTAAAAGTCGAATTTTTCTTTGATTTGATCCATAATTCGACTTTCTCTCTCTAGAATACTTGTTTGTATCACTTTATCTCTCTAGAAAACCCATTCAAAATCACTTTCTCTCTCTAGAAAATTTCAAGTTCTTTTAATCATGGAGAAATGGATGATACGTAGTGAAGATGTTCAAAGTGAATGCTCATTTGAATATCTTCTTTATAGCTTAACTGTTGGATTGATAAGTGAATGTGATATTGTTGTAAATGGAGAAAAGAATGAAGTTGGAGAATTAATTAGTTGTCCAATTTTTCGAACCAAACATTTGTTTGATCGTTTGGTTACAACATATCAAAAGAGACGAAGAAATAGAAGAGATGGAGAAGTCATAAAAGGAATTTCTCGTGCTGAATGCAAATATGGAAGCAGTAAACTTGAATATTATGCAGATTGTCATGAAGCTCGGGATGGTATTCTTAATGATGATGATGTTCAAGAAAAAGGAGTTCAAGTTGATTTTCAAGATGAAAAAGTTTTTTGCTCGATTGGAGTTCAAACCGATGATATTTTGTGTTCTTGTGATTCGTTTGAAGGAATGATTCCTTATCGGAAGCCGGTGGTTCAAGAAATTCACAAATATCAAACTTCAAAAGATTTGATTCAAACTCAAAATGTTCATGTTGTTGAAAGTGGGTTTGTTCATGAAGTCAAGTCTTCAAGATGCAAAAATATGAGAAAGAAAAAGAAGAAGAAGATGAATCGGAAGAATAAGCGGGTTTACTCACAAAAATCGTCATATGTTGTGAAGCCAAAATCCGTGAAGCAAATTTGGGTTCCAAAGCAACAATATCCAAGTGTTGAATTGAATTTGAAGTCAAAACCCAAATGTGTTGGTGGTTCTTTTGAAGATGTTCTTGGTTTGATTAAGAACACGAAGAACGAGTTGTACATCTCGCATGGTGGGTGGTACAATGTTCGATTTGGAGATTTTCTCATTCCGACAAAAGAACCAAGATCTTCCAAATTTGATTCGTTTGTTGAAAACGGAACTCAGTTCGTCAAAAAGGTATCTCAAATTCTCAAATGGATTCCAAAACGTCCATGATTTCGATTCGTGCTTTGCGTTTTTTAAATTTTGATCAATTTGTTTCGTTGGATCTAATCCGTTTCAACCCCATTGTTGATCCAACATTTTTTTTATCAAATCCAACCAAAAACAAAATCTAAATTCGAATACTGTTCATGTCCGATTTCATTGAGCCCAAATTGGAATGTTTACTATTCATCTTTTATTCAAAGTTCGAGCCCAACTGATCTAAATTTTGTTCTTTACTATTCACAAATCTGATTAAAGCCCATATCCTTGATTCATATTTTATTGTTCATCATTATAGAGCCCAAACATTTTATGATCTAATAATAACTTTTTGAGTCCATTATCCACTGCTTGTCATTCATCATCATCGCTTTATCTGTTGTACGCTCTTAAAGTTCGTAATACGCATCTATTTTTTTTCTTGCAAATCGATTACCGATTACTGGTGATATAAACTTGTGAATCGGTTATGATTTCTTCAAATTCATACCGATTAGGATCAAGTTTGGCTAAGAAATCGACAAACAAATCTTTGATTTTGATGAATGAATCGAGAACAACTGAAATCGAAGGGTGTTTGTGATTTAGATTTCGAAGGTCTAAGAAGGAATGTAGTCGATTTGCTCAAAGAACGAACAAGGAATTGAGTGTTAATGTCGATGGTCACCTGTTGATTTTGTGAAATCGATATTTGTAACTGATTGTGAAAAACGAAGGATAGTCGATGATTTTGTTTCGAAAATGAGATGATGATTTCGAAGGTTTGGAATTTGCTTATTGGAGTCAATTGATTTTGAAGTCGACTGGGAAGATAAGCTTTGCTTTCGAATCAGGGATGTTCGTCCGTTGATGTTGAAACTGATTTGGGTTGTTGATGGTCGAATTGTCAAGAATGGTGGATGTGATTTTGGAATCGAATGGGAATTTGATTTGATAAAGAAATTGGTTCTAAGGTCTGTTAATGGTTGATGCTTGGTGATTTAAATTCGAAGGCTGTGAATTCACAAAGGGTATTTGATTTTGAGGATCTGATTTTGGAGTCACCATGTAGATTTTGGAAGTTACGCACTTGGGGTCGATTGACGAACAGATGGTTTTGAAAGAGAATGACTTTCACAGTCGAAGGCTTTGGATGCCTAATTGATACTTGATGTCTTTTGCAAAGGTGATTTGGAAAAAGAGAAGGGTCCCTGTGCTTGGAATTGAAATCGATTTGGGTTAAGGTTTAATTGAAGATAATCAATTTTTGGTTCCTGTAATGAAATCGAAGGTTCTTGATAATAAAGAACGATTGGAGAAAACGAAGAACGAAGGATCAACAATCAATTAGGGTCTAAGTCAATTTTGGATATTTGGAAATTGATTTGGGAGTCAAACCTTGAGGATAGATTTGATTTTGATAGCAGATGGGAATTTTTTTTGTTTGAGGAGTCGATGTTCGAAGGCGAAATAAGGATCGATGGTTACTTGGATTTTGAGGTCCCTGTATTGAAAGCGATGTATGTGTAGCTGAATTCGATTGTGTTTGGGATTTGAACGAACGAAGCCTTGGTACATGATTAATGAAAAAAAGGGTGTTTCTGAATAACAAAGAACTTGAATTAACGAAGATTTGGGAATTGATTTTCAGTGAAGTTGATTTACGAACACTAGGAAGTTTTGGATTAAAATTCGAAGGGTATATGGCTGAATTGAAAAACAAAGAGTTTGGAGTCCAGATTCGAAGGGTACAAAGGTGTTAGGCATTTGAACGAATGGTTACTGGGTTTTTATTTTCGAAGGGGAGAAAGAAAAAGTCTTTGTACGTGTTCAAGTCTTCGTATGTTTGTTACCTGGTTACTACTGGGTAACAAATTGTTGGGTCAAAATATGGTTTATACTTTACTATTCTGGGCAATTGTATTTTTCTGTAATATTTATGAATTTATGATCTAGTTTATGGCTAAGTTTATGGCCATAAACACCTTACGGCCGTAAAATCATTTACGGCCCATGTGTTATCCGGCCCATATTCCAAGTATAAATAGAGGTGTTAAGGTGAGGAGTAGGGATTGATGAACCCTAGAGAGATTACGGCCAGAGAGAGGAATCGTGTGTGTGAATCTTTTGTATCCGGATCATAATTCTAATCAATTCATACATAGATTCATCATATTCTTCTTCTTCTTCTCTTCTATTTTATTTTGCATCATCCATTTGATTGGGATTCCGCACCACCAAACGGATCTGACTGATACACGGGCAATTTAGGGACTTACAATTGGTATCAGAGCCAAGTTGTATCAGTTAAAAGGTTTTATTTCGTTTGGAATCGAATATTCTGTGTTTACGGTCCAAGCTTACAGCCGTAAACTCCGAGTTCTTGGGCCGTAAACTCTATTTGGAGCATTATTTGATCTTATTTTCGTAATATTTCTGCGTTTTTGGATAGATCTCGCAAAAATAAGGGGGGTTTGTTCTTTGTGTTTTTCATAAAAAAGGGTTTTTGATTGAGTTTTGGAGCTTCAAAGTCGAAAAATCGCTGATTACGAAAAATCGTTGATTTTCACGTAATCTGGAAGAGTTTACGACCGTAGCTTACTGCCGGAAACAGTTCACGGCCGGCGGCGCATTTGTGTTTACGGCTAGGGTTTCCGGAGATCTCGGCTCGGGAGCGGCTTGCGGATCGAACCGGTGTTTGCGGTCTCGGCTTGAAGAACGGCGTCGGCTCAGTTGGAGTACATGGCTCGGACTTCGGCTCGGCTAGGGAAGCGGGCTAAGCGGCTTGAAGAACGGCGTCGGCTCAGTTGGAGTACATGGCTCGGACTTCGGCTCGGCTAGGGAAGCGGGCTAAGCAAGCCGCATAGCGTTTCTATTAAAAAGGAAGGCGCTCAGGGATTTTAGAGGGTGCCGAGATTCGAACCCGGATCCCCCGCATAGAATACCAACGCCTTACCAACTCAACTAGCTGACTCCTTGTTCCATTCCTTCGAAAACTAAAATATAACCCGTCTTTTTCGCACCTAATTTCGAATTTTGACACTTTTTACCCCAAAACTCAATTTCTTTTAATTCAAAACTTTTTTTTTCATCCAAAATGAAAATTAATAATAATAATAATAATAATATAATTAAAAAAAAGGGGGCATTTTAAATTTGACGTTTGCTTCTAGTTGTTTTTTAATCAATTGATTTTAAGGTCTACGAGGGAATTTGAAAACATGAAAGAGAGTCGTCAGGATATGTTAAGATAAAATTTCAACTTTTTCGATTATGTCCCTGGAGAAACGCTCGAAACTCAGTTGCAGCGATTTACTACACTCACTACTGAGATGAATATAGTCGGGATCTTCTTGACTAAGTCCGAGATCAACAAAAAGCTGTTGAATTCACTTCCAAAATCGTGGGACATGGACGTGGCTGACATCAAGAAGACAAAAGATCTTAATCGTCTTAGTCTGGCTGATATAATTGAAGAACTTAACGCTTTGAATTGTCGAAAAACAATGAGTTCAGCAAACCTTCCGGTCAATGAAGTGTCGTGTTCTCATTCATGTGAAGTTTCATGTTCTCAATCATGTGAAGATACGATTAAATTTCTTCAGGAACAAATTGATTTATTAAAAGGGGAAGTTGAGGACCTGAGATATAAAGGATATCAACTCAGGAAAGGACAGAAACCCCTGGAGGCTGAATTAGAAGCAAAAACCAAGGACTTTAAGAAACTTCAGGAAGACTACAGTAATAAATGTGAAACTATGATTATGTAGTCAAACAAAATGCTGAGCTAGTGGCTGAAGTTGAATCTTTGAAAGGAAAGTTTGAAACCGCCAAACTTGATGTTAGAAAATATGATTTCTCAAGTGAGGTGGTTGCAAATATGATAGACCAAAGCATGCAGTTTAAAAGGAATCAACACAAGGGTCTAGGGTATGATAGTGTACCTCCTCCTTACAATCATAACTACACATCCATCCCTATGAAACAAGAAGAAATTGACAGGGAGGCGCATCTTCAATATGGAAAACGAGCTGGATTTGTGTCAGGAGGAGTTATTAATTTTGAAGATACTAATGTTGCTACTTCATGTGCAGGTAAAGTAGCAGAAGATGAGAACAAGGAGAACACTATTGAACAAACAAATGTCTCTTTGAGCTCTGAGTCTGTTGCTTCAAACTCAGTTGCTTCTGATAAACCTGTCGTTGAGAAATATAGGGCTCCAATTCCAGTGCAACAAAGTGACTGTTGTAAGCGTGCATCTGGGAACAACAAGAGACAAGGCAAGGATACGCCACCAGGGGCAGGAAGAGACAACTCCCCAGTGAAGAAAAGGACATGTTTTCACTGTGGAACACTTGGACACATTGCCAGAAATTGTCCTAATCACGCGTATGTTCCCTACTACGCACAAGGCTGGCAGAACGCGTCAAGAGGGAGACACTCCAAAAGATACCCCTCGAGATCACATTCAGATATTGACAACTGGAACGCGCAGAAGGCCAAGAATTCAACTCCCAAGGCCAAGAATCTGAATCCCAAGAGCAAGAAGGAAATGTCAGCCAACAAGCCCAGTTCAAGAGATGCTCCTG
This sequence comes from Lactuca serriola, assembly GCF_051521515.1. Taxonomy (NCBI): domain Eukaryota; kingdom Viridiplantae; phylum Streptophyta; class Magnoliopsida; order Asterales; family Asteraceae; genus Lactuca; species Lactuca serriola. The sequence continues at coordinate 169,299,759 of NC_136411.1, read as the reverse complement.
TGAAGCCAAGGCCGGTTAGGTCAAAGTCATCTCGGCAGTCGGCTTCAAGTTCCAAATCAAGTACTGAGCCACCCATAGGATCAAAAAAAATGGGTTAAACCCAACTACAAATGGGTTCCGAAGGCTCAATCTCCCAAATCAACTAACGATTCTAATATTTCTATGTCTTCTGTTTGTGATAAACAGGACATGTCATGGGAGAGAGTAATGTGCAAGGATGATAAAGGTCGACCCAGTTTCAAAATGGACTGGGTTCCAAAGACCAACTGATCCCGCTCTGTGTCGGAGCAGCCATGGAGGCATATCATCATACTTCGGTTTGTTGGTAGTGGCTGTTCCAGGCACATGATAGGAAACATCTCTCAACTGTACAACACTCAGAACATTGTTTGGGAGAATGTGTTCTCTGCGGGAAGGGAAGAAAAGAAGTGATCACTCACAGGGTTAGTGCTTAATGACATAAAGAATTTTCGGATCTGTTCTGAGATTATGTGTGTTGTTCTCAGACCTTCTGAATGCAGATTCAATCGGTGAATTACAGGTTGCGTTTTCTTCTCTATACTCCTGAGTTTTTCTTAAGCTGATTCACTTTAAAGACTAATTTTTGTTTTAGGATAGTTTAAATTTGCGCATTTACTTTTGTTTCTCTACTATGAACAACTTTAGGGGGAGAAATAAAAACAAAACAAAAATTTTAAAATTTTAAAAAAAATCCAAAAACATTAGAAAATCAGAAAATCAAAAATCTTGTGTTAATGGAATGTGCTTGCAGGAGATGTTTTGGGAAGTGATATTATCAAGTGATAACAGGCAACCTGAGTCTGCGTAACGTACCCAAAGTTGAAGGGTCTATGCTCTGGTTTGATGCGTCGTTAGGCACGAAAAATTTTAAATGGACATGACTAGGCAGAGTTGAACTTAGGAAATTTATAGACTTGACAAATCTTGACCTAGTTAGATATGTTCAGCCTTACAATACGACGCTCGGATAGGTTGAGCAGGGAGATATATATGGGAATCTACCCGTCACATTAATTGAACCCGTACTTGGAACCGTGGTTTAACTTTTCCTCGATGTGCGGATTCTGTCCTTAATTCCGGTTGGATGGGGCGACTGGTAAATTCCGATAAATTAGGTCTGTAGAATATCATTTTCTTTCTTTCCATCTGTTAGTCATATGTTGTCTCCTTTGCGTGACTTCCAATCCAACCTGGTACACACCATATGCAACTCTATTTCTCTGCAGGCTATATATGTGAAATACTTCTTATCTGTTAGCCATATGCTGTCTCTTTTGTGTGACTTCTAATCCGACCTGGTACACAGTATATGCAACCTTCTTCTTCTCAACACCTCTGAAGTAGTAAGTAATAGAATTCTGAATCTATCCTCTCTCTGAATGGTTGTCTGCTCACCCGGTGTAAGGAGTACTCTGGAAGTTCTTGATGGCTGGGGCATATCAGGAAGCGGGAAACACGTTCTAGTACACTTAAAAATTAAACACATACAGATTGTCTATAGATTTCACTGCTCAATTTAGCTGGACAACAATATCCCTGGTCGTCGTCAGATGAATGGTCCTTAAGATATAGTATCTAAGAAATTAGGATCAGATATAAATTTTAGGCTTTTAAGTTCACCTTGTCTTGTAACAAATAGTATGTCCTAAATAAGTCACAATTTTTCGTGTTTAAGTGGACAACAATACCGACGATCGACCAGACAAAGATGTGAATATGGAAGGTACCGACAAGTGGATAAAAGTTGTTTAAAAACTTTGATCCCAAATCTCTCTTAAAGTTAGATATCGTTTTATTTTTGTTAAATTTGTCATAGTTTCTTCTAATTTAAATATTAGGGGAGGATTAAAAATTAAAAATAATGAAAATTACAAAAATCAGAAAAATAAAAAAATAAAAAAAATCAAAAATTAAAAATCCAAAAATAGTGTTATTTCTGTTTTATTTCTTGTTCAGAAAAATCAAAAATCCAAAAATATTTTTGTTTATATTTTAATTTGTGTGCTAAGTTTTCTTTTAGTTTTGTTTTGTCTTCAAAAGTGATTTCAGGTATAGATAAGACTCATGGAGTTTGTGTTGAAGATTTCTGAGCAAAAGCTTCGTCCGTGAGCATCGAAAAATTCTCATTTGAAGGAGCAAGAAATGAAGATTATTCTTTCAACATTCAATCCTTCAACCCCAGAAGCAAAATGAAGCTGAAATTGAAGATTATGTGATGGATTGCATTGAAGCCTCCTCAATCAGTCTGCTGCTATCTAAGAACCTGCTAAAGTGATCCAGAAAATTATTTCTCTCTGATGTTCTCTCTGAAGATTCTCAAGCTGAAAGCGTCATCTTTCAAGAATCAGTATAAGAAGCCTCCTCACCCAATGGGCGTTCAATGTCAAATTCTGCAGAAAACCTCAAGTGCTCAAGATGCAGTCATTCATTGAAGATTCATATGTTCATCCTGATGCTGTGAAGAAATCGAAGGTTAAAGCTGAAGCCAAGCTCTCATTGAAGATTATCAAGAAAGCCAGCTACTTTTTAGGGGGAGCTTGTTGGGTCAATTAAGAAAAGAAAGCTATAAACCAAGGGGGAGATTGTTGGGTCAAAAATATGGTTTATACTTTACTTTTCTAGGCAATTATTTTTATGTAATATTTTATTAAGTTATGGTCTAGTTTACGGCTGAGTTTACGGCCGTAAACACCTTACGACCGTAAACTCATTTACGGCCCATTTGTTTCCGGCCCATATTCAAGTATAAATAGATGTGTTAGGGTGAGGAGTAATGATTGATGAAATAGATGAACCCTAAGGAGTTTACGGCCTAAAGAGAGAAAAACGAGTGTGTGAGAATCTGTTGTAAGGAATTTCATTCATATCATTAATACAATCGAGATTCATCTTTTTCTTCTTCTCATTCTCTTTAATTTTACCTGATATCATCCGTTTGATTGGGATTCCGCACCATCAAACGGATTTGACTGATACACAGGCAGATTAGGGACTTACACAAATTGAAGAAGAAAATCAAAAGTTTCGAATATCACCCCTGAAGTTTCAAAGACATGGCACAAATGGTCCAATTTCGAAATGGTGACAAAAGTTGTGAAGAATGACAAAATTTCTCTATTAGCCCCTGCATTTTCGAAATATTGGCAGAAAATACCCAACTCGAAATTGGGAAAATTTTCTGAGAAATTAAAGAATGTTCATTTCTGGTCCCTGCAGTTTGTGCAAATTGACGCTTTCTACCCAGCTTTGGAAAAGGGGGAGAGTTTTGCATATTTGGCTGTTTTGGACGCAAAGGGTCCCTGCAAGTTTCAGAAAGCGATAATTTCTACCCGATTCTTGAAAAATCTTGCAACTTTCACCCAAAAAGTCAAAAAATTTTATAAATTGAAAATTTTTGTGGCTTTTTCGTGATTGTTTTTCCGTGCAAGATTTTTGGTGATTCATTTTTGGTACACATCAAGGGGGAGTATTGTGAAGATTATTCCTCGGGCGCTTCTCATCCTTAGTGGGTTTTATAATCAATTTTTGATTATAAAAAGGGGGAGAATGATGGGTATTCGAAGCTTCTCGGGTTTGTCAAATATTCATTTGCGGATTTGAAGACCGATGTTACTTCGAGGGGGAGTTTGGTCTTGATCGCGCTAGCTCGTTGGAGATTAAAGCCGGACATCCAATCCTAACTTTGAGGGGGAGAATGTTAGGGTGCAAAGTCATGCTTGGATGTAATGTTTTAGGCTTTCCTCTTTGTATGTGTAAATGGGTTGAGTCTTTCCTATAAATAGGAAGTGAGTGACTCCCATTATGTAAGGAATCATTTGGAGTGTTAGACTAGAGAGAGAAATTGTATACAAACCCATTTGTATAATCTTTCTAGATCTAATAAGAGCTTACAAAGATTTATTTACTCCTTGTGTTCTTGAATTTGTATGATGAATCACTAGATCTTTTCTAATTCCGCACATGCCATCATAATCAACACCACTACAACGAGATTATCTAAAAATTTCAATAATAAAATTTTACTTATTCCAAATTTTGTATTTTCGTTAAATTTCACTATTTGATATTTGATTGGAATCTCATAAGACTTCCAATACTTTCAAAATGATTCTAAGCATAGTTTTACTTCAATTCTAGTAAAAACTATATATTAGAACTCAACATTCAAATTCACATAATATTTCATAATATTATTTACTTAAAACACGATTTCAAAATTTGTATGTTACAATCTAATATTTATCTTTTAATTAAACAATTAACTAAATTAATTTAAATCATTTAGGGATTAAATAATTATTTTCTATTAAACAGTTAATTAAATAATTCAAATTTAATGATAATCCAAAACCCTTCTAATTTTTGAAATTAGGGTTTAGGGTTCTCCAATTTTAATTATTCAAAATTTAAGGTTTTTATAATAATAATTAAGTAAACTAGAAAACCCTAACGGAACCCTAGGTATTTTCGAAATAAGGATGGAATCTAGGGTTTCAAGAACCATAGCCATTTGTGAAATTCCATGGCCTTTAGGGTTTAATTTCTATAAAGCCAAATTTTGATATATTCATTATTATACATAATAAAATAGAAAACTAAGGCTCTGATATGACTGATAGGCTCTATAGGTTATTTTTCAAAGCATGAGGCGAAATAACTTAACCCTCAATTTGACATGCAATCTATTTGGATCTAAGTTTTCTATATTGATAGCTATAATCTTTGAACATCAAAGAACCATAAGGAGGCCCTACTATAATCTAAATTAAAAAATAATTAGGGTTTACATACCTTTTGATTATTATAGAAAATAATCAAAACAATTCATTTTTCAAATATCTTGGAAAGAAAGCACCAAAAATTCAATGCCTCTAATGATTTGTACCCAAACCCTAGAAATTAGAACACTTGAGGAGAGATGAGTGGGGAGTAGAATTTTGGCTATTCCTTTCAGTGCAAGAGTGGAGGAAAATAAGGAGCCAAGGAGCTCTATTTATATCCAACTCCTTAATTATCTTTAAGGATTAATCTAAAAGCCTAAAAAAGAACTCCCAAAAACTGTCCATGACCCATGGAAGGTTCTGGAACCTCTCTTGTTAAACTATTGAACAATTACAGCTTAAGTTCCTGCACTTTAAATTAATCCAACTAATTCCAATTAATTTATGGTTAATTATTAATTAAATAATACTATTTATAATTAATATATTGATCTCATAATACATTAACAAATTATTTATTGCTATTTATTAATCATATAATAAATCAATAAATCAGTCTCTCTCTCTCTCTCTCTCTCTCTCTCTCTTTCTCTCTCTCCCCAAAAGTCATTATAGTCAGTTACTAGTTTTGAGAGCAACCCAAAAATATTTTGTTTTTAATTCAAGTATATACCGATTTAGTTATTGGCTTAGACATCTTAATCCAACAATTATTTGAGTTTAGGGTATATTTTATATATGGACTATGTAACAATCGGTAAAAATTGGTTAGAGTTCGACAGTCAGACCACCGCGAACCGCTAAGTATTAGTGACCAGTTTTGTGTAATTTTATGTTTATAATGTATATTAAATATATTTTATTTATAATTTCTTTTAGAACATAGCAAACTGCTTAAACCATCTATCGTCAAAGATTGAATCAAAAATCACCAAAAATTAAATCATATTTGTGACGATAAAAATAAATTTTTTCATTAAGTAACGGATAATAAATTTGAATAGGTTATGTTCACCTGATTTCGTGGATATAAACAATGCCCAACACGGAGGTCGTATGAGAAATTTACGCCTCTATAATGTTACAAAAATAAGGATTTATCTGATTTTCCTAAAACAAACTGTGCACTGCTTCGTTTGGAATAGCTACAGGCCTCGTAAATTATTTCTGAACACGTTTTTAAATTCAGGATATGATATATTATTTTATTACATTTTTATAACATTTTTAATCTTGACCAAAATTAGATTTGTAAATTCTATCGAATTCGACTCTTTTCATCGCCAGACTTTAAAGATAAATTCACGGAGTTTGGTATATCGGAATTAAATTCCATCTATGTTTTTGGAATCACCACGACCGAGACAACAAGCAGACAATTTCATAAAAAAAACTACGGACACGGGATCGATGGCATGAGAATCGAGATTCGGAGATGTGCATTACAAAAAGAATAAATAAATAAATAAAATACAAAACAATTGATTTTACTACAAATATCTTTATAAATCCAATCTTGTACAACAAAATCATTTTTAATCTATTAAAATCTATACAACATTAGTTTTTTATACATTTCTACACTCATACATTTTCCTTCGTATTCATTCCATCCTTCATTGTTCTTCTTCAATCGACTGCAACTCTCCACTTGTTCCCGTCGATCATACCAACCAAAAACACCCGTTTTCTCATTCGTTTTCTTATCTATCTTGTCAAAACAACAACAACCCAAATCAAATCGTGTGAAAAATCAAAACCAAATATCCATTTTGTTCCTCCTTTGAATTCTGTTAAAGATCAAACAAACACACACCTACTTAATCATGTTTTTACATCAATCTCATGCGTAGGTCATCGAAGGTCTAATATCGTTGTCTGTATGACATGGTTTTTGTTGTGTCACGTCAAGTGGTTATACGACCCCCCCTTTAACTCACAAGATAACCATGAACGGTTGATCTTTACTCGTAGACTTCATACCAATTCCGAGCGGAAGCTTGGACATTATCATAGGTGTGAATCGACCACCTCCTCATTGTGTCTAGATCCGTACTACAAGGAATTTGCTTGACCAAATCTACCCACGAGAAAACCATGGCTATTTATGATGACAATTCGGAGAAAAACCTAAAGTCTCCTTCCTACCCTGAAAATCAAACGATGGAATATTGGTGCAAATTTCTCAGCTCACCGTGATTAAATTAAACATGAAGGATTTAATCAAATGTTAAGGATTTAATTAAATGTGAAGGATTTAATGAAATGTGAAGAATTTGATCAAATATGGAAGTTTAGGTGAAGACTTCTTCCCAAGAAATGAATGCTGGAACTTTAACAACAAAAGAATTTACTTTGTCTACTACCAGTGATCCATCATGAACTCCGACAAGGTAGCCTAATCGGCAACTCTATACACAAAAGGAAAGCCCAACTGGAAAGATAAGTAAGAAATTGTATTCCAGAAGTTGGAACAATTATGGTGTAATGCACCAATCCTACCTTTCTGAAAGAAAAGAGAACATGTTCGTATACGAATCGCGTACATAAAGGATTGAGGTACACATAGATGACTTGAAGCAAGGTTTTGCCTATGCTCTTGGTCGAATGACATAAATGAAAATTTTGTTGTCATGATGAAGTGTGAGATTCATTAACATTGTAATCATATTGACGTTGTAGCAAATGTCTTGAGCCGAAAAGGACATACCAAAACCCCGTTGAGTAGGAATATTAACTATGTATACCCATTCACAACCTACAGCTCAAATTCGAGAAGTTTAACTTGAGACTCTGAGAGAGGAAAGGCTTCGCGAGTGAAGCTCTGTGAAGGATGAATAAACAGGTCAAGCTTAGGGATGATGGGACGCGATACTTTATGAACCAAATATGTACCCCTAAGTATAGTGAACACGTGATTATAGTTTTGAATAAAGCTCACAGGTTCAAGTGTCCCATCCATCCAGGCTCTGACTTAATGTGCTTATATCTAAAGAAACGAAAATGTTGATCATGCATGAGAGCAAAGATTTTCACTTGAGTGGACAAGCATCAAGGCCACACCGTTTTAGACTTTATACGGATGCAAGCGTCAGTCCTCAATATGTTGAACAATGGTCGGACTTACGAAACTGAACAAAGAGCATGTAAGTGATAGACTGCATTATGATTAAATAATCACTCGTGAGATTAAAGAAAACACATTGTAATCTGAGAATGATTACACATTGTACGCGAACGACAATGGAGTTATGTGAACAAAAAAAAGTCAAGTTAAACCACGACTCAAAGGACCCTCAAAATTCTTAGATTGAATTTGTTCCTGATATTTATATCCATTTATCTCAAAAACTAAACGTCAAGCACCACACTTTTTCATGTGCCACATCTCAAGGAATGTCTGTCCGACGACGTGCTTGTTATCTCACTCGGTGATGTGTATTAGGAAATAATATAAATATTTCATATTTGTGAAAGTGCACGCAGTAAAATTATATATAAGATTTTATAACCTTTATAATATTGGATTCTATCTTATTCCCTACTCAATCTTTGTTGTGGGCTTAGAATGGAGCCATATGTTCGACCTAATACCCAATCTTGGGTTATGCGACTTAAATCGACTTTAGAAAGATCATGTATGGATCAAGTGAAATGAAAATGCCACCAATTGTGTTATAATATTTTATCTACATGTTTAAAAGAGAGACGAAATTCCTTTCAACGGAGGATAATGTAACAATTGGTAAAAATTGGTTAGAGTTCGGCGGTAAGACCACCACGAACCGCTAAGTATTAATGACCAATTTTGTGTAATTTTACGTTTTAATGTATATTAAATACATTTTATTTATAATTTCTTTTAGAACATCCCAACCTGCTTAAATCATCTATCGTCAAAGATTGAATCAAAAATCACAAAAAATTAAATCCTATTTGTGATGTTAAAAATAAAATTTTGCATTAAGTATATTCGAGAGTTACGGATAATAAATTTGAATAGATTATGTTCACCTGATTTTGTGGATAAAAAATTCCTTAAAACGGAGGCCTTATTAGAAAGTTAAGACTCTTTTAAGTTACAAAAATAAATATTTATCTGATTTTCCAAAAACAAACTGTGCACTGTTTCGTTTGGAATAGCTATAGGCCTCGTAAATTATTTATAAACACGTTTTTAAATTCAGGTTATGATATATTATTTTATTATATTTTTATAACATTTTTAATCTTGACCAAAATCAAATTCGTAAAATCTGACTCTTTTGATCGTAGAACTTTAAACGTAAATTCAAGGATTTTGGTATATCGGAAATAAATTCCATCTATATTTTTGGAATCACCACGACCGAGACAACAAGAAGACAATTTCATAAAAAAATTACGGAGACGGGATCGATGGCACGAGAATCGAGAATCGGAGATGTGCATCACAAAAAGAATAAATAAATAAATAAAATACCAAACAATTGATTTTACAACAAATATCTTTATAAATCCAATCTTGTACAACAAAATCATTTTTAATCTATTAATATCTACACAAATTCAGATTTTTAGACAATTCTACACTCATACGGTGTCCGTATTCACTCCATCTTCCATGGTTCTTCAATCGACTGCAACTCTCCACTTGTTCCTGTAGATCATACCAGCCAAAAACACCCCTTTTCTCATCCATTTTCCTGTTTATCTTGTCAAAACAGCAACAGCCCTAATCAAATCGTGTGAAAAATCAAACCCAAATATCCATTTTGTTCCTCCTTTGAATTCTGTTAAACATCAAACAAACACACACCTAAAACCACTATTTAAATCTATTGATTTATGTCAAAATAAAACAAGAAGCCATACCTGTTAATTCCGTTCATTACCTGTTGAAGAATCACCAGCTAAATACTCGTCTGCCTTCGTCTTTCCTTCCTCGATCAAGCAAAGAACCAGAGATGCTATCATCGACTGATTGCCCCCATTGAATCAGCTTACCTCGCGTCTCACTCCATCTTTGCACCCACCGAGGCCACTGCAGCCTCGTTGCCTCCCTTCCTCCTTCGTACCTCACAGCCGGTGGGGAAGAGCGAAACTTCGCTGCTCTTCACGTCTTCCTCGCTTCGGCCTCGCCGACCCCGGAGACGACGACCTCCCCTTTTTCCCTTCGTCTCTTCAGCCTCTTTGAACCCCAGAGACGATCGCGATTGGTCACGACATCCGCAATAGCAGACAGCGCACCTGCGAGCTTCCCTCTCGCCACCTTCAGTCATCGCTTCGCCATTGGTCCTCATTGCGACCGACGACGTGAGAGAACCACGAAGAGTCGCCGTTGATTGGTTCCTCTTCCCCCCTGCTTCGTCGTTTCTCTATTGCTCGATCAGTCACGAGACGCAAATGAACGTAAAAGCCCTAATTTGTATTAAAGTTAAATGAATTTACGAAATCGGTCCCTCCTATGAAATAATTTTTATTTAAGTAAAACTACCATTTAACATAAACAAGAACAGCCCCTCCCTTCGGAAACCTTAACAAGTTTCGTCCAAAAACTCCAAATTAGGGTTAAAATGTGCATTTCATCCCCCTGTTTTGGAAATAAATTATGAGATCAGTCCCTCGTTGTATGATTTTTGGAAAATCAATCCCTAGAAATTACTTGTGTTCACAAAGACCACCCTACACTTAATAATTAATACGAAAACTACCATTTTGGTTTTATTAGGTAATTTAAATATTCCTGGTGGTTCGTCTTCGGAGCAAGGAACGTCACATATAAATTTTTACAAAAGTTTCACAGTACAAATCTCGTTTACGCTACGAATGTGAGTTTTCTACGGCCCCTCTATTACTGCATTAATATTTGGGGGAAAATGTGTGCGTGTCTATTAAAGTGTTGATAATTTCCATATTTTATACACAAAATAGAAGCATACTTTATTATTTACCAAAAGTTACTAAATAGCAATCTAAAATGTTATAAATCATTTATAAACTATACAAGTAAAGTAGATTGCTAAAAGTTAATATGTTTATAGTTTGCCGCGATTATTAATATGCATATTAAGATATTATTATATCAAAATATTATCCGCGTATAAAATGAAAGTACATTATTATAAATTGTGGAAATACTAAATTTATGAAATTGTATAATTGTTAGTTAAAATTATCAAAATTAACTTTAATATATAAAGTTGTGTAGATATGAATTGAAAATGAATTAATATATTTTTATATTTATTATAAAAACATAACTCAATTTACTAAGTCATGAATTATTATTGCAATAAATAATGTAGTAGACTTTAATAATTAAGAGTCACCATTTGAGAAATATTATATTGTATTAATTTCGTGAGTTATAAATATCATGGAAATTGTTGGTTCACGTTGGTTGAAACCTGGTAAATGTTATAATAACAGTCGTTATATTGCGCAAATTCCATCATGATAAATAATAACATCTGGAAATGTGTTAAGTCTTACGAATCTCAAATACCATAAGGCTTTAATCAATAGTTAATCCTTAACACCAAAGAATTATAGGTGTTCGGTATACTTATAATGGAGAGTTTAAGATCAGGATGCCTAAACTTATTATTAGGATCCATCACACCCACGTGACGATCTATATGAGCTGTTTATTCTTAAAGCTTTATGAGTTATGATCATTTCCTAAGCTGCATGGGCTATGTATGTCGCAAATCTAAGACCGTACATTTTAGTGGAAATTCCTCTATGTCATAACCGTTAATTCATATTGGAATGAGGAACGCCAGGTATAAGTTCAGGATCACATACTTATATGGTTTAACATCTGTGACATCCCCAAAATCACGACCAGAAAAGACCGGTTTGTTTATGCTTTGTTTAAAAATCAGAGTTACATTTTTAAATGAAAGTGTTGCGGAATTTGTCCCAAAACAAAAATATGATAAAGATTTATCAAAAGCATTTCCATAGAAATGTATTTCATTAAAAGACTCGGGATGTCATGTTCGTACAGATCAAAAGCATAAACAGTACAATATAAGCCTTACTACATTATTTCATATGTACAGGCCTATATCCGTAATCCCTCGTCCAAAACATCACACCTATGCTCATGCGCCACTACCTGTAATACAAGAAACTGAGTGGGTCAGGCTTGGGAGCCTGGTGAGCACATAGGGTTTTCAACCCACAATAAATAAGTTTATTAATTTCATCGATCAACAATAACCCGATTACCCGTTCCCGTTATCCTCACTTTACGTCCCTAAACACCTATCATAAGGGACCTAGCCTAAGGATCATCATCGGGACGGACACTACTGCTAAGGGGATTCCTTGGCAATAAATGTCCTAAAGGCAACCATGTGGGGGATGGAGTACACCGGTGAACACATCGTTCACAAACACCTACAGGTTGCGAGCCTGCTAGTGTTCCACTGGACTGTCTAGAAGAGTCCGTGGTCGTCATCCATACTCCGCTAGATGACAGAAACAACAACATCAACATCGAGGTCTCTCATCATTTTATCACACATCACCTATTGCATCTACCCATGTTTTACCCCAACATTTTCGTAGATATAAAATACATATACAGTTTAAATCATTGAAAACATGTATAACAACGTTCATCTAGCATAGATAGCAAGTATTCAAATAATATGCACACATAGCACGTAATTTATATAAAATACTTCATATCTATGTGTAAGTTGAAAGTAACTATGCACTCACCTGGTAAGGTGGTGACTCGGCACTCGGACAGCTCTTCGTTACTTCTTAAAACAATTTTTCCTTGACCAAACCTTGTATTAATACCACTAGAGTTTAGTTTTAACGTTAATCGCGACTAATTAATAGTCTAGCTATTATTACTATTATATAAGCGTTAAATAACACTCAATATAACTCATAATAATAGCCCAAATAATTATTTTAATGTCCTAATAATGTTACTACAATTAAATAAAAGCTATATTAAATATAGTATAGGCGTAACTCACTTACAATGGGTTTTTATTAAAAACCGGACTTTGCTGGAGCAGCGTTTCCGAGCCGAAAGCTTTTCTTCTCGGAGCCGTCGGGCGCTCCGGGGCTTTCTTCTCGTGATAGGGAGGTTCCCTAGACTTGGGAGGGGTTTAGGGAGGCTAGAGAGAAGTTAGAGAGAGAAAGAGAGGCTTATGGTGTGAAGAAAATATGAGGAGTTCACCCTTGTATTTATAGGAGTTTTATAGTAAAGTAGTCTCTAAGCTTCGTCCGTAACTTTTGCATACGAGCTCCATTTTTGTCTGTCTTTTTACCGTTGAGTTCCTATTAATGAGATCTTCAACTTTCATTTAGACCTCGTTAGCTAATTCTCATTCTATCTCGGATTTACAAAACTGTATCGAATTCGCCGCGCTCGAAAAGTAGAGACTAAGCTTCGTCCATAACTTTCGCATACGAGTTCCGTTTTTGTCTGTCTTTTTACCGTTGAGTTCCTATTAATGAGATCTTCAACTCTCATTTAGACCTCGTTGGCTAATTCTCATTCTATCTCGGATTTATAAAACTGTATCGAATTCGCCGCGCTCGAAAAGTAGGGACTAAGCTTCGTCCATATCTTTCGCATACGAGCTCTATTATCAACGTTCTTTATATCCACGCGTTGGTATTTACGAGTACTACAACTTTCATTTAGATCCCGTCGGCTAAAAATCGACCGATCTAAAATTCAGATTTCGGGCTGTGCACTGTTATGCTAAATCTTAGAAAAATCATAACTTCCTCATACGAAGTCAGATTTGGGCGTTCTTTTTATCGATGTTCTTAGTTTAACATATTCTAGGACTTTCGTTTAGATCACTAAGGCTAAATCTCACTCTATCATAAATTCACTATTCACGCTTCCCGGTATCGTGCCGGTTCTGTCGTGAAACTTCGACGGGTCATAACTTCTTCGTTATAACTCGGATTTCGGCGTTCCTTATATGCACGGAAACCTTGAGAGATATTCTACAACTTTATGTAGAGATATCGGGATTATCTCACACTTTAATTTTGACGCTCATTTTTATTCTTTATTAATTATACATTTATAATTAAATAATAAACACATATAATTCACATAATACTCAAATATTTCATCTTTATTACTTCAAAAAGAGTTACAAGAGTTGACCTAGACTATTACATTGACAAAAATGCATAGCCCTGAAACCCGGGCGTTACAATTCTCTCCCCCTTAGGATGATTCCGTCCCGGAATCATGCATCAGCAAACAGATGTGGATAGCGACTCATCATGTCATCCTCTGTTTCCCAAGTGAGATTCGGCCCATTCGAATGTTTCCATCGGACTAGCACCAAGTCGACCATCTTGCGTCGTAACTTCTTAGTCTTACGGTCGACAATTGCCTCAGGCTCTTCGATCATCCTTTTATTTTCATCCATCCTTAACTCTGAGATTGGAATTATGTTGGGAACATCTCCCGTGAATTTCCTCAAATAACACACATGGAAGGTGTTATGAATACCATTGAGTTCTTCGGGCAATTCCAGCTTGTAAGCTTGGTTCCCTATCTTCTGAAGAACTTTGAACGGTCCAATAAACCTTGGACTCAACTTTCCTCGTTTCCCAAATCGTATAAGTCCCTTCCACGGTGAGACTTTAAGCAAAACGGAATCCCCAACTTCGAAAGTTATCGGTCGTCTTTTCTTGTCAGCATAGCTCTTCTGACGATCCTGGGCTGCTAACATCCTTTCCCTAATCACCTTCAACTTCTCAGCAGTCTCATGGACTATCTCGGGGCCCATAAACTGCTTCTCTCCGGCTTCAAGCCAACAAGACGGCGTACGACACTTCTGCTCATACAAGGCTTGATAAGGAGCCATCTTGATGCTCGAGTGAAAACTATTGTTGTAGGAAAATTCTACCAGAGGTAAGTGCTCGTCCCAATTCCCTTGGAATTCGAGGGTACATGCTCTCAACATATCTTCCAGCGTCTGAATCGTTCTTTTGCTCTGACCATCAGTTTGCGGATGGTAAGCAGTACTCAAACACAACTTTGTACCTAACTCCTCTTGTAGACTCCTCCAAAACCTTGACGTGAAACGACTATCACGATCTGATACAATCGTAAGAGGGGCACCGTGAAGTCTTATAATTTCCTTCACGTAAGCATTTGTGAGCTTATCCATAGACCACTTCTCGTTGGCTGCTATGAAGTGTGCACTCTTGGTGAAACGATCCACGACTACCCAAATCATGTCGTGACCGTTCTTCGTCCTGGGCAGTTTAGTCACAAAATCCATGGTGATGTCTTCCCATTTACCCATGGGTACAGGTAAGGGTTCTAAACTCCCATACGGTTTCTGATGTTGTGCCTTAACCCTCGCACATGTTACGCACTCGGCCACATACTTCGCAACATCGAGCTTCATCGTCGGCCACCAGTAGTAGGGTTTTAGGTCCCTATACATTTTAGTGCTACCGGGATGAATCGAGTACATGGTCTTGTGTGTTTCTTCCATTAGAAGATCTCTTATTCCTCCCGTCTTAGGTACCCAAATTCGATCTTGGAATACCTTCAGTCCACGACTGTTTGTACCGAACACTAACGTTCTTCCCAAACGTTCTTCTTTTCGGTCATTTTTCTCTAAAGCTTCTTCTTGAGCTTTCCTGATGCTTTCCACAATCGTCGAGACGACTTCAATTCTTAACGCCCTTGGCTTTTTCCTTTCCAGATTGACTTTCCGACTGAGAGCATCAGCAACAATATTTGCTTTACCTGGGTGGTAAAGTATCTCACAGTCGTAGTCCTTGAGAAGTTCTAGCCAGTGTCGTTGCCTCATGTTCAACTCCTTCTGATTAAAGAGATACTGGAGACTCTTATGATCAGTGAAGAGCTTGCACTTCGTGCCGTAGAGGTAATGCCTCCATATCTTTAAGGCAAAAATTACCGCTGCCAACTCCAGATCATGAGTGGGGTAGTTCTTTTCGTGCTCTTTCAATTGTTGAGATGCGTATGCTATCACCTTTTCTCTTTGGGTCAGAACACAACCCAACCCGACTCCAGAAGCATCACTATAAACTGCGAAATCTTCGACTCCATCGGGTAGAGAAAGTATCGGTGCTTCACATAACTTCTTCTTTAGCTTCTCGAATGCCTCATCGTGTTTCTCACTCCACTTATACGTAGCTCCTTTATGAGTCAAAGCTGTTAATGGAGCAGCTATTGAAGAAAAGCCTTGGATAAATCGTCGATAATATCCGGCTAATCCTAGAAAGCTTCGAATTTCCGTGGGACTCTTTGGACGTTCCCACTTCATTACAGCCTCGATCTTTGCGGGGTCAACCATTATTCCCTCCTGGTTAACAACATGACCCAAGAATTGGACTTCCCGTATCCAAAAGTCGCATTTGGAGAACTTTGCAAAAAGCTTCTCCTTCTTCAACACTTCTAATACTTCCCGTAGATGCTTTCCATGCTCCTCTTGGCTTTTTGAGTAGATGAGAATGTCGTCGATGAACACTATCACGGATTTATCGAGGAATGGTTTACAAAACCTATTCATCAAAACCATGAATGCTGCGGGAGCATTGGTTAGCCCGAATGACATAACCAAGAACTCGTAGTGTCCATATCTCGTTCTGAATGCAGTCTTTTCAATATCCTGCTCTCTCACCTTCAGCTGATGATATCCTGACCTAAGATCGATCTTTGAGAAGTAGCTCGAACCTTGTAGCTGATCGAATAGGTCATCAATCCTCGGCAATGGATACTTGTTCTTCACCGTTGCCTTATTCAGCTCTCGGTAGTCTATGCACATCCTCATGCTTCCGTCCTTCTTCTTTACGAATAACACCAGAGCTCCCCAGGGTGATGAACTAGGTCGAATAAAACCGTTGTCCAACAGCTCCTGAAGTTGCGTCATGAGCTCCTTCATCTTCGTCGGTGCTAATCGGTAAGGTGCCTTTGCTATCGGTGTTGTTCCTGGTAACAAGTCTATACGAAACTCCACTTGTCTATCAGGTGGTAATCCGGGAAGGTCTTCGGGAAAGACTTCCGGATAATCACACACAACCGGTATATTCTGCACCTCTTTCTTCTCCTTCTTGGCATCGATTACGAATGCCAAGTACGATGCGCACCCTTTGGACAAACATTTCCTGGCTTGCATCAGGGAGATGATTCCAGAATTCACTCTGCGTTTGTCCCCGTACACCATAAATGATTCCTTTCCGGGTGGGTTCACCTTTACTATCTTCTTTCGGCATTGAATCTCAGCATCGTTAGCGCTAAGCCAATCCATACCCAAAACGATGTCGAAACCGTTTATCTCTATGGGTAATAGCTCTTCGTGGAATTCGTTTTCGTTTAGGTCAATGACGATGTTCCTAATACGATTACTAACAGGTACGAATTTGCCACTGGCAACTTCTACAATCAGGGCATTATCTAGTTTTTCTACAGGCAATGCTAATTTCCCACCAAATTTATGCGACACCAAGGAGTAGTTGGCTCCGGAATCAAATAGTATATTTGCAGGCAAACCATTTACAAGAAAGGTACCTGAAGCGACGTCTGCTGCCTCCTTTGCAACCTCGAGCGTCATCTGGAAGGCTCTTGCCTTCGGCTTCGGTGGTATGTTGGGTCTTCCTGTCTCCTTCTTCTTCGGGCAGTCCTTCAAAATGTGCCCTTCTTCATTACATCCATAACATGCCTTCTGGATGAGGGTGCATTCATTGGCATAGTGCCCAAGCTTTCCGCATTTGAAACAAGTGACCCCTCCGTCACACTTTCCTTGGTGCTTCTTCTTGCATTTGTCGCACCATTTTGCTTCGACTCTTCCTCCTCTCGAACCAGACTTCGAGAATTTACTCCTCTTGCTGGACCTTGAAGATCCATCTAACATCCTTTTCTCTCCTACCTCATATCTCTACAGACCTTCTCCCTTAACTAGGTCGCTACATTCTTGGCTGCTCTAACAGTTGTCTTCAAAGTAGTTGCCATTTTGACCATTGGGCCAAAGTCAGCTGACAATCCATTAGCAAACCTCTCTATCTTTGAGAGTTCGATAGGCACCAAGCCAAAGTTTGAGACGAGAATATTAAGATAGGGAAATCTTTACTTACGATAAACATTTAAATCATACTCGAAACATTTACATGCTAGTTCTAATATCATAGTCGTACGTTTAGAATCCTAAACACATAAGGTTTCCAGATCCGGTCGGCAACAGACCATAGATCCGAACAATTAACAACATATTATGCACAAAGCATTTAGCACATAAAAGCATTTTAGGCACAATTCCTAAAATAAGCTAGTGCTCACACCTCACAATCATCGCTTAGCATTCTAAGTTTAAGTCTAGAAATCCTACAAATTCCTAGTTCGCTTAAACTAATGCTCTGATACCAACTGTGACATCCCCAAAATCACAGCCAGAAAAGACCGGTTTGTTTATGCTTTGTTTAAAAATCAGAGTTACATTTTTAAATGAAAGTGTTGCGGAATTTGTCCCAAAACAAAAATATGATAAAGATTTATCAAAAGCATTTCCATAGAAATGTATTTCATTAAAAGACTCGGGATGTCATGTTCGTACAGATCAAAAGCATAAACAGTACAATATAAGCCTTACTACATTATTTCATATCTACAGGCCTATATCCGTAATCCCTCATCCAAAACATCACACCTATGCTCATGCGCCACTACCTGTAATACAAGAAACTGA
The DNA here is from genome assembly GCF_051521515.1 of Lactuca serriola. Classification (NCBI taxonomy): domain Eukaryota; kingdom Viridiplantae; phylum Streptophyta; class Magnoliopsida; order Asterales; family Asteraceae; genus Lactuca; species Lactuca serriola. The sequence continues at coordinate 169,281,311 of NC_136411.1, read as the reverse complement.
GTGGGTCAGGCTTGGGAGCCTGGTGAGAACATAGGGTTTTCAACCCACAATAAATAAGTTTATTAATTTCATCGATCAACAATAACCCGATTACCCGTTCCCGTTATCCTCACTTTACGTCCCTAAACACCTATCATAAGGGACCTAGCCTAAGGATCATCATCGGGACGGACACTACTGCTAAGGGGATTCCTTGGCAATAAATGTCCTAAAGGCAACCATGTGGGGGATGGAGTACACCGGTGAACACATCGTTCACAAACACCTACAGGTTGCGAGCCTGCTAGTGTTCCACTGGACTGTCTAGAAGAGTCCGTGGTCGTCATCCATACTCCGCTAGATGATAGAAACAACAACATCAACATCGAGGTCTCTCATCATTTTATCACACATCACCTATTGCATCTACCCATGTTTTACCCCAACATTTTCGTAGATATAAAATACATATACAGTTTAAATCATTGAAAACATGTATAACAACGTTCATCTAGCATAGATAGCAAGTATTCAAATAATATGCACACATAGCACGTAATTTATATAAAATACTTCATATCTATGTGTAAGTTGAAAGTAACTATGCACTCACCTGGTAAGGTGGTGACTCGGCACTCGGACAGCTCTTCGTTACTTCTTAAAACAATTTTTCCTTGACCAAACCTTGTATTAATACCACTAGAGTTTAGTTTTAACGTTAATCGCGACTAATTAATAGTCTAGCTATTATTACTATTATATAAGCGTTAAATAACACTCAATATAACTCATAATAATAGCCCAAATAATTATTTTAATGTCCTAATAATGTTACTACAATTAAATAAAAGCTATATTAAATATAGTATAGGCGTAACTCACTTACAATGGGTTTTTATTAAAAACCGGACTTCGCTGGAGCAGCGTTTCCGAGCCGAAAGCTTTTCTTCTCGAAGCCGTCGGGCGCTCCGGGGCTTTCTTCTCGTGATAGGGAGGTTCCCTAGACTTGGGAGGGGTTTAGGGAGGCTAGAGAGAAGTTAGAGAGAGAAAGAGAGGCTTATGGTGTGAAGAAAATATGAGGAGTTCACCCTTGTATTTATAGGAGTTTTATAGTAAAGTAGTCTCTAAGCTTCGTCCGTAACTTTTGCATACGAGCTCCGTTTTTGTCTGTCTTTTTACCGTTGAGTTCCTATTAATGAGATCTTCAACTTTCATTTAGACCTCGTTAGCTAATTCTCATTCTATCTCGGATTTACAAAACTGTATCGAATTCGCCGCGCTCGAAAAGTAGAGACTAAGCTTCGTCCATAACTTTCGCATACGAGTTCCGTTTTTGTCTGTCTTTTTACCGTTGAGTTCCTATTAATGAGATCTTCAACTCTCATTTAGACCTCGTTGGCTAATTCTCATTCTATCTCGGATTTACAAAACTGTATCGAATTCGCCACGCTCGAAAAGTAGGGACTAAGCTTCGTCCATATCTTTCGCATACGAGCTCTATTATCAACGTTCTTTATATCCACGCGTTGGTATTTACGAGTACTACAACTTTCATTTAGATCCCGTCGGCTAAAAATCGACCGATCTAAAATTCAGATTTCGGGTTGTGCACTGCTATGCTAAATCTTAGAAAAATCATAACTTCCTCATACGAAGTCAGATTTGGGCGTTCTTTTTATCGATGTTCTTAGTTTAACATATTCTAGGACTTTCGTTTAGATCACTAAGGCTAAATCTCACTCTATCATAAATTCACTATTCACGCTTCCCGGTATCGTGCCGGTTCTGTCGTGAAACTTCGACGGGTCATAACTTCTTCGTTATAACTCGGATTTCGGCGTTCCTTATATGCACGGAAACCTTGAGAGATATTCTACAACTTTATGTAGAGATATCGGGATTATCTCACACTTTAATTTTGACGCTCATTTTTATTCTTTATTAATTATACATTTATAATTAAATAATAAACACATATAATTCACATAATACTCAAATATTTCATCTTTATTACTTCAAAAAGAGTTACAAGAGTTGACCTAGACTATTACATTGACAAAAATGCTTAGCCCTGAAACCCGGGCGTTACAACATCCCACCACCGGTTGCTAGCTACAACCATCGGTTGACGAGTCGAGTTTGGGCGTTGGCGTTTCCTACACGATAAAGTCCCCGAGGATGAGCAAAATCGGGTGTGTACTTTCAGCACTAAAACTTACAAGTGTTGGTGCAGAGGTGTTCGTCACAGTACGGTTATGACCTCATCATAGATCCAGGGTGTGCCTTGTTACCATATAGAATCGATATCGTGTTTATATGGGGTTTTGTTCAGAGATACTAGTGGAAAGAGACTATGTGTAGTGGGATAGTTTGTGAATCAAAGCGATAAGTGTCAATACCATAAATTAAGTTATATAACACTTAATTAATACCATGACACGACGTATTAAGATTTAATAACTTACAATCAATAAGTTGTTATTATAAATCCTTTGTTTTATATGAAAATACAATATTTACGTTGAAGGAGTTTACCCCACCGGTTAAGTGTCAGTTTCTAAATTAAGTAAGGTAATACTTAACTATTATCACGACACGAATTTTCAAAGTTTATAAACTCAAAACTTATGTGTTTTACATATGAACTATACAAATTCTTGTACTGGGTTTCAAGAGTAATTTGGATATTTTATGTTTTCACAAAGGGTGATTTGGCTTTCTTTTGTATAAATTAGTATTTAAAATATTTATATAAATAGCATTTTTGGTCATGAGAACCGTAAAGATTTGTTATAAATTTGATTTACTTACATGTTCAACAATGGTTATTTTTGGATTTGAGCAAACAATATATATTTGTATGAGTCTAAATACACTTTTAAAACTCGTTTAGTGTAATACTTTTGATAAAAGGATACGTATTTATATAAGCCGGTCAACCATAGAAATCTTATAAAACACTTTGGTTTATAAAAATACTATGTGTCAAAACCTGTAGAACTCACTAACAATTTTTGTTGACGTATTTTAAATACATGTATTTTCAGGTTAATTAGCAGATCGGACGTGTTCGCTCAGAAGACTCGCCATCATTTTTATTATACCTTTGCAAACGTCGGATTTTTAGGCGTATTTCACGAGTTAGGAATAGTCATTATCAATGTAATTTCTATTTCGGTAATAATAGATGATCATAATTGTATTGTTTAATGTATGTTCAATAACTGTGATTATTGATTTACGTCGCACACCTCGGCGTTTCCGCATGCGGCCGAGGGTGTGTAACGCCAGTAGATCCAGGCTAGTCGATTTAGAGGCGATAAGCATCAAAAATGACTTTTTTATGGAAGATTATTTAGAAGGATTAATCTTAACGAAGTTTTAGTATATGTCACAAGGTTTTCGTGCATATAAAGAACGCCAAAATCCGAGTTATAACGAAGAAGTTATGACCTATCGAAGTTTCGCGACAGAACCGGCACGACAAAACGTAACGTAAATAGTGAATTTACGTTAAGAGCGATATTTATCCAAAACAATCTAAATGAGAATTGAAGATCTCATCGATAGTAGTCCAACGATAAAAAGACAGACGAAAATGGAGTTCAGATGAAGGAGTTATGAGTTTATAACGGAATTTTCCTGTCCCGGCCTACTAAAAATAATATATAAGTAATATAATTATAATATATTAAAAATAATGTCAAAATTAGCCAATGGTGTCTAAAAGAGAGTTGTAGAGCATAATCTCACCTTCGCGTCGATATAAAGAACGTCAAAAATGGAGTTCGTATGCGAAAGTTATGAATTTCTGAAGTTCGGGGCGCGAAACCCCAAAACTGTCAGAGACCACGACGTGGCAAGCAGTGCCACGACGTGGCAAGTCTCCTGACAGCTCCGGGAGTCCCCCATATGCAACTTGGGATGACGCATGCAGTGACAATCAAGCCCACGACGTCGCAAAAGGATCCCACGACGTGGCAAGGGCCAAAATTGCCCTATAAATAGATTTGAAGGGCCAGCCGACTATGGTTGCTCCATCCCTTCTCTCCCGCTCCCGATACACCCTCTAAGACCTATTTTAACCCCCCAAAGCCCCGGTATCAACCCCGAGACCCGAAGCGAGTCTCGAAGCCCCAAAGATCCCGAGAAGAAAAGAGTTTTCGAGCCGAAGCTCTGCCCGCGAGAAGCCTGGTGTGTGAAGTGATCCCGATTTCACCGAAGAATACTACTTCTACAAGCCGTAGTGCTGTCCGATCATCTTCTAATCAAGTGAGTGTATATTCCCTTTCATAAACACGATTATAATACAAGTATTGTTTGAATATATTAAGTATATTGTTGTTTATATGTGTGAGTGTGTGGTAACTTCTACCACATAGATATGGAGTATTTGCTATGAAATACGTGTTATGTGTTTATATGTTGTTGATTTACTTGAGATGGTGGTTGAATGATTGTTTTATACAGGTTTTTAAATGATCTAAACTGTATATGTATGTTATATCTACAAATATGTTGGGTAGAACGTGGGTAGACGAATTAGTTGGTGTGTGATGACAGATGAGTTTGAGGATGAGACGAAAGACAAACCTTGGTAGCTATGGATTTAGTACCATATAGACAAACCTTGGTAGCTATGGATTTAGTACCATATAGACAAACCTTGGTAGCTATGGATTTAGTACCGTATAGACAAACCCTGGTAGCTATGGATTTAGTACCGTATAGACAAACCCTGGTAGCTATGGATTTAGTACCGTATAGACAAACCCTGGTAGCTATGGATTTAGTACCGTATAGACAAACCTTGGTAGCTATGGATTTAGTACCGTAGAGACGAACGTTGGTAACTATGGATTTAGTACCTGATAGATAAACTTTGGCAGCAATGGACTTCGTGCCAATTCCTTAGGTCAATCCTTAGGAGTGAATGAATAAAGGATAGTTGATTCTTAGGGTAAAACCTTAAGAGTAAAGAATATAATGGGGATGGGTAATTGGGTTGTTTGTTTAATGATTGAATATAATAATTGTATTATTGTGGGTTGAAAACCCTATATGCTCACCAGGCTCCCAAGCCTGACCCACTCATTTTTCTTTGCATTACAGGTAATGACACAAGAGTATAAGTTGGTGGACTTGACGAGAGGTTTTGGATTATAGATCAGTAGTTATAAATAACTATTGTAAGGTCTATTTTATATTGTTTATGCTTTTGGTCTGTATAGGAACATGACATCCCGAGGTTTTATTATTTAATGAAAATACATTCTCTTTGAGAAATTTTTTGATAAATGGTTATCTTATTTTATTTTGGGAACAAATTTCGCAACCGTTTTCTTTAAACGAGCACTCTGATTTTAAAATAAAGCATAAACAAATCGGTCTTTTTTGGCCGTGAACTTGGGGATGTCACAGTTGGTATCAGAGCATTAGTTTAAGCGAACTAGGAATTTGTAGGATTTTTAGACTTAAACTTAGGATGCTAAGTAATGATTGTGAGGAGTGTGTCATAAATATGTTAGGTAGTACACCTAAATTGACACGAGCACTAGTATATTTTAGGAAGCTGCCTAAAATGCTTTTATGTGCTAAATGTTTTATGTTTTCATATATGATATTATTTGTTCGGATCTATGGTCTGTTGTCGACCGGATCTGGAAACCTTATGTGTTTAGGATTCTAAGCGTATGACGACGGTATTAGAACTAGCATGTAAACGTTTCGTAGTGATAAGGATGATTTAATTATCTATCATGGATGAGGATATAATTTCACCGTATTCGGTGTATAGATAAAAATGGTAAGAACCAGGAGTGGCGTTGGAAACGCGGATGAAAACAGGAATTGACCGCCTGTGATTGAACAAGTAGCTGTTGAAGCTGCTGCACCAGAACAGATCACCATGGCTGGAGTGCAAGGCATGATTCGGGCTATGTTAGCCGAACAAAGGGAAGAAATGCGACTGATGTTACATGAAAATAGGGACGAACCAATCATACCCATTGGGGAACCTGATCTGATTCCAGAACAATCGGAGGAAGGAAACAATAGTCGTGCTGTGAGTCAAGTTAGGACTCAAGGAGAACGAAGAAACGACCCGGAAAGGGGAAACAACAAGGATGGGCGAATGTACAAGAATTTCGTGGGCGCCAAGCCACCAAGTCTTTCTAGGAGCCCAAAGCCTGTAGAGATTATGGACTGGATCTCTGAAATGGAGATGGTGTTTGAAAGTTGCGACTGTAGCAACAAGCAAAAGACTGTCTTTGCAGTTAGACAACTAAAGACTGGAGTATTGAGCTGGTGGAAGTTGCTAGCAGATACGATGCCCCGAGGGGAAGCACTAAGTATGTCTTGGGAATCATTCCTGGAGCAGTTAAAGATGCAGTATTGCTCAGAGATAGATCTGATTGATCTGAACAATGAATTTCAGAACCTAAAGAAAGGTAAAATGAGCATTGATGATTATGCTACTGCATTTACCGAAAAGATGAAGTTATTTCCATACCTAGTGCCAACTGAACTCTCCAAGATTGAGAGGTTCGCGAATGGACTGCCAGCCGACTTTGGCCCAACAGTCAAGATGGCAACCACTCTGAAAATAGCTGTTCGAGCAGCTAAGAATGCAGAGACCCAATAGAAGGAACGGGGTCTGGAGAAAGTTGAAATTGGAGAAAAGAGGAAGCTTGAAGGATCCTCAAGACCTGATACTAAGGGAAAATTCGCAAAGTCTAACCTAGATGACCAAAGGTATGGACCCAAGTGGTGTGAAAACTGCAAGAAGAAGCACTTTGGAACGTGCAATGAAGAAGTAACCTGTTACAAATGTGGAAGGAGCGGCCACTATTCTAAGAACTGTACACACAATGATAAGGTGTGCTATGGATGCGGAGGCAAAGGGCACATGTCTAGAGACTGCCCAAAGAAAAATGAAGCAGCAAGGCTAGAGGTACCGCCAAAGCCAAGGGCATTCCACATGATCCTCGACGAAGTGAATCAAGGATGAGGAATTTATTTCCAAGGATCAATTTATGATGTAGCCAATTAAAGGCATAGTATAGGGTGAACTTGAAATTTTGTGTAATCATTTCAAGTTATAATGTAAACCTTGGTTTTGATATTTATGTGATATTTATGGTTTTAATACATGATGTGTTAAATGATTGTGTGATTTTTGTATAGTGACTTGGTTCGACTGAGAGACAATACTTGGGACGAGTATGAGTAGGTGTGAAAGGTAGTAGATGCATATACTATCGGAAGCACAGGACTCACACTTGGATCAGGGAAAGTCACAAGGTTACCAAGAAGCTAGTAATTGATTCCGTTTTGTTCAAGTGTGTCATTACCCTTGTTTCGGTGGTGACTAGTAAGATGGTTGTTATTCCGACCCTAGTGGTCCTATCAATTGAGTCCGACTACGAGGAGTTTGTTACGTGGTTCATAGAACCAAGTTCGAGGTAGCATCTGACTCAAGTCAGAAGATTAAAATCAATGCGATTGATAGTATCACGCTCGTTAATAAAAAAAAGGAGTTTGTAGCTAGACATGCTACATGTTAAAAATGTGATTATATCACATTAGAATATGAAGGAAGGTATATTCCATTCTAGAATTTGACTCTAAGAGACCTGAGTCTAAGTGTTGCATCATACGATGAGAGGTCATTAGAACATGACCCATCGATCTATTGCAATAGATAAATGAAAGTACTTATCTTAAGAAGAAGAAGGAGTCCTCAATAAGGATTTGTTTTCTAACTCGGAAGTCATGATTAAAAGTACAACATAGTACGATAAGCAGATGCAAGATTGGGCATCGTCTGCGGTCAAGAAAGCCATAGAGTTAAATACACTTTCGAGGAAACTTAGAAGTTACAGTTATTACCTAGGATGAAAAGATAACGTGTGGAATCATTATGCAAGCCCTATTTCGTTGATGATTCCGGGACGTAATCATCCTAAGGGGGAGATAATTGTAACGCCCGTAGATCCGGGCTAGTCAATTTAGAGACGATAAACATCAAAAATGACTTTTTGATGGAAGATTATTTAGAAGGATTAATCTTAACCAAGTTTTAGTATATGTCAAAAGGTTTCCGTGCATATAAAGAACGCCAAAATCCGAGTTATAACGAAGAAGTTATGACCTGTCGAAGTTTCGCGACAGAACCGGCACGACACAACGTAACGTAAATAGTGAATTTACGTTAAGAGCGATATTTATCCAAAACAATCTAAATGATAATTGAAGATCTCATCGATAGTAGTCCAACGATAAAAAGACAGACGAAAACGGAGTTCAGATGAAGGAGTTATGAGTTTATAACGGAGTTTTCCTGTCCCGGCCTACTAAAAATAATATATAAGTAATATAATTATAATATATTAAAAATAATGTCAAAATTAGCCAATGGTGTCTAAACGAGAGTTGTAGAGCATAATCTCACCTTCGTGTCGATATAAAGAACGTCGAAAACGGAGTTCGTATGCGAAAGTTATGAATTTCTGAAGTTCGGGGCACGAAACCCCAAAACTGTCAGAGACCACGACGTGGCAAGTCTCCTGACAGCTCCGGGAGTCCCCCATATGCAACTTGGGATGACGCATGCAGTGACGATCAAGCCCACGACGTGGCAAAATGATCCCACGACGTGGCAAGGGCCAAAATTGCCCTATAAATAGATTTGAAGGGCCAGCCGACTATGGTTGCTCCATCCCTTCTCTCCCGCTCCCGATACACCCTCTAAGACCTATTTTAACCCCCTGAAGCCCTGGTATCAACCCCGAGACCCGAAGTGAGTCTCGAAGCCCCGAAGATCCCGAGAAGAAAAGAGTTTCCGAGCCGAAGCTCTGCCTGCGAGAAGCCTGGTGTGTGAAGTGATCCCGATTTCACCGAAGAATACTACTTCTACAAGCCGTAGTGCTGTCCGATCATCTTCTGATCAAGTGAGTGTATATTCCCTTTCATAAACACGATAATAATACAAGTATTGTTTGAATATATTAAGTATATTGTTGTTTATATGTGTGAGTGTGTGGTAACTTTCTTCTACCACATAGATATGGAGTATTTGCTATGAAATACGTGCTATGTGTTTATATGTTGTTGATTTACTTGAGATGGTGGTTGAATGATTGTTTTATACAGGTTTTTAAATGATCTAAACTGTATATGTATGTTATATCTACAAATATGTTGGGTAGAACGTGGGTAGACGAATTAGTTGGTGTGTGATGACAGATGAGTTTGAGGATGAGACGAAAGACAAACCTTGGTAGCTATGGATTTAGTACCATATAGACAAACCTTGGTAGCTATGGATTTAGTACCGTATAGACAAACCTTGGTAGCTATGGATTTAGTACCGTATAGACAAACCCTGGTAGCTATGGATTTAGTACCGTAGAGACGAACGTTGGTAACTATGGATTTAGTACCTGATAGATAAACTTTGGCAGCAATGGACTTCGTGCCAATTCCTTAGGTCAATCCTTAGGAGTGAATGAATAAAGGATAGTTGATTCTTAGGGTAAAACCTTAAGAGTAAAGAATATAATGGGGATGGGTAATTGGGTTGTTTGTTTAATGATTGAATATAATAATTGTATTATTGTGGGTTGAAAACCCTATATGCTCACCAGGCTCCCAAGACTGACCCACTCAGTTTTCTTTGCATTACAGGTAATGACACAAGAGTATAAGTTGGTGGACTTGACGAGAGGTTTTGGATTATAGATCAGTAGTTATAAATAACTGTTGTAAGGTCTATTTTATATTGTTTATGCTTTTGGTCTGTATCGGAACATGACATCCCGAGGTTTTATTATTTAATGAAAATACATTCTCTTTGAGAAAGTTTTTGATAAATGGTTATCATATTTTATTTTGGGAACAAATTTCGCAACCGTTTTCTTTAAACGAGCACTTTGATTTTAAAATAAAGCATAAACAAATCGGTCTTTTTTGGCCTTGAACTTGGGGATGTCACATGGTGTGACACATTGTTATCAGAGCTATTGGCTATAACGAACTAGTACTTTCTTAGGAAACCACGTCTATAACATAGAGCTTACTCTCTTAGGTTAAGTATATTCCTTAACCCACAAATTTAGAGTTATATAAACTCGAACCCTCGAATGCTAACACATTGCAAGATTTTAGGTCGAACACCTTAGCTAAGTTGATTGTATGTGGGCCGAACCACAACTAGACGTAGATTGATCACCTATTTTTTTTATTATGTTTAGACCGATGCACAATCAAGCTTGGATTCAGTTGTTCTTAGCCTAAAACGCATGGAATCCCGAATATTTAACGGAAATCATAGTTCAAAACCCTTAAGAATTCTCAAAAAATTTAGTGAACACTTACGAATATGTGGAAAATATTTACCTCAAATAATCATGAAACTATAAGTATCATAAACGTAAATCATGTCCGAATTTTATCTCAAAATGCTAATTTCTCGGCTATGATATTCTACGACTACTTCTATTAGACACCTCATGAATACCTTTAAAAATACGCACCTTCGCGAATCTTTTCGAATTCGGCTTGGGTATTCAATTCGTCCATTTCATTTTGTTGTGAACCGTCCGACTTATTTTTGAACGATCCAAGTTTAAAAGAAGGCGGGCTACACTTTTAAGAACACCGATTTTACCGAGAAGAACTATTATGCGTAAATCATGGGCAACGACTCTGCTTAAGCCACGACTTGAGAAGTACCACATGTGATGTGTGACAACCCAAAATTTTGCATTGTAAAGTCAATCAATTTAATCCAAGGTCTAACTTGTTTTGCCTATCTTTTAGCCATATTAAAGGACCGTTTGAGAGCTTCTAACCTTAGTGTAATGTATGAATGGGTGTTAGAATGTGTTTACTCGAGGTTGGAGAGATTGACTCGGTCCGGAAAACCATTCACAAGGTCTGTACGGCCGTACACCACTCTCTCTCTCTCTCTCTCTCTCTCTCTCTCTCTATATATATATATATATATATATATGGTGCTCATTTTCTCCTTATTTCTCCTCCTTCCAACCGTGATCACTCCCATTCTCTCTCAACTATCATCGGCGGTGAAAACCCCAAGGCTCCAAAAACGTAAGTATTTCAACCTTAAACTTGTTATACTTGAAAGACCACTAGATCCAAGCCTCGATTCTTCATATTTTGGTATCACCTTCATGATCTTGAAAGGTGTACCGCCATAGACCCTTCATAGGTTCATTGGTCGTACACACCCTAAAAGCGGTCCAAATTGAGTGTTTTAACCATCTTCTTGTTGAACATTAGGCACACTAGTTTCCCCATGGATCAAATCACCCTCTTTGTATGTTTTTCCCATGAATGCACGACCGTACACTCCATGACCATACACTCATTGGCCGTACACACATTGGTCATGAACCCTTGGGTCGTACACACCTTTCACACAATCACATGTGATTGTAACACTTAGTTTCAAGTGATCCTTAGTCCCTTGGGTCGTTTCCCTTCATGATTAGTTTTTATATACACTAATTATATACATATATGTGTCATTATATGCTTAATAGGATCCGTTTGTACTCGAGGTTTCACTTGACACTTAGCATCTTTCATCGATCTTGCATTCGAATCACTCATTACAGGTGAGTTCATACCCCTGCAACTAACATTTTAACTATTTTAAACACTTTTAGGGGGGGGGGGGGATACAAGTTGACCACAAATTAAATTTATGCTAGTATAAACGTTTATATACTTGTTAAATGTCTCATTCCAAACTCATTTTCAAACTACTTTTAAACATTGTTAGACTTTATTCTAAAATCCTTTTTAAACTACTTTTAAACTCTTCTCAAACTCCTTTACTTTCAAAACCATATTCTTTTATGTATTGATGTATAAGTATGCTTTAATAGACTTAGGACTATTGTTAATGACCTTGACTTGTCACACCCCCAAACCAGAACGGCGGAAATGTTGGGGGGTAGATGACTTCATGTATAGTATCATAACAACGAGTATAATAGTGAAGAAAGCAAACAAAACCATCATAAATATAATTTAAAGAGTTACATCATAGAGTAAGTTTACATGTTTCAAAATCAATTACATCATGATGACAAAATAAGTTTTGAATTTAACGCCTTAGCGTCCCGTCCTCGAAAGCAGTTGATTACCTGTTTAGTGATTTCCTGAGAATATAAGTTGTTTGAAAAAATGTCAACACAAAGGTTGGTGAGTTCATAAGAGTTTTAATTGAGAAATAAACTGTTTTCCTTGTAAAAGCGGTAAAGGGATTCTAGAAAATCCAATATTTTCCTTGAAAAGTGAGTTGTAAGTTTCCGTGTTATGAAATTGTGCATCATAGAATTCCCAATAATTTCCTTCCATAATCTCCAAGTGTATATAAGTTATATAAAATTAAAGTTAAATAAACCGTTGAATGTAATGGGTCTGCCTTAGGCCCACAACCAAACAAGGAACAAGAAATAAAGCGGACCCACCAATTCTAAGTCGATCACGACTAAATTCTATATAACTCTAGCATATACACTTAGAAATTATAGCTGAAAACTAACAATTCTATATAGAATGTAGTCTTAAAAGCAAAGGCCGAAACCAAATCCTAGTGTAGTTATGAAATAGTAGTAGTGGCTGTGAACATAAACTATACATATCATAGTTCATCGAATAGTGATAGTGGTAGTGAACATGAACTATTGTCACACCCCAAAACCGGAACGGCGGAAACGTTCTAGGGTGGATGACGTCATGTCAAGTATCACAACATATGCAGTATAGTAATCAAAGTACAACAACCATTGCATTAATAGTAATAGTTTTACATAAGTTATATTTTATAGAGACATCAAAATAATACAGAAACTAGTATAGATGCAGCTCGGTTCTAGGCTGGCTTCACAAAAGCTCCCGGGTGTACCTGTTTATTGCTGACCTGAGAATACAAGTTATTTTGAAAGCGAGTATCAGCATTTTTATAAATGTTGGTGAGTTCATAAGTATTTAGTGTCATTTGTGTAAGTAAGTATTTTATTCAAAATAACTTTATGAAAAGTAGTAGTTTAGAATATATGGTGTATTAGCGTCCTTTCCAGAAAATCCTATATTTTCTAAATAAAAACAGTCTTCTACCAAGACCGTACTCGACTGATTTATGTTTTAAGGAGTAGTTTTCCCCAAATTACTATCATTACCAAATACATAATTTACTTTAAAAGAGTAATGAGAAAATCAAAAGTGAAGATACTAAAGGAAAAAATAACATATGCCTCAGCAGTTATACTGCTGACTAAGGCAAAAGAAATCATAGACTCCAGGAGAGTATCGAATGAATAATACGCCTGGCTCAGTCTAACAAAAGGAAACACAGACCCCAGACGGTATCAAACGATCGATACAGCTAGCAAGATCTAAAACAAAGAAACACAGACCCTAGACAGTATCAAATGAACGATATGTTGGATAAGGTGTCTAAGTCCATAACTATTTCTGGTAAATACTTGACCCGACCCGGCATGGTCCATTTGGGTTGCATGGCACCATGCAATTGGATAAACTAAATGAGAGAAATAACACATATGGTTTATTAATATATTATAAGTTCTAATATATTAATAATATTATTTAATTAGTTTTGATCAAGAATTAATTTAGAATTAATTAAGTGATCAAAAGAATAACTAATTAAATATATGGGTAGATTATGTAAATCTTCCATATCTTATATAATGGGCTAAAAGGCTCCATGGATTATCAAGTTGGGTTCCACCCATAGGATGCTCCATGGAGTTAACCCATGGATTGAGAAATGAAGATTCATGTTCCATTAGGGTTTTATCTAATGCAACACACTATATAAAGACCATGTCTCTCCCCAAAATCGGCTACACTAGTGATACACAAGTGAAACAAGAAGGCTTGGCCGATTTTGAGTGTGTTAGAGTATTCTCTCAGGTTTATACTTTGCATTTGGTGTTGTGTGAAGCATTTGAGGCATCACACTTGAGGTGCTAGGCTCACAAGGTTTCAAGGAACACTATCATCAACAAGGTATGTAGTTCTATCTTTTATACAAAGAAAAATTGTTCCCCATGTATGCTAGATAGGCTCATAACCTTGGAAAAACAACTTTGCATGATTATTAGACAAACATAGATCCAAGGTTATTAGGGTTGCATGTACACTTAGGTAGTGTTAGAATGCTCAAAACCCATCAGTGGTATCAGAGCCTAGGCTTGCTTTTTTGATTTTTGTGCAAACTGCTTGAAAAATCGAGTTTTCTGCTTTCTGCCCGTATGAACTCGCCGAGTCCATGAGGGGACTCGACGAGTTCATGACCAAATGCAAGCTACTCGATGAGTCAGTTCATGCACTCGACGAGTAGAGGTTGCAGTTTTCAGAATTTCGATATGTGTTGCTGGAAATGGACTAGGAACATTACCCTAAACTGTTTTGGTGTTTTAAAACTTGTTTTAGTTGGTGTAATGTCTTTGCTTATCCATTTACAACAACAAGTTATCAAAATTACAAGTTTTAAAATGTAATTTTTGATTCATGAAAGTGTTCATATTCATGTTCTTGATCTTATGATGTTTAGATGATCATAGTAATTATTTGTAACCTATCTGGTAGATTAATTCATGATCTTTATGTGTTTTAATGGAGTCCATAACTTGTCCTCAAGTTATGGAAAACCAAAAAGTCTTTTTGTTTAAAAACCATTAAAAGAACACATGGGTTATAAAAATGAAGATTCTTCATTTTTAATACTCTAATTAACTCATAAGTTACAAGAAATGGAAAGTTTTGAAAGTTTACAAAGCTTGCCCTCAAGTTTTGGAACAAGTAAAGTCTTGATTAAAACTTTAGTTCCAACCCTTAGAAGTTTAAAAGTTAAAATTCAACCATTATACTTATAATATTATAAGTTAATATATATATATATATATATATATATATATATATATATATATATATATATATATATACACATGTATAAGATTAAAGTCGTCTTACCGCTAGTATGCCTCATTCACGAAGCCGGTCTATAAGGTGGGTATAAGGTTGTTGCCTATAAAATGGCAACTTAATGGGTGTTCACTCTCACCCACTGCTTGCTTGACTGGTGGAGGGTCGTTAGCCGAACGGGTAAGACAAGGACTTATAAATTCTCATTAAAAGTATGATGAATATTATAAAGTAACTAAATGTTTTATTAAATTCCCAATCTTAGTTACTTTAGGAAAATGTGAATAAGGTGCTAATCCATGAAATTACACTTTACACTTTGTCTAAGTCGTTAGTGGAGCGTGTGTGGTTAACCGGCACACTAACTTGGACTTAACAAGGTAGGTAAAGGGTGACTTAATATTTATCATAGTATCAATGGAGCGTGTGTGGTTAACCGGCACATCGATTGAGAGGTAAACATTAAGGGTACCAAGTGGTTTGCATGGTTACTTCACACCTCGTTTTGTGATCCTCGGCATCCCAGTCACAAAACTTGGAGGGCATACTCGAGATTGAAACATGCCTTTGAAAAGTTCATTGAATCTCAAAAGAATCTAGGAGTTTCTAAGAACCAAATTAAATATTTTCTAATATTTCGTCTTTGGTGGAAATTGGTGAATCGTCATTCACCTACCTTTCAAATATGTTATTACTTAAATTACGGCATACCTCTTCTAAGTATAATATATTGTGATTGGGTCCTAGCCTTAATACTACATTTGGGTGTTTTATTAAGGACTATCTCTATATCTAAACTAATACTTTCTTTCTTCTCTTTTAGATGTCTGCAAACAACTCTGCTTCTGGCTCTAATCCTAGTGGCTCCTTTTCTCTTATGAACTTGTGTGGGAAAGTCACTTTTGATGGATCCAACTTTAATGAGTGGATCAGAAACATCCGAATGATTACCTGCTACGAGGACAAAGAATATGTCCTCGATAAGGAGCTTAAGGAGATTGATGAGACAGTTTCTACTCCTCAAGAGATTGCTGAGTTTAGGGCACATGAAAGGGATGCCACCAAGGTGGCATGCATCATGATGGCCACTATAACCGCGGATCTCCAAAAATCCTATGAATATTTCTACCCCAATGAGATGCACCAAGACTTAATGGAAAGATACCATCAAAGTGCTCGTCAAGAGAGGTATGAAATCATCTCCTCCATGATAACAACTCGCATGAAGGATGGTGAACCCATCACGGGCCACATGTAGAAAAAGCGAAGATTTGTGGACCGTTTGCTGAAGCTTAATGTGAACTTCCCCGAGGAGCTTGCAATAGATATTATTTTTCACTCCTTACCTTCATGTTATGATCAATTCCGCATGACATACCACATGAACAAGGAAGAGGTCACACTCAGCAAACTTCAAGGACTCTTAAAGACCGCAGAAAGTGGTCTTAAGGGTAAGGCGGTTGTTAGTACTCCTACTCCTACCAACTCCGCCCCTGTCCTGGCAATTGGGAAAGGATGAGGGAAGAAGAGAAAGAGTTCTTCGAAGGGTACCAAGGTTAGGACCCTTGATGGCTCTTCTTCAAGTGGAACCAAGAAAGGTTTCATCACTCCTTCTTCTGACCCAAAAGAGGCTGAATGCTTCTATTGTCATGAAAAGGCACATTGGAAGCGGAACTGCCCAAAGTACCAGCAAGATGTGAAGGATGAGAAAGTTAAACCCAACCATACAGGTACTTACACTATCTTATCTAATAACTCACCCCATTCTAACTCATGGGTCCTTGATACCGGTTGTGGTATTCATATTTGTTGTGACTTGCAGGGACTAAGAAGAAGTGAGAATGTGGAGCAAGGAAGAATAAACTTAATCATGGGGAATAGGAAAGTTACACTTGTCACCAAGATTGGAGTTTATACTTTACCGCTAAGTAGTGGGTTTAGTTTAGATTTGAATAAGTGTTGTTATTCGCCAGAAATGGCAAGAAATATTATTTCCTTTCATGCATTGTACAAACAAGGTTTTACCTTTTCATTTAATAATGAAGCTGGTTCTATTGATGCTTTCTTTAATAATGTTCTTTATTTTAAAGCATTACCTTGTGATGGCGTGTATGAAACAGAATCTGTGGTTGATAACTTAGGAAATAATGTGATGTGTATTGATTCTATTAATAATAATAACTTGGATAAAGCATCATTATGGCATTGTCGTCTTGGACATATAAGCAAGAAACGCATAGGCCAACTCCAAAAGGATGAAGTCTTGGAGTCATTTGACCTAAATTCAGATGATAGTTGTGAATCATGCTTACATGAAAAAATGACAAAGTCACCCTTCACAGGTTCTTGTGAGAGGGGTGAAGGTTTGTTGGACCTTGTACACACGGATGTGTGTGGACCATTCAAACATGCCACAAGGGATGCTAATCGTTATTATTTGACTTTTACTGATGATTACAGTAGATATGGATATGTCTACTTAATCAAGCATAAGTCAGAGAGTTTCGAAAGGTTTAAGGAATTTAAACAGGAAGTCGAGAATCAATTGGGCAGGAACATTAAGATGCTTCGATCCAATCGAGGTGGTGAGTATCTTAGTTCAGAGTTCCTCGGCTATCTTAGGGAATGTGGGATTGTCTCACAATTGACACCTCCCAGGATGCCACAGTTGAATGGTGTAGCTGAGAGGCATAATCGAACCTTGTTGGATATGGTTCGTTCAATGATGAGTCGAAGTTCGCTACCAATCTCATTTTGGGGGTATGCCTTAGAGATTGCGACCCATATCCTTAATCTAGTCCCTACAAAGAAAGTTGCCAAAACTCCTCACGAGATGTGGACTGGTAAAATACCTAAACTAGACCACATCAAGATTTGGGGTTGTAAAGCTTTCATAAGACGTGAGACTCATGATAAGCTTGAACCCCGAAGCGAGAGGTGTATTTTCATCGGCTACCCACAAAGATCCTTTGGCTACCTCTTCTACATACCTAGTGATAATATGGTCCTTGTAGCAAGAAGAGGAGTCTTTCGAGAGAGAGAGAGAGAGAGAGAGAGAGAGAGAGAGAGAGAGAGAGAGTTTATAAGCCAAGGAGACAGTGGGAGGCAAATTGATCTTGAAGAAATTCAAGAGTCAAGTGGTGAAGGAACTTCAAATGCTAGCCCTCAACTTGAGGAGAAAACTCCTGCTGAACCAATTGACGAGTCTGTACCTCTGAGGCGTTCCACGAGAGTTAGGAATGCACATGACCATTACTATGGTTTTCATATTACCGCGGAAGGTGAGACACTTATTAGTGATGAGACACCAGTAGGTCTGGATGAACCTAACAGTTACGTGGAAGCCATGGCAGGCCCCGCGTCTGCGAAATGGAAAGAGGCTATGGATAGCGAGATACAATCCATGTATGATAATCAAGTTTGAAACTTGGTTGAGATTGTACCAGATCGTAAGACTGTAGGGTGCAAATGGATCTTCAAGAAGAAGACCGACATGGATGGTAATGTACACACTTATAAGGCTCGACTGGTTGCAAAGGGTTTATGTCAAACTCCTGGAGTGGATTATGATGAGACCTTTTCTCCAGTAGCCAAGATTAAGTCTATTAGGGTTATGTTAGCCATAGCTGTATTTCATGACTATGAAATTTGGCAAATGGATGTCAAAACCGCTTTCCTTAATGGAAAGTTGACTGAAGATGTTTACTTGAGTCAGCCAGAAGGTTTTGTCAGCAACGAGTACCCTAATAGAGTGTGTAAGCTTGAGAAATCCATTTATGGATTAAAGCAAGCACCTCGTAGATGGAATCTTTGCTTTGATGAAAAGGTCAAGGAATTTGGCTTTTCTAGGAGTGAATATGAAGCTTGTGTTTATGTCAAGGCTAGTGGGAGTATAGTTAGCTTTTTGGTATTGTATGTGGATGACATACTACTCATAGGAAATGACATCCCAACTCTGCAGGAAGTTAAGTCCTGGCTTGGGAGGTGTTTCTCTATGAAGGACCTAGGAGAAGCTGCCTATATTCTAGGGATAAGGATTTTGAGAAACCAGAGTAAAAGACTAATTGGACTTAGTCAAAGTACATACTTGGACAAAGTGTTGAAGAGATCCAGCATGCAGAACTCCAAGAAAGGAGAGTTACGTATCCAGAGTAACGCCAGATTGAGTAAAGCTCAGAGCCTAAGTACTGAGGCTGAGATAGCATAAATGAGTCGAGTGCCTTATGATTCGGCAGTAGGCTCGATCATGTATGCTATGACTTGTACTCGACCTGATGTAGCCTTTGCCTTGAGCATGGTTAGCAGGTATCAGGGGAACCCTGGCAAGGCTCACTGGACTGTGGTAAAGAATATCCTCAAGTACCTACGGAGGACTAAGGACTGGGTCCTTACCCTCGGTGGGAGTGATGACTTGAGAGTTGTAGGGTATAGTGATGCTAGCTTCCAGGCTGATATGGATAATTTCCGCTCTCAGTCAGGCTGGGTCTTTACCCTAAACGGAGGAGCAATCACTTGGAAGAGTTCCAAGTAGGAGACAGTGGCTGATTCTACTTGTGAATCAGAGTATATAGCAGCAAGTGAAGCAGCAAAGGAGGCTATATGGATGAAGAACTTCATTGGAGACCTTGGAGTTGTACCAGCTATAATGGAGCCTATGGAAATTTTCTGTGATAGTGAAAGTGTTGTTGCCTTAGCCAAGGAACCAAGGGATCACGGGAGATCCAGACACATCGACAAAAAATATCACTTTATCAGACATCGCATAGAAGAAGGAATCCTCGTGGCAAAGAGGGTATCATCGGATGAGAACCCATCAGATCCCCTCACGAAGGGACTGACTAGGGTTAAGCATCTCCAGCATGCTCGGAGCATAGATCTGAAGGATGATATAAGTTTTAGTAGTTAGATAAATTATGAAATTTGTAAAGTGTAATTGACATTAGATGATGAATAAAAGGTGTTTTATTTATGAGTAAAGTGTTGCTATCTCTTGTCGATCGTTTACTATATTTCTTTTGCATGTTGTGACTTCCAGAATAGTATCTTGTGATTTTACATATTATTCAAATTTTCCACAGTCGGTCATATGTTGGAAGTAGATATGAATCAAGACTGTCATGATTGGTTGTAGAGGTCTAAGGTGGTGGACATGGCTACAACAATCATGAGTGCTCATAAGTTCTGATTATTGGAATCAACCCACGCTCACTGGAATCACTTCATGGAATTTTATCTCGAGTGATCGTGAGACGGTAATACCATATAAGTCTTCAAACCTAGAGATATGATTTGTTACTTACGAGTTGGTTATACATTGATTGTACGAAAACGCATTGGTAACTCGATGTTATAAAACATGCTTTTGTGTATAATTCAATGAGTGGTAGAGCAAACATATGAGTCGAAGTTTATCTGTTCCTTCTTGGATTAGAAGCTGATATCTGGGCCCCTCGATGATTTTGTTTTGACCTATGTACCGGGTCTGGTCAGAACTAAGTTGATGTGTTCAATTAAGTTCTTTGTCAAACAAATCGGAAATCGGGAAATAAACTGCTGGACAATAAGTAAGATGTTGTTCCATGTAATTGTCCGGCTGATATCTAGAACAGAGGATTATATGATCACTTATCTTAAATGGCGTATCAACATCTTCTTAGTTCCGAGAGACCTTGAAAGAGCTACGATTTCCGATCGGTTCCTGAAGTATTGCAATTATAGTTATTAGACTTATCCAAGTGGGAGACTGTTGGATAAGGTGTCTAAGTCCATAACTATTTCTGGTAAATACTTGACCCGACCCGGCATGGTCCATTTGGGTTGCATGGTGTAACAACCCGAAATTTCATATCACTTCTTGTAACTCAACTTGTAATCAAATTTGATCAGCCAAACGTCGTTTTCAAATTCGTTTCCGATTTCGCCATTTTATTAAGTCATTAGCTTATATCAACCTAAAATGACTTAATGGGTGTCTTAATACATTTAGAAATCATTTTAACACCCCACTTTAGTGATCGGAATAATTATAGAATCGACCATATCGAGTCATGACAATTTGGTCGGGTATGACCAAAAGCCCCACTTAACGTCGGTATCGGGTAGAATTCCGTCGTGTCCAATTCCCGAACACTATATAAAGTGTTTTAGGACTTCATTTGAAGCCTTTGGCCAATTTCTCATTAAACTCTCACAACCTCTCTCCTCAAGCTAGAATTAAGGTCCAAATCTCAAGTTTAAGGCTTCAAATCTTTGAGGTAACCTCCCTAGCATGTTATTCAACATCTTTAGCCTTCAATTTGATGATTTATTTGAGTTTTGGGACCAAGAACATGAGTTTACGGCCAAGGAGCAAGCTTGGGCCGTAAACTCCATTAAATGGGGTTTTAAGCCAAATTTACCCTTCCAAATCATAGTTGGGACTTAGATATGACCTTAAGGCTTGCAAATCTAAGGTTGGAACACATTAAACATGAATTATAAGGGACAAAATAGAGTTTACGGCCAAGGTTTGTTCTTGGTCCGTAAACTCCTCTTTAATGGGGATTAAGTGCCTTAAAACTTGTCCAAATGCCTTGTAACTTAACCAATAGCTTTGTGGTAAATTCTATAACCATCTAAAAATAGTTTTGGGGTTTGAAACACATCAAAAATGCCACATATAGGATACGGCCTAGGAGCATACCCTTTGGCCGTAAACTCATATATCTATGCCAAATGATGCATTTAATTCATTCTAATGGTTTGCTTAAATTTCTAAAATCACATGTGATTGTTTTATGTACCAAAATCTAAATTTTTATGAGTATGGGAGAGTTTACGGCCATAGAACATGCTTCTAGGCCGTAAACTCCTAAAAATGTGTTTAATGGTAACCTAAATTCATAACAATGCTTGGAAAATTATCTAGAATCACATGTGATTACTTCTTGTGTCTCAAATCAATTTTTCTAAGGCCTAGTAGATTTTACGGCTGTAAACTCCAAGTTTAAGGCCGTAAACTCCCTTTTAAATGTTGCTAATTCATTCAAAGTGTTCCAAGGCATTTTAGATATCCATTCTAGCAATTCCCATGTCCATTTAAGCCATTAAACCCTCAAAATCACACCAACATGAGTTTACGGCCGTAAACTCATGTGTGAGTGTGTTTTGTGGTTGTAAACTCATTTAAATGTTTACTTTTGGAGAGTAAACTCAAGTCCCAAGTCCCTAGTGCCATATTACGTCCGAAGATGTCACCCGGGTCACTCCAAACGCTCGTTTTGAGGTGTTTAACCTCGTTGGAGTGTAATGTCCTATATAATTAGTGATTGTATTCTAATTAGTATTATATGGACAATATTACATTTTACATAGGGACATCGCGAGTAAACAATCCCCGAACCAACATCTAGTATCCAAAACCGACACATTTCCAAGTCCGGTGAGTTCATACCCCTACCCTTTTTCACTGTTTTCACTGTTTTCAGGGGGGAACACAAGCAAAGTACAAGGGTTCTTGTACTCAAAACTCATTTATGTGTGTGTGTTTCACAATTTTATATGCTTTAAATACTGATATACACAACTGATAACTAGTAGAACACACAGATCACTTAAACATTTATTTGTGAAATGGGTTTTATAAACTGTTATGTTTCATATATTTCACAAATGGTTTTCACACTTCATCAGTTAAAAGCATGACATTATAACACATAAACAATATAATTCGTACACTGTCTTGTCCTCGGTAACATTCCTCAGTGATACGCGAATGGAGGATTATCCTATTATTACTAGTAAATTCGTTATTCCGTATGATTTGAGACACGTCCTCGGCAAACACTCCACAGAGATATGCGAGTGGAGGACTACACCCGTAACTAGAATCTCTGGAATTTAGAGAGCGTGACTTGAGTGTATAGATCTATACGGGGCTGACTACCCCACACCTGGGTGCTAGCTACAGCCGAACCGAAATGGTTCAAGGGTGATGAAAGTCATAAGGATTGTGGACTACTTATTGCCACAAGGTTGTGGACTACTTATTGCCACAGGTTCAGTCTTTAGTATGGTTATGGAACTCGCAACTAGGATAACAGAGATTTACTTATAGTAATAATGAACCACTTACTACATTTTACAGATAACCAGGATTCAGTTTACATCTTTTACATCTTTTACATCTTTTACATAAGATAACCAACATTCAGGAAGGTATGGGACCTTCCTGGGGAACTTTGTACATAACCAGGTCTAGCAGAATACATCTTTCACATTGAAAACCAACATACAGGAAAGCATGGGGCTTCCTGGGTAACATATACATAACCAGAAAAGTGTAACAAACTGAATAACATTACATCTTTTACAATAATTAACATTCAGGAAAGTATGGGACTTTCCTGGGAATACACTGGTACGTAAACGGAAAAGAACAACGAATTGGATAACCAAACTATACTTTACTTTTGTGAAACAACAACCAACTTTTAAGAAAATGTGGGATTTTCTTGGCGTGTGTTACATTTTCAGAAACAAAAAGGAAACATAAACATTTTCACAAAACAAAACTACTTATGAACTCACCAGCGTTATGCTGATTTTCAAACTGCTTGTGTTCTCAGGTCAACGATAGTACAGGTACCCGAAGACTTACTTGATTCAGGATCGTGTGCGTGCAAGGCTCGTTCGTTTTGTTTATATCTATATTATGTATCACAACTGTATCAACTGTGTCTTTTGAAACAAATTGTAAAACTTTTAATATGTAATGTAATGTTTGTTTCACTTTACTTACTATGTACATTGGATTTGATACTCAACGTGGAGTCAACCCCGTAAATGTTTCCGCCTTCGGTTTTCGGGGTGTGACAGATTGGTATCACAGCCCTTGTTTATAGTGAATAAAGTATACCAAACCTTACATGGTATAAAACTATAAACACTAGAGGGCCTAAGTGCTCTGAAATAAAAGTATCTTCAGACTACAAGTATTTTCAAAAGTATACAAGTATACCGAACCGTCGAGATCCGTCACTATAAGTAGAACAAAACATAAGTAAATGGGTGTTGTGTACTGCGGTTAAACCTGGGCAGTTATGTAGTCGTGTCTATGGTCAATATAGCCTGGCCAACTATATTCATTCGAGACACGGCCAACATGTGCTTGGGAGTGGCTGTGGTATGCGGCATGCCTAAAACTTACCCTAATACCACAAACATCGAGCCAGTATCGTAGCAAACCATGAAATACTATGGGAGTATTTCTTGAATCATCGTACACGTATAGACCCCCGATCATTCCGTTAGCGATAGTTTACCTACTTCAATAACTCTTTCCTGTTTTATCGCTTATTTGGAATAAATATCTATCATACCTCTCGATTCAATTCAGAGGACTTGTCATCCTCTCTCTTTCTTGATCTTATTAGATCAAGATGCCTCCCAGAAGAAGATCCAACTCCAACAACCCTCCGCCACCTCCTCCTGAAATCGATCCCGTGTTATTTCAAACAGCTGTTACCACCGCGGTGGCAGCTGCCATGTCCCAGCTAAACACCAGTGGTTTAGGAGGCAGTAATCAGAATCAAGATGGTAACCAGGAACGCCGTAAGGAGGGTTTCTACAAGGACTTCATGAATGCGAAGCCTTCTTTCTTCAATGGCACTGGTGGTGTCATTTCATTATCCTGAAGGTTAGAGAGGATCGAATCCATCTTGATGTCACCCATGGGCCTTACCGGCACGGATTGTAGCTAGTAGTCAGGGTGTGGGAGTGTCAGTCCCATATAGATCTATACACATGATGTTTGCTCTCCTTCCCGGAGACTTTGGTTACACGGCATTGGCGCAATGAAGCGTCGTAGAAGGAAATAGTGTGTCACATTCTAAAGTAAAAGAGAGAGGTAGAGATAGAGATAGAGATAGAGTCTCCTAACTATTCCTATAATAGTTACTAGGGTTCCAGAAACATGAATAATAAAAGGAGGCATTTACTACCCAAGGCGATGCACTGGCTAAGAGCGAGCGAGCGAGCGAGAGAGAGAGAGAGAGAGAGAGAGAGAGAGAGAGAGAGAGCTTTTATGTCCATATATGTATACATGATATATAAATAATGTTAAAATGACCTTCGGGCGGATAACCGATACCCACCAGACCACATCCCAACGAGGAAAAGGAAATAGGGTGAACTAGCCTTCCTAAGTCTTTTAAACATTATTTATATAACTATACAAATACAGGCATGCATTTAACGAAGTAAAAGCATAGAAGAAAATTTTTGATGAAAACTTTGGAAAACCTTTACACATAAGAAATTTACGACTTGAAGTCAGTTTGTAAAACAAGTTTGAAAACCGTTCATAAACACGTTTATAATATAATTTGATAAAACAATATAAGTAAAGAAAACCTTTGTTTAAAACACTATTGTAACTGGTTTAGAAGTAAAACATACAGCATGAGAGACAATTTGAGAAAAGATTTAAACAAGTAAAGACGTTTTGGAAAACCATCTATAGTATTATACTTGGTAAAACAGCTGAAAGTGTGATAAATCCTTGTGCATGCGGGTTATTAATCGCATATGATTGATATGATAACTAGCATGTTTTAACTTGTATTCCCCCCATAAAAGCATGTAAAAACATTTAAAAGGTTAATTCAGGGGTATGAACTCACCTTTTGTAAGTGGATCGGGCGGAGGTGCCGATTGGGTGCTCGGTGTCAAGTGAAGACTTGAACACACTTAGTGACCTATTAAGATATGGTGACATATTTTTACATACAATTAGTAATTATAATACTAATTAAGCATGTAAACGCACCCTGATGTGTGGAAAACACTTTGGTCAAGTGCTAGGAGTGCCCCGGGTAGCATCTAAGGGTGTGTATGACTTGTATATGGAGTTTGCTCTTCAAGAGTAAACTCCTTATGGAGTTTTCGGCCCAAAAGACCAACTCCCCATGAGTTTACGGCCGTAAACTCATGGTGGGGGTGTTCTAGGATGCTTAATCGTCTTAAACTCTTGATGGGTGATGCTAGACTTGGTTTTAAGGCATTGGAATGGAATTTGAACAACAAAAGGACCATTTGACGAGTTTACGGCCGTAAACTCTTACATGCCCAGTCCTTATGTGTATTAAGGTCTTATCTCACTAGTGGAATTAGGCTAGGTTCAAATCTAGGGCTTATGAAGGGTTTAAGGCCTCAAATAGACCATTCATGGGAGTTTATGGTAGTAAACATAGAGTTTACAACTGTAAACTCTTACTAGCCCCTTCCTTTTGTGCTTTGATGGTTCATACTTGTTTCTAGTCAATTATACAAGTCATAAGGGGTGTTAGGGGCATCATATGACCATTTTATGGAGTTTACGGCCCATGGACCAATCCTATGGGGGTTTACGGCCGTAAACTCCTAAGTCCTTAGTTTAATTGATTTTTAAAGCCCCTACTTCATTTGTGGTTGATTCTAGACATTTTCCCAAGCCATAGGAGGTGTTTAAGGGCAATTCTAACACCTTTATAGGTGTTCACGGCCCATGAAGAGGGGTTTACAGTCCAAGAGTGTTCTTGGGCCATAAACTCAAGTTTACTCTTCATATGATAAGGTTTTGTTGCTCTAAGCTCGGAGGTGTAAGTCCACAAGTTATATCTAAGCCCTAGGATTGATTTGGAAGGGTTTTTGGGGCTTCAAAACCCCACTTAAGGGTGTTCACGGTCCAAGAGTTTTCTTGGGCCGTAAACACATGAATTTGCCTCTTTTGGATGTCTTAAACATGAATTTGCATGCTAAAAGAGCTAAATAACAAGTTAGGGTAGATCACTTACTAGTTTGGGGCTTGAAAGAGGCGTTTTTGGATCGAAAGCAAGTTGTAGAGAGAGATTGAAAAATCTCAAATGGAGTCCACTCACCCTTATATAGGGGTTTGAGTTTGTGGCTCGGTGGAAATATACCCGATACTGACGTTAAACGGGGCTTTTGGTCGCACCCGATTAAATGGTCACAATTTGACTTGGTTGAAACTAAAAAATTTCAAGGGAATATTGAGGGTGTTTCTAATTTGATTCAACCCTTACGAAGTCATTATAAAATTCCCAAATTAATTAACCTAATCAAAAGGTTAAAGGACAATTTAAATAAAGCGAGTTTTATTAACGGAAAGAGAGGTTAAAATGACGGAATAAATTTTGGGTTGTCACAACTATGCATATTATAGTTTATCAAATGTGATGGTGATGGTGAACATAAACTATACATATCACAGTTCATCAAATAGCGATAGTGGTAGTGAACATGAACTATGCATATTATAGTTTATCAAATGTGATGGTGATGGTGAACATAAACTATACATATCACAGTTCATCAAATAGCGATAATGGTAGTGAACATGAACTATGCATATTATAAACTATAGCTATTATAGTTTATCATATTGTTTGTAATGTATATCCAACCTAATTATACCGATTATAATTAGTGTACTTACTTGTGGGGGTGTAATAGACTTAAGTATACTTATTATAGTTTATCATAGTTATTTGTAGTGGTAATAACCCCTTTTGTATATGTAATACCTTTAGTAATGTGTTTATTATGTAAATAAATCATAAACTATACCTATTATAGTTTATCAAAATAAGGGTAGTTGTAGTATTCATAAACTATATTTGTCATAGCTTACCAAATGTTTGTATGTAATGGATGTAAATTTTTTTATAACAATTTATCATTTACCATGCTTAATATAGCAAAAATACATTTGTTAACTGATGTATGTCTATATAACAAGACAAAATGACATATATGGTAATAACATATCATCACATGAAGGTACACACCTTGCTCAACAAGTTACAAGGCGTAAATGAAATTGAAAACATTTTTCTAGTATTACCATTTCTATTATGTTATTAGAAAATTCATAGAAAAATCATTAAAGGTCCAAATCATAATCCGTAAATTATGAGAGTTTGGAAAATGAGTCTAGTTTGTTCATAAATTTTCTCATGATTTTTAGTAACCTCCAACTTTGGTGAAACAGTTCATAATCACCAGGGCCGGTCCATTGATTTTTAATGCCTGGGGCGAGATTCTAAACTAATGCCTTTATTTATTTAAAAAATAGTAAAAATAAAATAAATTTTACAATCAAACCAAAACAAGGTTATACAAACAAAAGTATACATAAAATTCATCTAAAACGATGCCTCCTTGCATTTTTTGAAGCAAAAACATCTATTATTTTATCATAATCAACACTTCGTAGGAATTGACTTTCAATACTCAAACGATGCCTCCTTGCATTTTTCGTTTTCGTTTCCTATTTTGAGCACCAGATGGTTGTTTTCTAGGAAACATATTTAAACTTCCCAACAAAAATTGTAATAAAAAAGATGTATTAATAACAAAGAAGGATACAACCTGAGATTAGTAATCCGTGAGATTAGTAATCCGTATCCACAACCTGAAGTTAACAATGTATCCACAACCTAAACAAAAAAATAGTATCTTTTAGATTTTCAGAAATTAAATTAACATACTATTCATAAATCAAAAAAACAATCAGATTATTCAAAAATCAGAATTTAAAAAAATCAACAGATTATATTCATCCAATTATTCATAATTCTGAATTAACATCTCAGCAAAATCAAAATCATAATTCATATCGCATCTCAGAAAAATTAAAAACAGAATTCATATACAGATTCAACAATAGACATACTATATCAGATTCAACAATAGACATATACATAACTTATCAGATTTACAGATTATATAAAAACAATCAAAATCAAAAACATAACTTGATCATAATTTCATAAAGCAAGAGCAGTAGAAGAAAAAGAAAGAAAAAAATTACATGTAAAATTAATGAGGCTTAGTGTAATCCAGTTTCCTTAACACGGTAAGTCTGCAATCTTGGATCGCATGAGTTGAATGGAAAGTTCACTTCTCGCTATATAAAAAAACTGAAATTTCAAAAACTTACTAGATTAGGAGTTATGCAAGAAACTTTCAATTAGGTTATGTAAGAAATTTGAAAGATTAGAAAAAACTTACAGGATTGATTAGGCATTAGGACCTTAGGGCTTATCGCTTATGAGGACGAATTCATCAATCATCACAGTGCCGGTTCATCAATAGCTCTGTAATCTGTATACACCTTTGAATAGAGGACGATTCAGGAAATTAGAAAGAAAGAATCAAAGAAAGAAGTAGACGATCGCGATTGGCGAGAGAGAGAGAGACAGGGCAGTATGCGAATGCGATGGTCGATAGACTAAAAGTCTAAATATTGATTTCAAACTGTAATCGTCCATGTCCATCTCCATTCTCAAGAAAGGACGCCTCGTGTTCTTCATCTTCATTTACTAGAGGTTTAGATCGAAGAGTCGGATAGCGTGTACTAGGTCTCCAATAATCCGCTGCCCTCTTTAGCCTTGGACCGGTTGGATTTTGCTGGACTAATCTTCATGGCCCAAATATACCTATAAGACACTTTGAAAAATTGTTGCCCCATTATAAATTGATGCCCTGGGCCATGGCCCAGCTCGCCCTGGGCTTGGGCCGGCTCTGATAATCACAGACTGGTGTGGAAAAGTTTAGTTGTGTTCTTGGTGTTTTAACTTTTATCCTCCCCCCCCCCTAATACTTAAGAAAACATGAAAATATAAGGGTATGAACTCACCTTATGTGATTTCAGGTGGATGAATGTCGAAGAAGAGAAGTGTTCAACTCAAGAACACTTAGAAGGTTGCCTTGAAGATTCGAGAATCTAACACCAAAATGATGGAATTTGTGTAAGCAATCCATGATTGGAGTAGAAGGAAGTGTAATAATCATAAGGATGATGAAGATACTTACCAAAGGTAGAAGGAAAGCCTTGGGAAATGCCTTGGATATCTCGAAATTGAGAGAGAAGAGTTGAGAGAAAAGTGTTTGATCTTTTGGTGGAAATGAGAGAAAATGAGTGAAGTGAGGAGAGAGGGTGTGTTTTCCAACCCTTAGGATGTGGGGAAGGCTTGAAAATGATGGAAATGTATATTGACATAACTTAGGTATGGTGGAAGGAGTGTGGCTGGTCATGGAGTAGGTATGGGTGGTTGCTTGTGTCATAAATCAAAGAAAACTCAACACTCCACCCCCTTGCACTTTACCCACTCTTCTTG
Source organism: Lactuca serriola (assembly GCF_051521515.1). Classification (NCBI taxonomy): domain Eukaryota; kingdom Viridiplantae; phylum Streptophyta; class Magnoliopsida; order Asterales; family Asteraceae; genus Lactuca; species Lactuca serriola. The sequence goes on along the minus strand of NC_136411.1, from coordinate 169,251,183 downwards.
GATAAGATTTATTCCCAAAATGTGATTAATTAATAAATATGTTTGATTAGTGTCTAAGTCCATAACTATTTTGGTATGTACTTGACCCGATTGTGAGCATGGTCCTTTTTGGTTGCCTTCACACTGGTGACTAGACAGGATGATTGTTGAGGAGAGAGGCTGGTTTATTGTTAAGAATAATAAATTGGGGTATAAATATGATTTCTTAGTATATTATATGAATAATATATTAATTTGGAATCATATTATTAATTAGTATTTAATCAGAAATTAATTAGGAATTAATTTCGGGATTAAGGGAATTAATTAAAAGTACAGGGGCTGTTTTGTAATTATTTGATAGTTGAGACTTTAGGCTATTTGATCACCTTTATTAAGGCTTGAATGAAAATCCTAGAAGGATCTAGGAGTTTTCGTCCAAGGGCTTAAGGAAAGAAGTTCATGGACTTGCTTAGGCCCTAAGCTAAGGGATTAGGGTTTCCACCTTGAAACCCTAGTTAGCCTTAAGTATAAATAGCACCCTAAGGCACTAAATTCGGCCAACCCTTGGAGAAACCCTATTAAGGTCGAATTTTAGAGCCTCTTTCCTCCCTTCCTCTCTCTCATATTCATCCTCTCAACCAAAGTGTGTTTGTGAGCCGTTAGAGGTACTACACTTGTGGCACTTGCTTTCAAGAACTAAGGAAATTCAAGGAAGTAGTTGTTATTGCTATATAACAACAAAAGGTATGTATTCTATTCTCCTTTGTGGATTTTGAAAAATCATAGGAGTATACCAGGTTTCTTTTTGCGTTCATAAAGTTGTATGTCTAATAGTGAGAACATAGACCCAATTAGGGTTGCATGCATACATAGGATTGTTTGTATAAAACTCATTAGTGGTATCAGAGCCATTGGTTTTTGTTTTCAATTCGATTTGATACAAATGTATGAATATGAGAATTAGGGTTTATGGATAATAAACCATGGAGGCTTGATTTTTGAATTTAGGATTTCTAAACCCTAGATTTCAAAATTTTTTGGTAGGGTTTCCTAAACTTTTTTCTTTGGCCCCAAGATTTTGATTTTAGGGTTGTCTAACCCTAGAATTTCGAAATTTGCCTTGTCACCTAGATAGGATTCCCAAATTTTAGGGATTTGGATAATGCCATATCATGTTATTATCCTTGATTCCTTAAATAGATAATTAAAGATCTGATGTACTATCCCATTCCATAAATTTTCAAATCTTAGGGGATATGGGATTAGATTAAATTAATTGTTTAATTTAATGGATAATCCTACAAGATTTAATAATTAAAATTAATTGTTTAATTTTGGATAATTATTAATTCAATGTTTTAATTTTTAAAATTTAAGGGTTGGATTTTCGAAATTTTTTGAATAAAATTAAAACATAATTAGGTTTGAAAAGTTTCAAAACTTGCCCTCAAGTTTTGGAATTTAAATTGTTTTATTAAAAGGTTTAATTTTGAAAGTCTAAATTCTAAAACCCCTAGTTTTGAAAAGTTCAAATTACACCCTTATGGTTTTGTTAAGTTAATTAAAAGTATAAATAAAGGAGAGTTAATAAATCCATAATCATATGGTTTATATTTAATCAAATTAAAAGTTTAATTTATTAAAATAAACCACCTAGTATTTTAAAAGCTTAAAATACATCCTTATACTATATATAACATTAAAAGTCTAATATTATATATGTATAACTTAAACTGCTAGTCTTACCGTTAGTAGGCCTCATTCACGAAGCTGATCTATAAGGGGGTTGAAGGTTATGGTCTATAAAATGGCCGTTTAGTGGGTGTCCACTCTCACCCACCGCTTCCTTGATTGGTGGAGGGTCGTTAGCCGAACGGGTAGGATAGGGCAAACCCTTTCCATTAAAAGTATAATGAAGTATGAAGTAACTAAATGTTTTTAACAAATTCCCAATCTTAGTTACTTTAGGCAAAAGTGAATTGATGCAATTCCATGAAATTACACTTTGTCCCCTTGCGAAGACATTAGTGGAGCGTGTGTGGTTAACCGACACACTAAATGGTTCTAAGCAAAGGTAGCGAAGGGCGACTCAATGTTTGTCATAGTTCGGTGGAACGGGTGTGGTTAACCGGCACATTGAATAGGTGACTGTAACATTGGGGGCACCATGTAAGTTTGCATGGTTATTCACACCCTGTTTTACGATCCTCGGCATCCCAGTCACAAATCGAGGGGCATATCGAGATTTAAACATGTCATTGAAAAGTTCAATGAATCTCAAAAGATCTAGGAATTTTTCAATACATTTAAAACCTAATCTCTTTTTCATTTTTCATGGTGGAAAATTAGTGAATCATCATTCACTTACCTTCAAATGTTCTGCAATTTGGGTTACGACATCCCTTTCCCAAGTTGTGGAATATTGTGTTGGGTCCTAGCCTTAATATCTCATTTGGGTGATTTATTAAGGACTCAATCAATCAACTAACTTGAATTTTTTCTCCCATTTTGTAGATGTCAAAGTATGACAACTATGGTCTTCCTAAATACCATGGAACAAGATTTCCACATGAAGATGATATTCCACGATTCGATCGAGGAACACGAGATCATGCTTCACTTCCTCCACCTCCTCCAATTATTCTCCCTAACCCCCAAGTACAAAGGCTTGAAAAGTTCAAGATCACTCAAGCCCTTTTGGCAAGTAAACATGAAGATGGGAAACTTGTGTGTGCACACGTCATAGAGATGAAGTCACACATTGATAGGTTAAGGATGTTGGGTGTCGAGATTTCAGGTGAGTTGGCTTTTGATTGGGTTCTTCAGTCGCTTCCTGAATCATATAGTGAGTTCGTTAGAGAGTATTATATGATGGATCATGACGTGACCCTCATTGATCTCACCTATTTGCTTATAGCTGCTGAATCAGCAATGATTTGGCGTGCTGGTTAAGCAAAATTTTCTGGTGAATCAAACTCCCAATGGACATGGAAAATGGTGACATTGGAAATACAGAAAAGGTAAACTCTGAGATAGCTCCATGTGGCATTCCAAAATAGTCCATTTGCTTTTATTGCCAAAAGAAGGGGCAACGAAGACGAAGCTGTCATGTTTACTTGAGAAATCTAAGAGATGGGAGAGTCAAGATGTATGACTCTACTTCAGGTAAATCCATTAACTAACTCTTTTAAGTTTCTGTTCTAGATTCTTAATACATGATGTGATAAGATTACATTTTGATGTTTTGTAGGATCGAAGAAAAGAGAGGAAGCTTAAGGGAAGAAGTGAGCTGAAACTAATCGTGAAGAAATGGATTTCGATCGCATTGCTTGAAGATTAGATTCTTGAGCTACTACTTGGAGTTAGAATAGATTGCTAAGAAATATGTAATAACATAGTTTTTCAATTGAATTGCATTGTAAGGACAAAATTTTCCGCAATAAAATAAAATTTGATATTATCTTATTTATTTATCCTTGCAATGGCGTGTATGAAAAATTGATGTTTGAAGGTTTCTATTATTAGCAATAATGGATTGGATTCTTAATTAGGTTATTTGTGGAAGTGTCGAGAGTTTACCAAATAGTGAGAGTTTCTCATCACCTAAGTTTCAAGTGGATAGAAACTTGGAATCATGCAACGTGTATTGTATGATGAATGAAAAACTTTCACATTTAGGAAATTTAGACAAATTCTTTAACAAAGTGTCAATTGTAGGACTAGGAGATCGAGGACACTTGGTGGTACGTTGATCAAGTCTACCACAAGAGTGACAAAGATATTCGTCATGATTTACTAAAGTTTAGTAAATATCGTTATACTTATAAGATTAAGTATAATTATAAGTTGATTGAAAGAGTTTAAATCAATTGCAGAACAAATAAGAAGAATCAAGTAGGCAAAAAAATAAAAGTTTATCTATTCTAAGAAGAAGGGAGAGTACCTTTTATTGTGTTTTATGATAAGTCTTAATGATTAAGAACTATTTCTCAATTGGTCCTCTAAATGAGTCTTAGTACATATGTATGTCTAAGAGGAGGAATAGAGAATTGTAGAAATGGTTAAATTGAAAAGTCAATCATAATTCGTTCCAATATCAAGTCTTAGAGTCAAGATTGTGACTTGAATGAAAAGTCTTAAGTAGGTTTATAACACTTATCAAATGTGGAATTTGGAAAACTTTTCTTATTCTTGCACATTTGAAATTGGTAGGTTGTGATGTCTTGGATAAGACAAAGACCAACTAGGACCAATTTTGTGAAGTTTTTTGTCTTGATAAAAGCTACACTAACTCTTGAATATTTGTTTATCAAGAAAAGTTTCTTGACAAGAGAACCTTATATGTCAAGGAGTCAGTGGGAGTCTTAAATGTCTTGAAACGTTTCAAGAAAAAATTCAAGAGTAAACGTAGTTGATCATCACTAGGATACGACTTGAGGTTTATAACCTATCCTGACTGACATACTCTAGTTTTTGTGCCATTCCATTTGAGTTAACTATGTGTGTGAGTTCTATGAGTTCTCATTTGAACGCATAAAGGCAAGCACCTTGATCAATGGAAAGTACATTGATAAGTAAGGGTGAGCTTCTTAATAACCTGGAAGCAATGGTGGGCACTCGTGCTGCCATGAGGCAGGAAATTGAGATTGAACAAGTTCTGTCCATATGAGATGGATTTGTCACAAACATTGTCTTATGATTGTTGTTATGACAAATTTACATGGATAGGAACGCATACATCATAAAATCTAAGAGTCATAAGGTTTCCTTCCTTCATGAAAATGATTGTGAGGAAATGCTTTCACTAAGAGAGATTTTAAGGAGATAGCAGTAGTGTAAATTGTATTCTCAAATTCGATTATGATTATGGCATCCCTCTTCATAGTTCGAATTGTGAGATTTGAAAATTAGTTTGAACATTTGGGACTTAGTAACATAAGTTCTGAATTTGTTTAGACACACATGTAAGCTTTCTAAGAAAAGGTTTATGAGTTTAAGAAGCTTAGATAAATGATTATCAAAGCATCTGGTATTAGAAATATGAACTTAAGGAATTCAATAAGCATTGTTTTCTGGAAGTTCAGCTGTTTTCTAAATACATGTCAAAGCTAGTGGGAGCATAAGTGTTATGCCAATAAGGAAATAATCATCATGTTAGTGGGAGCATGATTATTATGGTAAATATTGAAAGTTAGCAATATTAATTATAGAAAACAAGAGTTACACTTTGCAAAGTCGTAAGGGTTGAAAAGTTGTTTTGCTATAATTAAGGGAGAGAATATTATGCTTCATTTTAAATCTAAAGGCTTAGATTGTGGAATGTTAATAAATTTAGTCAAGGATACATAGTGCATTCTCAAAATTTGATTATGATTACGGCATCCCTCTTCATAGTTCGAATTGTGAGAACATGGCACATAAAATAAAATATTATGGCAGAAGACTGATAAAGTATCATGTCTTTATGAGATACATTATGCATCATGTCCCATACGCTTCGGGTATAGGAACAATTGCTTATCCTATAATATTTGACCGTTCTAATTTTTTTTCCAAATGCCTAGGTCATTAAGAGGGAAAAGGGACTAGAACCGGTTTTGACTAAAATAAATAAACAACTATCAAAGGACGATCCAAAGTTCGCTGAGGATTGGTCGCTTATGAGTAGTTGGAAGTATAGTATTGGATGGACCATTTTACATTATTATGAATAGATAATATTCTATTTAGAATGAGTTGTCATATGGCAAATATGGAAATGTTTCCATAATTGGGAGTTGGAAATTAAGAATTTATGTTTAGATTAGAAAATTTTATGCAAAAAGGATGTTCAAAGGAATGCACTTTTAGTGAGAGATATCACATTTATAGAATTGTTTTGTAACAATTTCTGATAGAGTACCTTGTGATTTCATTGGCTGAGTCTTTGTCACTTTTGTGCCATGACTTCACAAAAGGATCATTGCATAAAATATTAGAATTTGACATATTCTAAAAATGGCAAGAATTTAGTATTGTTACACTAATTATAAGGATTGGGGATTGTGAAATGATTTTCATTTAAAAAGTTTTTCAATTGATCTATTTCACAAAGTATGGACCATAGGAAACCAAAGTGTGCATGCTTGGAGCATGGGACAATTGTGATTATAATTCGAGTTATAAAGTTGATTATCTGAAACATTAAACAATGAATAATGAGTAATCAATATGGTGATTAAATAAAGGTGTTTTATTTATACTCACAAGTTTGGGGTCATATAGGATTAAGTATTATCATTGTGTTTTTGTTTGCATGTTTTAACTTCCAGAATAACTGGGTTATTCGAACCTCCATAGTCGGTCATACGTTAGGAGTAGGTATGAAGGAAGACTGTCATGAATCTGTCTGTAGATTGTCTAAAGAGTTTAGACATAGCACAAGTTTGCAGCAGAGTTCATGAGTGCTTTGATAAGATTAGAGTATTGGATTAAACCCATGCTCACAAAAAATCACTTCATGGATTTTATCACGAGTGATTGTGAGTCGATAATATTGTATATTCTTGAAACCGAGACGTGTGAGTTGTTATTTGCTGGTCAGTTACACATTGATGATAAGTAAACACACCAGTAACTTGGTGTTATAAAACTTATTATTGTGTGTGACTCGATGAGTGAGTACAAGCAAGCATTGAGTCGAAGTTTATCCGTTCCTTTTTCCCAAAGTGGGATAAAAGCGATATCTATGGGCCCCTCGATGATTTAGTGATGACACCCTAAGCGCTTGGCCAAGCCGGTACTAATTTGATGTGTTCAATTGTAGTCTGTAGTCAGTCGTCATAAATCGGAAATCGGGAAACAACACATAGACTGAGAGAATGATTTCAATCCATGTCTCACGTCTATGCGATATCAAGAATGGAGGAATATACGATCCGTTATCTAAAGGACATGCTTCTAATACGATCGGAGTTGATAACAAATTTTGAAAGCTAGGATTGCTGATCAGGTTCTGAAGTGATACGCATAATAGTTATTAGACTTATCCAAGTGGGAGACTATTGGATTAGTGTCTAATTCCATAACTATTTTGGTATGTACTTGACCCGATTGTGAGCATGGTCCTTTTGGGTTGCCTTCACATTGGTGACTAGACAAGATGAGTGTTGAGGAGAGAGGCCGGTTTATTGTTAAGAATAATAAATTGGGGTATAAATATGATTCGTTAATATATTATATGAATAATATATTAATTTGGAATCATATTATTAATTAGTATTTAATCATAAATTAATTAGGAATTAATTTCGGGGTTAAAGGAATTAATTAAAAGTACAGGGGATGTTTTGTAATTATTTGATAGTTGAGACTTTGGGCTATTTCATCATCTTTATTAAGGCTTGAACGAAAATCCAAGAAGGATCTAGGAGTTTTCGTCCAAGGGCTTAAGGAAAGGAGTTCACGGACTTGCTTAGGCCCTAAGATAAGGCATTAGGGTTTCTACCTTGAAACCCTAGTTATCCTTAAGTATAAATAGCACCCTAAGGCACTAAATTCGGCCAACCCTTGGAGAAACCCTATTAGGGTCGAATTTTAGAGCCTCTTGCCTCCCTTCCTCTCTATCATATTCATCCTCTCACTCAAAGTGTGTTTGTGAGCCATTAGAGATACTACACTTGTGGTACTTGCTTTCAAGAGCTAAGGAAATTCAAGTAACTAGTTGTTATTGCTATATAACAACAAAAGGTATGTATTCTATTCTCCTTTGTAGATTTTGAAAAATCATAGGAGTATCCCAGGTTTCTTTTTTGTGTTCATAAAGTTGTATGTCTAATAGTGAGAACATAGATCCAATTAGGGTTGCATGCACACATAGGATTGTTTGTATAAAACCCATCAAAATATGGGGCCTTATATGTTAAAATAAAGTTTTGGGTTAAAATCCCGCTTTAAAATGATGAAAAACGGGCCTAAAACTAAGTCGTAGTCGAAAACCGTGTGATTTTGGGCTTCCTGCGAGACCTCTCGGTACTGGGCCGAGGTTCGGTCCCTTCTGGTCATGGACCGAAGGCGAAATAGACCGAAAGGACTAGAAGCGAAATGGAGCGAAAGGGTAAGAAGCGAAGGTGCGTGCGAGGTTCGGGTCTAGGAGGACCTTCGGGTTCGGTCTATGCGAGACTTCGGGTTTGGTCCTAAGGGTTTCGGTTCGGAAGTTTTGGTCCTTATAGCAGCTTCGGTTCTTCCTAGTTTCGGTTCGAGAGGCTTCGGCCCTTAAAGGAAGGTTTCGGTTCTTTAAGGCTATTTTTCAAGAATTCTTCCCGTTTTGCGCTGTTTTTCACCAAGTTAAGTGTCGGGATGCCCGAAATGATTATAAAAAGTTAAAGGGACTTTCGAGAGAGATTTGGGAGAGATTTCACATACTTGGAGAGATTTGGGAGAGATTTTAATTAGAGAGAGATAGAGTGAAAGAGATTAGGAGAGGCTTCTTTTGTGACCTTTTTGAGTGCTTGGCTCCGTAACGCAAGGTCCGTAAGCCCCGTTAAGCCATGTTTAAGGATCTTACACACTCCTGTTGAGTATGCACCATTGTTTTATCGGTTTGGTTCATTACTTAGCACAATTTTAGGTTAAGGAAATCTAGATATACGAACTTTTCAATTGATGATTTCTCATTGGAGTAACGAGTTGTATGGTACTTACCTAACGTAAGCCCTAGTACACAAGGGTTAATTGAGTCGACCGGTATGACTTGTTGACTTTAGTTGACTGGAAGTTGACGGTTGTCACATGACTCCTATTCCTTGTTTGGTTGCGGGCTTAGGGTAGTATACACTAGTCCGACTGTCGGTTAACTCATAGTTATACACTCTAAATACGTATAAGAATATAAAATGTTACTTTTAGAATTATACTTCACCTAATTGTTCAAGCAGAAACAATTGAGTGTTTTTTACAAGACAGATACAAAACAAACATACTAGTAAGCTATTATAGGTATAGCTTAGATAACATATACATATACAAGAGAAGTAAAGAACATATATATATATATATATATATATATATATATATATATATATATATACATACAAGAGTAGGAAAGAGTTTATACATATACATTTACAAGTACAGAAGAGAACATACACACTGTAGCAAGTACTTAATTATTAGAATGCGAGATACCACTTCATGGTACAACAATACATTGTTGTATCACATTGTAACCAGAGTCTGCTAGAGGGAGAGCGAGAATTGTGTGTATAGATCTATATGGGATAGACACTCCCACACCCTAACTACTAGCTACAGTCCTAGACGGTAAGGCCAAGGGGTGACAAAATGTCATGTAACACCCGTGTTTCTAGGCTAGGCGTTAATGTTGATGTAATAGTCTAGGTTAACCTTTGTAACTCATTTTGAAATAATAAGAATGTATTATTTGAGTATTATGTGTTTTATGCTTAAATGTGTGGCTTAAATGAATTAAAAATAAAAATAAACGTAAAAATAAAATATTAGATAAGCCCAATATCTATCAAGGAAGTTGTAGTGGTCGTCACAAGGGTTCCTGATATATAAAGAATGTCGAAATCTGAGTTATAATGAAGAAGTTATGACATGTCGAAGTTTCGCGGTAGAACCGACACGACGCTATATGACGTTAAAATATGAATTTAAGATAGAGCTATATCAATCCTTAGTGATCTAAACGAAAGTCGTAGAATATGTTAACCCGAGAGCGTCCATAAAAAGAACGTCTAAATCTGACTTCGTATGAGGATGTTATGATTTTTCTAAGTTTCGACTTAGCGGTATGTAGCCCGAAGTTTGGATTTGAGATCGATGGATTTCTAGCCGAAACAATCTAAACGACAATCGAAGATCTTGTCGATAGTAGTCCAACGGAAGAAAGACGGACGAAAACGGACGTCAGATGAAAAAGTTATGAATTTCTAACGGAGTTTTCTTGTCCCGGTCTACTAAAAATAATATAGTAAAAATAAAAGTCAAATTTAGCAGACAGATACTAAAAGAGAGTTTTAGATCATAATCTCACCTACGCGTGAATATAAAGAACGGCGAAAACGAAGATCGTATGCAAAAGTTTTGAATTTCTTAAGTTTGAGGCATGCATAACGAGGAGGGAACGCCCCGCATTCAATACTTGGCTCTAGAGTGGCCACGTTGATGCTGACTCAACGGAAAAGGGATAAGGACGGAACCCCGCTCCTACGCACCGCGTTAGAAGGGAACGCCCTGTATTTGCGGCAGACTTCAACACTATAAATAGATCACAAAACCAACCGTTTGTGGTTGCCAAATCTCTTCTCTCTCCCCGTATTACATCGATTTACGTGAAAATTATACCCCAAAGCCCCGATATCATACCGAGACCCGAAGCGAGTCCCAAAGCCCCGAAGATCCCAAGAAACAGAGTTCCCGAGCCGAAAATCTGCCCGCGAGAAGCCTGGTTTTTGTGAAGATCTCCTAGTTTCACCGAAGAATACTGCTTTTATAGTCGTAGTGCTGTCTGATAATCAACTTATCATGCAAGTGTATAGTTGTTTTCTTCTAACACATAGATATGAATTATTTCTCTATAAAATACGTGTTATGTATTTATATATTATCTAGTATTTGGAATGGATATTGGATGAATATATTATACAGGTTTTAAGTTGTGTATAAATGTGTGTGTGTCTATATATATATATATATATATATATATATATATATATATATATATATGTATATATATGTATGTATATATATATGTATCTATATATATATATATATATATATATATATATATATATGTATATATATGTATGTATATATATATGTATATATATATATATATATATATATATATATATATATATATATATATCTACAAAAATGTTGGGTAAAGCATGGGTAGATAGTTGATGTGTGATGAAATAAAAATGATGCGAGGCATCGATGTTGTTGTTGATCTAGTCATCTAGTGGAGTATGGATGACCACTACAGACTCTTTCTAGACAGTCCAGTGGAACGCTGGCAGGTTCATAACCTGTATGTGTTGTGAATGATGTGCTCACCGGTGTACTCTATCCCCCTAATGGTTGCCTTTAGGACATCTATTGTCGAGGAAACCCCTTTGCAGTAATGTCCGTCCTGATGAAAATCCTACATTAGGTCCCTTGTAATAGTTTTTGTAATAGGGACATAAAGTGAGGATAACGGGAATGGGTAATCGGGTTATTGTTGGTTGGTGAAATTAAATATAATTATTTATCGTGGGTTGAAAACCCTATATGCTTACCAGGCTCCCAAGCATGACTCACTCAGTTTTATTTGTATTACAGGTAGTGGCGCGAGAGTATAAGTTGGACAACTTGTGAAGATATTTTGTTTATAGGCCAGTAGTTTTGTATAAATGTTGTAAGACTTATAATATTCCGTTTATGCTTTTGTGTCTGTATCAGAACATGACATCTCGAGTTTTGATATATAATGAAAATATATTTCTTTAAGGAATGCTTTGATAAATTTTATTTATCATATTTTGTTTTGGGAACAAATCCCGCAACTCTTTTAAATCAAAGGAATACTCTGAAAATTATTTTAAAAGCATAAATTAAATCGGTTTTTTCTGGCCGTGATTTCGGGGATTTCACATGTTACCTCACTATTTTCGATGCCAGAAGGTCATCATGTATTCAGCCGTCAATCAGCATGGTTACAACTACATCACATTCTAAGCCTTAATTAGCCAATCCGGTTTTATAGGAAATAAGACTCTCTAAAGCGTATGGTACATTTAGTACGACTATGAGTCTTCATTTTTCCATTTCATGATACAACAGTGGTACTGTTGGGTTAAAACATACTATTTTCCTAGTAAAAGATAGTAATAATATGGGGAAGACATATTTATATATAAGGTACTACTATACTTACTACAAGTGCATATACAAACATTTTATTTTTACATGAGAACAAACATACAAACAGTCGGGCCTTGAGTGGAAGGCTACATTTGATTTTAAGTAGAAAGTATAGGATTTTCTGGGAAAATTTTACAAACAAAAGAGCATGTCGTATACAAACATTTTAAAGCTTTTCAATACAAACAAATGATACTAAACACTTATGAACTCACCAACATTTATGCTGATACTCTCTTTCAAAATAACTTGTATTCTCAGGGAACCAGTAGACAGGTACACCCGTACAACTTTTGAAGGACGGAGTGGATCCAAGACTCGTCATTGTTTTGTTTATACATTTTTGGTGTCATTTAAACTTTACTAAAGAACACACACATGTATTTAACTATTCTAAAAATGCAATGGATGTTGTTGCTTGATTTTACTATTATGCATTGTTATGATATTGTATATGACGTCCTCCACCCCCGAATGTTTCCGCCAATTCGGTTTGGGTGTGACATGATGCTCATAGGATTATACTACCAAGAGATGAAACGCAGAAATAAGAAGAAGAATTGGTCGAAGAAAAGCTTGTTATAAAGATGTTGAAACTTCCTAATACTAAAAAACCAGAAGGTGACAACTCGATTCAGAGCAATCGTGATTGGAACAAGGAGAGAAATCCAGGATACATCAGTAGTAACTGGTGCATTTCTTATTAAGCACTCGTATGTTGAAGTAGCTTTAGTTAAGATATGCAAAGAAATCGTTGTGAACCCTAAAGTTAAACCTATTATAAGTCATGAACCCAGTAGTTTGGAGAAAACTTGCAAAATAGGGACAACTAGTGAGCTGTTGAATATCTCCTCGTGAATTTTAATAAATTTCATCCTAACACCTACCCAATCATGTTTTTACATCAATCTCGTGTGTAGGTCATCGAAGGTCTAATATCGTTGTCTATATGGCACGGTTTTGGTTGCGTCACGTCAAGTCGTTATACGACCCCCCCCCCCCCCTTAACTGACAAGATAACCATGAATGGTCGAACTTTACTCATAGACTTCATACCATTTCCGAGCGGAAGCTTGGACGTTATCATAGGTGTGAATTGACTACCTCCTCATTGTCTCTAGATGCGTACTACAAGGAAGTTACATGACCAAATCTACCTAGGAGAAAAACCATGTCCATTTCTGATGACAATTCGGAGAAAAACCTAAAGTCTCCTTTCTACCCTAAAAATCAAACGATGGATTGTTGCAAATTTCTCAGCTTACCGTTATTAAATTAAATGTGATGGATTTAATTAAATGTAAAGGAGTTAATTGAATGTGAAGGATTTAATTAAATGTGAAGGATTTAATCAAATGAAGAATTTGATCAAATGTGGAAATTTAAGTGAAGACTTCTTCCCAAGATATGTATTCTGGAACTTTAACGACAAAAGAATTTACGTTGTCTACTACCAATGATCCATTAGGAACTTCTAAAAGGTAGCCTAATTGCCAACTCTATAGACACAAAAGGAAACAATCACCAACTGGAAAGATAAGCAAGAAATTGTATTCATGAAGTTGGAACAACTATGGTGTAATGCACCAATCCTACCTTTCTGAATACGAAAAGCGTACATAAACGATTGAGGTACACATAGAAGAATTGAGGCAAGGTTTTGCCTATGCTCTTGGTCGAATGACATAAATGAGAAATTTGTTGTCATCATGAAGTGTGAGATTCATTAACATTGTAATGAGATTAACGTTGTAGCAAATGTCTTGAGCAGAAAAGGACGTACTAAACCCTTTTGAGTAGGAATACTAACTATGCATACCCATTCACAACCTTTAACTCAAATTCGAGAAGTTTAACTTGAGACTCTAAGAGAGGAAAGGCTTTGTAGGTGAAGCTCTGTGAATGATGAATAAACAGGTCAAGCTCAGGGATGACGGGACGCGATACTTTATGAACCAAATTTGTACCCCTAAGTATAGTGAACAAGTGATCACAGTTTTGAATAAATCTCAAAGGTGAAAGTGTCCTATCCATCCAGGCTCTGACTTAATGTGCTTATATCTAAAGAAACGAAAATGTTGAGCATGCATGAGAGCAGAGATTTTCACTTGAATGGAAAAGCATCAAGGCCACACCGTGTTAGACTTTATACGGATGCAAGTGTCAGTCCTCGATATGTTGAACAATGATTGGAGTTATGAAGCTGAACAAAGAGCATGTAGGTGATAGACTGCATTATGATTGAATAATCACTCATGAGATTAAAGAAAAGACAACGTAATATGGGAATGATTACACATCGTACACAAACGACAATGGAGTTATGTGAACAAAAAAAAGTCAAGTTAATCCACGACTCAAAGGACCCTCGAAATTCTTAGATAGAATTTGTTCCTTATATTTATATCCATTTATCTCGAAAACTAAACGTCACGCACGACACTTTTTCATGCGCCACATCTCAAGGAATGTATGTCCGACGACGTGCTTGTTATCTCGCTCGGTGATATGTCTTAGGAAATATGAATATTTCATATTTGTGAAAGTGCACGTAGTAAAATTATATATAAGATTTTATAACCTTTATAATAGTGGATTCTATCTTATTCCCTATTCATTCTTTGTTTTGGGCTTAGAATGGAGCCATATGTTCGACCTAATACCCAATCTTCGATTATGCAACTTAAATCGACTTTAGAAAGATCATGCATGGATCAAGAGAAATGAAAATGCTACCAATTGTTTTACAATATTTTATCTACACGTTGAAATTAGGGACAAAATTCCTTTCAAAAGGGGGATAATGTAACAATTCATAAAAATTGGTTAGAGTTCGACGGTCAGACCACCGCGAATCGCTAAGTATTAATGACCAATTTTGAGTAATTTTACATTTATAATGTATATTAAATATATTTTATTTATAATTTCTTGTAGATCATCCAAAACTGATTAAACCATCTATCGTCAAAGATTGTATCAAAAATCACTAAAAATTGAAGTCTATTTGTGACATTAAAAATAAACTTTTGCATTAAGTATATTCGAGAGTTATAGATAATAAATTTGAATAGATTATGTTCACCTGATTTTGTGGATATAAAGAACGCCCAAAACGGAGGTCGTATGAGAAAGTTACGTCTCTTTAAAGTTACAAAAATCAGTATTTATCTGATTTTCTTAAAACAAACGGTACACTGCTTCGTTTGGAATAGCTATAGGCCTTGTAAATTATTTCTGAACACGTTTTTGAATCAGGTTATGATATATTATTTTTATATTTTTATAACATTTTTAATCTTAACCAAAATCAGATTCGTAAAATCTGTCGAATCCGACTCTTTTAATCGCGGAACTTTAAACGTAAATTCAAGGAGTTGCTATACCGGAATTAAATTCCGTCTACGTTTTTGGAATCACCACGACCGAGACAACAAGCAGGGAATTTCATAAAAAATTACGAAGACAAGATCGATGGCACGAGAATCGAGAATCGGAGATGTGCATCACAAAAAGAATAAATAAATAAATAAAATACAATACCATTGATTTAACAACGAATAAATAAATCCAACCTTGTACAACAAAATCATTTTTAATCTATAAAAATCTATACAAAATCAAATTTTTATACATTTCTACATTCGTACGTTTTTCTTCGTATTCAATTGACTACAACACTCCACTTGTTCTCGTCTATCATACCAGCCAAAACACCACTTTTCTCATCTGTTTTCGTGTTTATCTTGTCAAAACAGCAACAACCCTAATCAAATCGTGTGAAAAATCAAACCCAAATATCCATTTTGTACCTACTTTGAATTATGTTAAACATCAAACAAACACACACCTAAAACCATTGTTTAAATCTGTTAATTTCGTTCATTTCCTGTTGAAGAATCACCACCTAAATACCCATCTGCCTTCGTCCTTCCTTCCTTGATGAAGGAAAGAACCGGAGATGCTATCATCGACTGAGTGACCCCATTGAATCAGCTTACCTCGCGTCTCACTCCATCGTTGCACCCACCGAGGCCACTGCAGCCTCGTTGCCTCCCTTCCTCCTTTGCACCTCACAGCCGGAGGGGACGAGCGAAACTTCGCTGCTCTTCACGTCTTCATCGCTTCGGCCTAGCCGACCCCGGAGACGACGAACTCCCCTTTTTCACTCCGTCTCTTCGGCCTCTTCGAGCCCCACAGACGATCGCGATTGGTCACGACATCCGGAATAGCGGACAGCGCACCTGCGAGCTTCCCTGTCGCCACCTTCAGTCATCGCTTCGCCATTGGTCCTCATTGCGACCGACGTTGGGGAGAACCTCAAAGTGTCGTCGTTGATTGGTTCCTCTTCCCCCCTACTTCGTCGGTTCTCTGTTGCGCGATCAGTCAAGAGACCCAAATGAACGTAAAAGCCATAATTTGTATTAAAGTTAAATGAATTTACGAAATTGGTCCCTACTATGAAATAATTTTTATTTAAGTCAAACGACCATTTAATATAAACAAGAACAACCCCTCCCTTCAGAAACCTTAACAAGTTTGGTCCAAAAACTCCAAATTAGGGTTAAAATGTGCATTTCAACCCCTTGTTTTGTAAATAAATTATGAGATCAGTCCCTCATTGTATGATTTTTGGAAAATCAATCCCTAGAAATTACTTGTGTTCACAAAGACCACCCTGCACTTAATAATTAATACAAAAAACTATCATTTTGGTTTTATTAGGTAACTTTACGGTGTTAATCGGGTCAACCCGATCGGGTTTCGGGTTAATCGGGTTGGTCGGGTTCGGGTTAATCGGGTTTCGGGTTAAAAGGGTCGGGTTAGCCGGGTTAGTCGGGTTAATACACTAAACACTTAATTTAAACATAATATATATAGTTTTTTCAAGAGTGAAACCATTTTTTTACTCTCTTCTTAACATCAAGAATGCATACAAATTGAAATAAATTAAAATAAAAGATCATGGAGCTCATAGTTATTACAGCGTACGAGAAAGGATGCATACCACAATAGCTAAAAGAGTTCTTCCATTATAAATATTAAATAAATGAACTTTCAATCTCTAGTTAACGATCAACACCATGTAGTTTATTTATGTTTATAGTTAGTTTAAAGTAGAAATAACTATCAAAATAAAATCTTTACTTTCTTAGCCGCTCCGGTACTTTTGAGATGTGGAGGTTTTATATATTTTTGGACTTCAACTTCACAAATGGGAGTTACTTGACCCTCATATGCTTCTAGAGTCACAAAATTTTACTTTTTCAAAGGGTTTGTAGTCTTTTGTACTGTTCAAGTATAGAGCAGTGGAATATGTAAATGTTGTGAATTCCTAACCGGGTTATTCGGGGTAACCCGAAACCCGATTTTTTTTTATAAAATCAACCCTAAACCCGACTCTAACTACAAATCGGGTTTGTCGGGTTAACCTGAATAACCCGATTTGGAATTCTAACCCTATTGAACCCGACCCTAATTACCTTATTCAGGTTAGGGTCGGGATGGGTTAATCGGGTTCGGGTTTTTTTTACACCCCTAGGTAATTTAAATATACCTGGTGGTTCGTCTTCGGTGCAAGGAACATAATGTAGAAATTTTCATGACATGTTTCACACCACAAATCAAGTTTACGCTACGAATATGAGTTTTCTACGACCCCTCTTTTAGTGCTTCATTATTTTGGGGAGAATACATGCGTGTATATTAAAGTGTTGATAATTTCCATATTTTATACACAAAATAGCAGCATACTTTATTATACAAGTAAAGTACATTGCTAAAAGTTAATATGTTTATAGTTTGTCACGATTATTAATATGCATATTAAGATATTATTAAATCAAAATATTATCCGAGTATAAAATGAAAGTACATTGTTATAAATTGTGGAAATACTAAATTTATTAAATTATATAATTGTTAGTTAAAATTATCAAATTTAACTTTTAATATATAAGGTTGTGTAAAAATGAATGGAAAATGTATTAATTATTTTTATATTTATTATAAAAACACAACTCAATTTACTAAGTCATGAATTATTATTGCAATAAATAATGTAGTAGACTTTGATGATTAAGAGTTGCCATTTGAGAAATATTATATTGTATCAATCTCATGAGTTATAAATATCATGGAAATTGTTGGTTTCACGTTGGTTGAAACCTGGTAAATGTTATAATAACAGTCGTTATGCTGCCCAGATTCCGTCATGATAAATAATAAAATCTGGAAATGTGTTAAGTCTTACGAATCTCAAATACCATAAGACTTTAATCAATAATTAATCCTAAACACCAAATAATTATAGGTGTTTGATATACTTATAATGGAGAGTTTAAGATCAGGATGTCTAGACTTACTATTTGGATCAATCACACCCACGGGATGATCTATATGAGCTACGTTTATTCTTGTAACATCCCAATTTTCGGTAGGTTTCATTTCTCCCCTTAAACTTTGGAAATTTTCATTTTTGACCCTTTTAGCTAGTACATGGGGCGTACCCATATGGTACGCTTAGTGTACTGGCTTGAGATAGACCGGGACTTTGGAAGCGTACATTGGGGTACCTTGGGCGTACATGTAGATTAGAAAAACCCTAATATGGGTTGTTGCACCCTATAAATTCATCATTAACTTTTAGACCTGACCTCATTTCAAGTCCCTCATCGTCCAGAAAACCCTAAACGTCCCTTTTAGCCTCCCATCCTACTTTTTGAGATTTTGAAGAGAAGTGGGTGTGTTTTGGCCCATTTTAAAGGAACTATAGAAGGAGGTGAACTTCATGGCTTGGTGGGATATTGGAGATCCAGAACCTTAACCAATTTTGCAAGGATTTTGAGGTATCAATTTCTTACCTTGAACAACAATGGCTTAGATCTCCTTTTGAGCCAATTTGTAACGTTTTTAGCCATGGTTGAGTGTATGTTTGGACTAGGATGTCCCAAAAGGCTTATTTTTCTAGATCTAGGTTTTCCATGGCCCCCGAGTCATATAGGTTCCACCTTTATGAAGTTAAGAGTCTCATGCAAGAATTAAGTCATGTGTTAAACCCTTTTTGAGCTAAAGAGCCTTGTCTAGCCTTGCATGAATGTAAAGTTAGCAACTTTACGTGTTTTCTTAGCACAATATGTAACAGCCCGGATTTCCAGGTATCTTTATTGTTTATGATTTTGGTGTTTTGAGAGGGGACTCGGCGAGTTGGAGCTCAGACTCGCCGAGTAGGGTCGCGATTCTGGACGCGGGATTCGCCTGGACTCGACGAGTCCAGGATATGGACTCGGCGAGTCCGCGCTGTTTAATGAAACCCTAATTTCTCGGGTTTGGGACCTATTTAAAGGGCCTTATGGCCGTCATTTGTACCCAGCAGTCCATCGAGAGAAACCCTAGAGTGCTTTAGCGATTTGAGAGAGAAAGGAAGCATTTCTTGACCTTTGTGTGTTGTTTAGCAAAGAAGAGGGAGGTTCTAGCCAAGAGGAAGCAAAGGAGGTTGCTATTCTGTGGATTTGAAGCTTAGATCATCGATCTAAAGGTATGATTTCGGCTCATCGTCTGTTTTGTGAAGTATATTTGGATTTAGGGTTTCTTGTGGCCTTTGTTGGGTTGATTTGATGGCCAAATAGTCCCTTGCTAGTGATGAGGCTTTGGATCTGGATCCATAGAGGTCCAGAGAGCCTCATTCATCAAGCTTTATGAAGAACAATGGAGGTTATGACCTTGAGTTGTGATATTTGTTGTTAATTCTTCATATATGGTCATATAGAGGTTGTATGTACACCAAGTTTGGGGCTTTACATGGTGAATCAGTCTAGGAAGGCCAGATCTATGAATTGATGGAACAGATCTGACCTTAGAAGCGAGTTTGAGTGATTGCATGGCATGGACTCGCCGAGTCCGATGAGCAGACTCGACGAGTAGCTTGAAGATTGCCTTGGATCGGCCAGTGAGTGGTCCAGTCGAGTCATGGGTTGACTCAGTGAGTCAGGGCGAGTTAGGGAAGGGTGGTCAAGTGGACTGAGTCGAGCTGGGACTCGCCGAGTTGTTCTTGAGACTCGGCGAGTTGAGTCGGGGTGGCCCCGCGATTCTTCTAGGTGGAACTCGTCGAGTCAGGGTGAGTACTCGACGTGTAAGAAGGGAATCCTAGAGAGTTGGTGAAAACGTCTAGACTCGCCGAGTTGCCCTTGTGCACTCGCCGAGTCCGGTCAAAGTTGACCGTTGACCGTTGACCGTTGACCAGAGTTGACCTGTGTTGACTTCTTAGGGATAGTCAACCTTAGAGATAAAAAGTGTTAATTAGAGACATATGATGTTATAGGGGGTTATAGCTCGGAGGATCGGGCACGAGGGATTTCAGGATTTGTGAGTCATCGAGATACGCGAGCTGAGTCTTCTTACTATACTTTATCTTGAGTAGATAACCAGAGTTATGTGACAGAGTATTTGTATGTTATGTATGCTATATGTTGTACTGCATTATTTCTATGTGATTGATGCTGTGCATGTTTACAGAGTTGGAACCGGAAGGTTCCTAGAGTTAGAACCTGAGGGTTCACAGAGTTTGGGTGCACGGACCCATAGAGTTACAGCCTCGAGTGGCTAATATGTGTTTTATGGGTGGTATTTTGGGGAACTCACTAAGCTTTGTGCTTACAGTGTTAGTGTTGTTGTTTCAGGTACTAGCGATGACCGTGCGAAGGCGCCGGCTTGATCCGTACACACGCATGGGATTTTGTTATACTTGTGATCTTGGGATTTTGTATAATGTGAATTGAGATTTAAACTTGATGTTTTTACGAAAAGTTAATGGGAAATGTTTTTATAAATTGTGAAAAATTATTTTGAAATTTACGGTGTTACAAGTTGGTATCAGAGCCTTGGTTTGAGGGATTCGAGTACACCTTCGGGCGTATTTGAACTCAAACTGAGGATTTGAGATGTATTTTCAAAAAGAGTAAAAGATTTTTGAAAAACACAGAGCAAGAGATGTGTGTACGATCAGTCCGCGCCCGAACGGTGATTTCCCAAAATACCTTTATATTATGTGATATTGATATTGATATGATGTATCTGCATGCTAGAGTAGGCTAGGTATTGCTATTAGGACTAGAGTGGCTTGATTTGTGATGCCTTAGCCTAAGGAGAGGTGAGCTGCTATGAGATGCTTGAGAGTGAGTAGGTAGCAGCGAGGGGCTTATGAGAATCTATTAGAGAGTGGTTTACGCATGATATAGTACTTGGGACTTGGGATCCGAAGAGGAGGACTTGGGGTGTATTCTGGTGCGGTGCGGACAGTAGTATTGGGCCCGTACTACTGAAAGCACCGGAGCGATGTGCAGCCCAAGTAAGAATCTTTGGAATACCAAGAATAAAGGAGGAAAGAGTTGTCGAGTGTGAGTATGCTCGTGTGGATCCTGATTTTCATATGCTGTATTTCAGAGGTAGATCATGGTGAGGACACGTTTGATGCCTGAGAGCAGTGGTACCAGTGAGGAGGAGATCCGCTGGATCATCCAGGAGGAGGTGGCTGCGGCCATCAGGGCAGAGATACCGGAGATGTTTGGGTCTATAAAGACCACACTGATTGAGATGTTTGATGAACGTTATGCCGCTCTTTCTGAGGCTGCTGCTGCAGCGGCTACCGCAGCGATTGCTGCTGCGAGGCCGCAAGGTGGTGATGCGTTGCTGTTCCGCGAGTTCAGCAACACGAAACCACCAGAGTTTGATGGGACTCAGGATCCGGTGGCGGCTATGAGGTGGATATATGATATTGAGGGGTGTTTCTTCACTTGCTTGTCTCCTGAGCATTTGAAGGTTCGGTTCGCGCTGAACCAGCTTCGCTTGGGAGCGAAGGACTGGTGGAAGTTTGTGACAGCGCATTATACGCCTGCTGAGCTTGCGGCAGTGACCTGGGAGAGGTTCATTGTCATGTTCCGAGATGAGTACGTTCCCCAGGTGGAGAGGGAACGTTTGGCACAAGAGTTTCTGACCCTCAAGCAGGGTACTAAGTTAGTTACAGCGATCACGAGGATGTTCCATGAGAGGGCGATGTTCTGCCCTGAGCACGTGTCCACTGAGCAGGCACGTATGAGCCGTTACTTGAGCATTTTGTGGCGGGATATTCGGTAGTTCGCTGCGAACTCCTCGTACCGGACATTTGCTGAGCTTCAGGCAAATGCCCGGAAGAGGGAGATTGAGCTTGAGACTCAGGCCAGGGAGGAGGCGGAGTCTCAGGGGAGGGATCGGCGACCGACACAGTCTCAGCCGGCAGCCAAGCGGGCCAAGCCCACTGATCCCAAACCAGGGAGCCAGAAGGGCCGCACTTGCGTGAAGTGCGGCAAGGGTCATGATGGAGTCTGCCGAGCGGGATCTTGCTACAAATGTGGCAAGGAGGGGCATATGGCCAAGGACTGCCCCAAGGGGTTTGCAGTGTGTTTTCACTACAACCAGACTGGACACCGGAAGGCCGAGTGTCCGCAGTTGCGCGGAGCATCTCAGGGATCTGCTCCTACCGCCATCAGAGCTACAGAGAGTCGGCCTGTGAAGGTCGAAGCGCCGAGAGCTCGAGGGAGAGCTTTCCAGCTGACTGCAGAGGAGGTCCGCGCTGCGCCCAATGTTGTGGCTGGTATGTTTCCTTTCATGTATTTATTTTGATGTTGAGATATTATGCTTATATTATGTTATGCGTAGGTACTTTCCTTGTGAACTCTGTACCTGCTTTAGTGTTATTTGACTCGGGTGCGAGTCGGTCTTTTGTATCTTTGGCCTTTAGTCAGCATATCAGTGTTAGCCGTGAGGCAATGAGTCGGCCTCTGAGAGTTTCCATAGCTGATGATAGAGTGATTTGTGCCACGGAGGTTCTCCGGGGATGTGTATTAGAGATTTTTGGGGTTGAGTTTCCGATTGATCTGATTCCTATTGCGATGGGTGATGTCTGTGTCATTGTGCGCATGGACTGGTTGAGCCGATTCGGCGCGGTTATCGACTGTGAGCATCAGCTGGTGACCATACAAAACCCTAGTGGGGGAGTTCTCTCAGTGTACGGCGAGGGTACACATTCAGGATCAGCTTTTTGTTCGGCCGCTAGGGCGAGGCAGTGTCTACAGCAGGGCTGTAAGGGTTTTGTGGCGTATGTTATGGATACGCAGGTGGCTTCCGAGAGACCGAGTTCAGTTGAGGAGGTTCCGGTGGTGCGTGAGTTTCCAGATGTTTTTCCCGAGGAGTTACCGGGTGTGCCTCCTGTGAGGCAAGTGGAGTTCAGTATTGATTTGGTTCCGGGGGCCGCGCCTATCGCTAAGGTGCCTTATCATCTTGCACCTCCAGAGATGCAAGAGTTATCCTCGCAGCTTCAGGAGCTGCTGGGGAAGGGGTTTATTTGGCCGAGCAGCTCACCATGGGGAGCGCCTATCCTGTTCTTCAAGAAAAAGGATGGTTCACACCGGATGTGCATTGACTACCGGGAGTTGAACAAGCTGATGGTCAAGAACTGTTACCCGTTACCGAGGATCGACGATTTATTCGATCGGTTGCAGGGAGCATCTTGGTTCTCCAAGATCGATTTGAGGTCGGGATATCATCAGGTGAGAGTGCGGGATGAGGACATCCAGAAGACAGCGTTTAGGATGCGATATGGGCATTATGAGTTTGTGGTGATGCCTTTTGGGCTCACCAATGCCCCGGCTGTGTTCATGGATCTCATGAACCGGGTATGCAGGCCGATGTTGGATCGGTCGGTGATTGTATTTATCGATGATATTCTAGTATATTCGAGATCTAGAGAGCAGCATGAGGAGCATTTGAGGGAGGTCCTTGGGGTTTTGAGATCGGAGAAGCTTTATGCAAAGTTCTCCAAGTGTGATTTCTGGTTGCGAGAGGTCCAGTTCCTAGGACATCTTGTTAACCAGGAAGGGATTTTGGTCGATCCGGCCAAGGTTGAGGCGGTGATGAGTTGGGAGGTGCCGAAGTCACCATCTGAGATCAGGAGTTTCCTTGGGTTGGCAGGGTATTATCGGAGATTTATCAAGGATTTCTCTAAGATCGCAGTGCCACTCACCAGATTGACCCGGAAGGGTGTCGCATTCTCATGGGGTTCCGAGCAGCAGACCTCCTTTGAGACACTTCGCCAAAGGTTGTGCGAAGCCCCAGTATTAGCTCTCCCGGAAGGGATGGAGAATTTTGTGGTATATTGTGATGCATCGATTTTGGGGCTGGGTGCGGTGTTGATGTAGAGGGGTCATGTGATAGCATATGCATCGAGGCAGCTGAAGCCTTATGAGACGAGATATCCCACACATGATCTAGAGTTGGGGGCAGTAGTGTTCACTCTCAAGATTTGGCGCCACTACTTGTATGGGGTTCGGTGTACGATATACACGGACCAAAAGAGTTTGAAGTACTTGATGGATCAGCCCAACCTAAATATGCGACAGAGGAGGTGGTTGGATGTGGTCAAGGATTATGATTGTGAGATCCTGTACCACCCAGGCAAGGCTAATGTGGTAGCCGATGTGTTGAGCCGCAGGGCGGAGAGCACACCACTGCGAGATGTATGTTTGAGGTTGACCGTGATAGCTCCGGTGCTGGATGCCATTCGTGGGGCACAGGCCGAGGCTGTGCAACCGGGGATGCAGAAGAGGGAACGGGTCGTTGGTTTGGTTTCAGAGTTCGTTACGGATGGTCGAGGGCTTATGACTTTTCAGGGTCGGATTTGGGTACCGTTTGTGGGCGGTACGCGTGCTACTTTGATGGAGGAGGCTCATCGGTCGAAATTTTCGATCCATCTGGGGGCCACGAAGATGTATTTGGATTTGAGGAAAGAGTATTGGTGGCCCTGTATGAAGAGGGACGTCGCCTGGTTTGTTGAGAGGTGCTTGACCTGCCGCAGGGTTAAGGCCGAGCACCAGAGACCGCATGGCAAGTTGCAGCCATTGGAGGTTCCCGAATGGAAGTAGGAACAGATCACTATGGATTTCATCACCAAATTGCCGAGGACTGCTAGAGGAGTTGATGCAATTTGGGTGATTGTGGACAGGTTGACGAAGAGCGCTCACTTCCTTGCCATCAGTGAGAGTTCTTCAGCGGAGAAGTTGGCGGAGATATATGTGAGGGAAGTGGTATCTCGGCATGGGGTGCCGATCTCGATTGTTTCGGACCGTGATGTGCGTTTCACTTCTAGATTTTGGAAGAAATTTCATGAGGAGTTGGGTACTAGATTGCATTTTAGTACCACATATCATCCCCAAACAGACGGCCAGAGTGAGCGGACGATTCAGACGCTTGAGGACATGCTTCGAGCATGTGTGTTAGATTTTGGGGGTAGCTGGGATGCGTATTTACCCTTGGCAGAGTTTTCCTACAACAACAACCATCATTCGAGCATTGGTATGCCACCCTTTGAGCTGCTGTATGGTAGGAGGTGTCGGACCCCCATTTGTTGGGGAGAGGTTGGGCAGAGAGTGATGGGCAGTATAGAGATCGTGCTTCAGACGACAGAGCAGATTCAGCAGGTCAAACAGAGGTTATTGACCGCCCAGAGCCGACAGAAGAGTTATGCAGACAGACGCCGGTCCGAGCTTGAGTTTCAGGTGATTGCGACTTCGTTCTCCTGAAGGTCTCTCCTTGGAAAGGAGTGATTCGATTCAGGAAGAGGGGCAAGTTGGGACCCCGGTATATTGGGCCATTACGTGTGATTGCGAGGGTAGGCCGGGTAGCCTATCGTTTGGAGATGCCAATAGAGTTGGGGCAGATCCACGACACTTTTCATATGTCGCAAATGAGGAAGTGTATAGCTGATGAGTCGGCAGTGGTTCCATTAGAGGATATTCAGGTGGATGCGAGCCTGAATTATGCCGAGAGGCCAGTGGCCATCAGAGATCGGAAGATCAAGGTTCTGAGGAACAAGGAGGTACCTCTGGTGTTGGTTCTGTGGCAACACTGGAAGGGATCAAAGATGACTTGGGAGCCGGAGCGCGAGATGCAGGAGCAGCATCCGGAGCTATTTTCAGAGCGAGACTTCGAGGGCGAAGTCTAGTTCTAGTGGGGGAGAATTGTAACAGCCCGGATTTCCAGGTATCTTTATTGTTTATGATTTTGGTGTTTTGAGAGGGGACTCGGAAAGTTGGAGCTCAGACTCGCCGAGTAGGGTCGCAATTCTGGACGCGGGATTCGCCTGGACTCGGCGAGTCCGCGCTGTTTAATGAAACCCTAATTTCTCGGGTTTGGGACCTATTTAAAGGGCCTTATGGTCGTCATTTGTACCCAGCAGTCTATAGAGAGAAACCCTAGAGTGCTTTAGCGATTTGAGAGAGAAAGGAAGCATTTCTTGACCTTTGTGTGTTGTTTAGCAAAGAAGAGGGAGGTTCTAGCCAAGAGGAAGCAAAGGAGGTTGCTATTCTGTGGATTTGAAGCTTAGATCATCGATCTAAAGGTATGATTTCGGCTCATCTTCTGTTTTGTGAAGTATATTTGGATTTAGGGTTTCTTGTGGCCTTTGTTGGGTTGATTTGATGGCCAAATAGTCCCTTGCTAGTGATGAGGCTTTGGATCTGGATCCATGGCGGTCCAGAGAGCCTCATTCATCAAGCTTTATGAAGAACAATGGAGGTTATGACCTTGAGTTGTGATATTTGTTGTTAATTCTTCATATATGGTCATATAGAGGTTGTATGTACACCAAGTTTGGGGCTTTACGTGGTGAATCAGTCTAGGAAGGCCAGATCTATGAATTGATGGAACAGATCTGACCTTAGAAGCGAGTTTGAGTGATTGCATGGCATGGACTCGCCGAGTCCGATGAGCAGACTCGGCGAGTAGCTTGAAGATTGCCTTGGATGGGCCAGTGAGTGGTCCAGTCGAGTCATGGGTTGACTCAATGAGTCAGGGCGAGTTAGGGAAGGGTGGTCAAGTGGACTGAGTCGAGCTAGGACTCGCCGAGTTGTTTTTGAGACTCAGCGAGTTGAGTCGGGGTGGCCCCACGATTCTTCCAGGTGGAACTCGTCGAGTCAGGGGGAGTACTCGACCTGTAAGAAGGGAATCCTAGAGAGTTGGTGAAAACGTCTAGACTCGC
The DNA here is from genome assembly GCF_051521515.1 of Lactuca serriola. Lineage (NCBI taxonomy): Eukaryota > Viridiplantae > Streptophyta > Magnoliopsida > Asterales > Asteraceae > Lactuca > Lactuca serriola. Next base: position 169,224,221 of record NC_136411.1, on the reverse strand, counting down.
CGAGTTGCCCTTGTGTACTCGCCGAGTCCGGTCAAAGTTGACCGTTGACCGTTGACCAGAGTTGACCTGTGTTGACTTCTTAGGGATAGTCAACCTTAGAGATAAAAAGTGTTAATTAGAGACATATGATGTTATAGGGGGATTATAGCTCGGAGGATCGGGCACGAGGGATTTCAGGATTTGTGAGTCATCGAGATACGCGAGGTGAGTCATCTTACTATACTTTATCTTGAGTAGATAACCAGAGTTATGTGACAGAGTATTTGTATGTTATGTATGCTATATGTTGTACCGCATTATTTCTATGTGATTGATGTTGTGCATGTTTACAGAGTTGGAACCGGAAGGTTCCTAGAGTTAGAACCTGAGGGTTCACAGAGTTTGGGTGCACGGACCCATAGAGTTATAGCCTCGAGTGGCTAATATGTGTTTTATGGGTGGTATTTTGGGGAACTCACTAAGCTTTGTGCTTACAGTGTTAGTGTTGTTGTTTCAGGTACTAGCGATGACCGTGGGAAGGCGCCGGCTTGATCCGTACACACGCATGGGATTTTGTTATACTTGTGATCTTGGGATTTTGTATAATGTGAATTGAGATTTAAACTTGATGTTTTTATGAAAAGTTAATGGGAAATGTTTTTATAAATTGTGAAAAATTATTTTGAAATTTACGGTGTTACACAATAAGGCCAGATCTACGTTTTGGGGTGTTATATATCTTGGATTAGTGTCTAAGTCCATAACTATAATTGGTATGTACTTGACCCGAGAGTAGCATGGTCCATTTGGGTTGCATATCACCTGGATAATTTGATAGGATGTACTTTTGAGAAGAGGTTATTTATGATTTATTAATATATTATAAGTTCTAATATATTAATATGAAATCATATGATTTAATTAGTATTGATCAAGAATTAATTTGGAATTAATTTTGTGATCAAAAGAAACTAATTAAATCAATGGGGACTAATTGTGTAAATTAGTTATATATATATATATATATATATATATATATATATATATATATATATATATATATGTTTGGGCTTATGATCCATGGTGGACTAAGTTTATGTCTGGATACATAAAGAGTTGGGCCAAACGAACCATGGATCATAATCCCATGGTTATGGGTTAGTGTGACAACCCGAAATTTTTATCTTTTACAAACCCTACATCTCAATCAATATCCAACTTGCTTATGCTAACTTTTAGCACTGTATAGAATCTTTTGGAGCTTACTAAGCTTAGTACATCAAGGGATCAAATACTAGAATGGGCCAATTAGAGTTACAAACCACCAAACATGCTTTAAACCCTCAAATGAGGAGTTTACGGCCATGAGACCATGGGTTTACAGCCGTAAACTCATGGTGGCCGTAAACTCCATGTCTATGTATGAAATACTTGGCCATTTTCATTCATTGTCACACTTTCAAGCCTAGAACTCGGTTTTGCTCTCAAGTATCATTAAGAAATTTCATTCCAATCTTCAATCTAGTAAGTAATCTTTCCATTTTCAACTTGATATCCTTCCATATCTAGTGAATACACATGATTTCCTCCATGAAATCTCTTCTTTTGGTTAGATCTTCAAGTGTTCTTCATTTCACCAAGAAAACACACTAGTGTTCTTGAACCTTAATCACCTTATCAAGCTTCTATATTGTAAGTACTCTTACATTAGCTTGTCTTAATTCTTGAATCACTTAGTTTACCCCTTGAAATCATCAAAAACTCAAGAACACATGGTGTTTACGGCCAAGACAATCTCCTTGGGCCGTAAACACTCATAAGTGGTGCATTTATGCCACCACTCCTTCCTAATGCATATACTTGAACTTAGAACACTTCATATTGACTTGTAAGACCTTAAAACTCAAAATGGTACAAGTTACCATGAGTTTACGGCCGTGAACTCATTGGGCCATAAACCCATGGGCCGTAACTCATGTGGTAATTACCATGGGCCGTGAACTCCAAGGTGAATCCCTACAACCCTTAGATGCAACCCTTTTGTACTTATAACACTTGAATCAAAGTGTTTTCCAAGCTCTAGGGTGTCTATACTTGCTAAATTAGTTGTTTAATCACTAATTAGATACATATATGTGTCATTATATGTTAACTAGGATCCGTGTGTGTGTTCAAGTCTTCAATTGGCACTTAGCATCCTATACAGAAGTTTCATCCAAACCACTCACTATAGGTGAGTTCATACCCCTTAATCTACCTTTTAAATGATATTAAATACTTTTATGGGGGGGATACAAGTTGAAACATTATAGTTATTATATCAATCACATGTGATTAATAACTACCAAACAAATGGATTTACTGTCACACCCCCAAACCAAGGATGGCGGAAACATCCGGGGGTGGAGGACTTCATGTAGAGTATCACAACAACGAGTATAATAGTGCTCAAAGTAAATACAACCATCATAAATATAATTGAAAAAGTTACACCAAAGTATATGTTTACATGATTCAAATCAATTACATTATGATACAAAATGAACTGTTCGACGATTTATCGTCCCATCCTCAAAACGTGGTTGATTTCCTGTTTCACTGAATTCCTGAGAATACAAGTGGTTTTGAAAAGTGTCAACACAAAGGTTGGTGAGTTCATAAGCTTTTGACAGTAAGAGTTTGAAAATCGATCTTTGTAAAGAGATGTATGATACCAAGAAAAATCCAATATTTTCCTTACAAAAGTTATGTAGTCCTAAATACCAGGACCGAAAGTGAACAACTATTTGTCATACTTAAAGATATAAAAGTGATTTTAAATCGGCATAAAACCCTTTCTGATGTGAGAAAAATCTCGTAATGAATGATGTGTAGTCTTAAATACCAAGACCGAAAGTATACAATAAAGTATGTAATTGTTGATGTAAAAAGTGATTTTAAATCGACATAAAACCCTTTTTGATATGAAGGCGTATACGTATTTTTCTATACTTAAAGTAATTTCAGTGAGCTAAATAGACATAACTCGCTAATTTCAAGTTAGAACCCGTAAATCTTATGATTGTTAATACCACATGTGAGCTATCATAACCATACTTGACATAGACGGCCTCGTAATACGACGTTCTTCAGGCGTCGCCGTTAAATGACACTTGTCACCACAGACCTGCCGGTCTAGCTGTTGCAAGCAGCTCTGGTGTGGGTTTGTCAAACCCAATATAGATCTATACACAACTACCACGTTCTCCCTACAAGAGACTCTGGTTACAATTTACAGGACTTTTTGACTTTGTTACTTTGGAAGTAACCCGAAGGGAATGACTCACAAATTTATTCATTAACAGATTTACGTGAACTAAACTGAAAACCTTTGGTAAATAAGTTTGAGAAGTAAATGATACATAAACTATACCTATTATAGTTTATCCAAAACGTTTGTAATGTATAAGAATTCTTTTATGAAAATGCCTTAATGCTATGAATCCATAAACTATGCTCGTTTAGGTTAATATACGTGTTCTAAATGAATGAATAATATTATCATGAATGACTATGTTTCAGTTTATGATGATAAACTAACGAGGAAAACACATTCAATATTTAGAACTTATCGTTATACACTTTGCTCAACATAATACAAAGTGTTATGAAAGTTATAAGCTGTTAACTAATTTTCAACATTTCTACATTGTTTTTGAAAAGTCATAGAAAAATCATACGAAGTTGAAAACTAAATCCGTAAATTCTGAGAGTTCCCAAAATGTGTCTAGTTTACTCATAATTTTTATCATGATTTTTAATGATCCCTAACTTGGGTGAAAAGGTCCATAATCACAGACTGGTCCGGATTGGTGTTTGAAATGATAGGCAGTTTTGTAAAATTCACCATAAATTGTAGAAAAATCGTATGGAGATGTGCAAGTAGTCATTTTAAAGCTAAGAACTTGAACTACTTACACGTAAAACAGTTTTGAAAAAAAAATGTTTAAGTCGTCCAAAACAGTCCGTGAATAGAGTTGAACGTTTCTGATGAAGGCTGTTAGAAAAGTTTAGTTATGTTCTTGGTGTTTTAACTTGTATCCCCCCCCCCCCCCTAAAAACTTGAGAAAACATGAAAATGTAGGGGTATGAACTCACCTTGAGTGATTTCAGTAGGTAAGTGTTGAAGAAGAGAAGTGTTCAACCCAAGAACACTTGAAGAATCACTTGAAGATTCGAAGATCTAACAAGAATGTGATGATGTTTGTGTAAGCAATCTTTGATTTTGAGTAGGAGGATGTGTAATAATCATAAGAAAGATGATGATACTTACTAATTGTAGGAGAAGAGTCTTGGAGTATGCCTTGAAATTCTCGAATTAGAGAGAAAAAAGATGAGAGAGTTTGGAGTGTGATTCTTGGTAAAAATGAGAGAATGACTAAAGTGTGAGGAGAAAGGATGGATGTTCCAGCCCTAAGAACGTGGGAATAGTTGAAAATAGTGAGAAAGGACCTATGAAGTGACTAGGGATGGGCTGGTGGTGAATAGTGACATGGAGTGGGTATGGGAGTGGTTGCTTGTGTCATAAAATAAGGTAAAGTCAACATTCTACCTTTGTACTTCACCCACTCTCTTTTGGATAAGGTTTTATCCTTAGAAACATGATTAATTAATAGGTAAGGGTCCTTATATGTTAAAATAAAGTTTTGGGTGAAAATCCCATGTTAAAACAATTAAAAACGGGCCAAAAATGCAAATTTAGTCGAAAACCGGGAGAAAAAGCATTCCCAACGAGACCTCTCGGTCCTAGGCCGAGGTTCGGTCCCTAGGCCGAGGTTCGGTCAGGCTGGTGCCGAGCCGGAAGCGAATGCGAGCCAGAAGAAGAAGGCGAAGGCGAGGCTTAGTCCGAGGGCTCGGTCCGAAGGTCAGAAGCGAGGGTTCGGCAGGCCATCAGAAGAGAAGGTTCGGTAGCCATTAGAAGAGAAGAGGTCAAATCCGAAAGGTGTCGAACGTTCGGGTTCGGTTGAGGCATGCGAGGTTCGGGCCCGAGAGGACCTTTCGGGTTCGGTTCAGCAGCCTTCGGCTCAGAGGGGTTTCGGTTCCTAATAGGGGTTTCGGTTCCTAAGAGGGGTTTCGGCTCCTTAAGTCCGTTTTTCGCCTAGACTTCCGTTTTTGGGTTGTTTTCGCCAAATTCGAGGGTCGGAATGCCCCGAGTGATTATAGAAAGTTGGGGGAGATTTCGAGAGAGATTTGAGAGAGATTCCACATACTCAGAGAGATTTGGGAGAGATTTGACATACTTGGAGAGATTTCACATACAGAGAGATATTTGGGAGAGATTTCATATTCTTAGAGAGATTTGGGAGAGATTTGACATACTCGGAGAGATTTCACATACAGAGAGATATTTGGGAGAGATTTCATATTCTTAGAGAGATTTGGGAGAGATTTGACATTCTTGGAGAGATTTCTCATACAAAGAGATATGTGGGAGAGATTTCACATTCTTAGAGAGATTTGGGAGAGATTTGACATTCTTGGAGAGATTTCTCATATAAAGAGATATGTGGGAGAGATTTCACATTCTTAGAGAGATTTGGGAGAGATTTGACATACTTGGAGAGATTTCACATACAGAGAGATATTTGGGAGAGATTTCACTTTCTTAGAGAGATTTGGGAGAGGTTTGACATACTTGGAGAGATTTCACATACAGAGAGATATTTGGGAGACATTTGACATTCTTGGAGAGATTTCTCATACAAAGAGAGATTTGGGAGAGATTTCACATACTTAGAGAGATTTGACATTCTTGGAGAGGTTTCTCATACAAAGAGAGATTTGGGAGAGATTTCACATACTTAGAGAGATTTGGGAGAGATTTCTGATAAGAAGACATGGAGTGAAAACGATTGAGAGAGGTTTCATTGGTGACCTTTTTGAGTGTCCAGCTTCGCAATGCAAGGTCCGTAAACCCCGTTAAGCCTTGTTTAAGGATCTTGCATACTCCCGATGAGTATGTAACATTGTTTTATCGGTTTGGCTCTCCACGTACCACCGTTTTAGGTCAAGGAGATCTAGATGTACGCACTTTTCGATTTATGATCTCTCATTAGAATATAGAGTTGTTTAGAAATTACATAACGTAAACTCTAGTACCTGCGGGCAAATTGAGCTGACCGGTTTGACTTGTTGACTTTAGTTGACTTTGACTTGACCGAAAATTGATGGTTGTCACATTTACTGTACTTTTAGTTATTTTATCAATCAAACTACTTCAAAATGTTTATCATACTCTTTTACATGTTAAACTATTTATCAAAATTGTTCTTACATAACAAGCCTTTTCCTTTAACTATTTTAAACTTATATATTGTCCAAACCTTGTCTAATGCATATATAGTTATATAAGTAAGGTTTGAAGGACTTAGGAGTGATAACACACTTTATTTCCTATTCCTTGTTTGGTTGTGGACTTAGAGTACCCTGTTGTTTGTCCGAGTGTCGTTTGATCCTTAGTTATATATTATGTATATATGTATAGACATGAAAGCTTTTATCTCAGTTCAATACACTCAGTTATACAAACAACTTTACTAGTAAACTATAATAGGTATAGTTTAGTAAGGCACTACGCATTACTTCTAGTATAATGAAACATACAAAGAGTCAGTTGATACATGAGTCAATACATACTATTATGAGAAACTAAGAGCATACTATTATGAGAAACTAACAGAACATACTGTAATGAGAAACAATACATACTATACACTATACAAGAGAACATACTATGATGAGAAACAAAGAGAACATACTACATACTAGACAAAGAGAACATACAATACTCTAGTACATGCATTACATATACAAATATACAATAACATAAATGTGAACCATTATTCGGGTCATGGCCTCACTGTCATGGCCGAATTTGTATCTGGAGTCTCCTGGAGGGAGAACGTGAGTTTGTGTATAGGTCTATACTGGATTGACTATCCTACACCTTGTTGTACGCTACAGTGGGACTTGCAAGTCTACGGGTGCCAAATGTCATTTCTTCTGATGTCTTTCATCGTCGTGTTACAGTGGGACATACAATACTCTAGTACATACATTATTTCCCTATTGCATTCACATTGTGATCTTCTCACATAAAGGGTAATGTAAAGACTATATTTTTTGTTAATGATAGTCACACTTGGGAAAATACACACTCTTACAAGAAACAAACATACAGAACATTTGATGCCTTGGTAGAAGGCTACATTTAGTAGAAAATATCGAATTTTATAGAAGATACAAACATTTACAAACTTATACATCAAACACTTACAAACATTTTCATACAAACAATGACACTAAAATGCTTATGAACTCACCAGCTTTAAAGCTAATAAACTCTATCAAAATAACTTGTATTCTCAAGTCATCAGTAGACAGGTACCGATGCCAGGTTTTGAGAAGGTGGAGCCCGTTCAAGACTCATGTTTTATTTTGACTTACATTTTTGGTGTCTTATAAACCTCACAGAACACACTTGTATTAAATTATCTTATTAATGCAATGGATGATGTTGTTGCTTGTTTACTACTTTGCTTTATTGTGATACTGTACATGACGTCCTCCACCCCCGAACGTTTTCGCCGTTCCAATTTTGGGGTGTGACAGTTAGGGTTTACCCATCACCCTTGGAATCCTACAATATATATATATATATATATATATATATATATATATATATATATATATATATATGTTGCTCCATAGCTAAAATCGTGACCTATGTTCTTGAAGTTCATATGAGGTGTTTTAAAGCAAGGAATTCTCTCTCAAAAGTCACCCTTTTGTCCAAGGTGTGTTGTGATTCCATTAGAGGCATTCACATTATTGGTGCTAAGTTCTTAAAGGAAAACAAAACAAGGTTTCAAACTACAACAAAAGGTATGTCATCTAACTAAAATTTTTGTAGCAAAGATACTCCATTGTATGCTAGTTAGGATGATGCTTTGGAAAAACAAAGGTTGCATTTATATTAGAGAAAACATATATCCAAAGCATCTAGGGTTGCATGTACACCATAGGAGTGTTAGAATGCTCATAACCCAACAGTGGTATCAGAGCTAGAGTTGTTTTCCTATATACTTGATGCTACATGCTTTAAAATGCTTTAAAAATCGACTTTTGCTGTCTAGACAATGGACTCTCTGAGTCTACTGGGGGACTCGCCTAGTCACCTCACAAATGTACCCAACTCGCCGAGTCAGTTGATGCACTCGATTAGTTGGTGCTCCAGAGTGTAAATTTTTGAGTTCTAAGGCTGGAATTGGCTTAGGATCATTACCCTAAACTATTTTTAAACTTATAAACCTGTTTTGTATGTGGTAATGATCATGCTTATCCAATTTAAAAGATAATTGTCAAATTTTCATGTTTTGTATTAGTTTATATGGTTAGGCTAATTACATGAAATTTGTTTGATATGAATTGTCTTATTTTTATGAGTTTAACTTAGATCATAGCAAAATTGTTTTATTTTGTAAGTTACAATAGTTGATCTAAATGTTTGTAAATGAAATCCATAACTTGTCCTCAAGTTATGGAAAAGTGAAAAGTATTTATTTTTAAAAGTCATTAAATTTCATAGGTTTTGGGAAAGTAAAGAGTCTTTTACATAAATGTTTTTATGAACTCCATAACTTATTCTCAAGTTATAGATTTTCAAGAGTCTTTTCATTAAAACCTATATTAAACTCATAAGTTATGGTTCTAAAAGGTTTTTGAATAGTTTAAAACTTGCCCTCAAGTTTTGGAATTTGTAAATGTAAAAGTCTAACTTTTGAAACAATGTAATTCCAAAACCTAGAATTTTAAAGTTTAAAATTCTACCTTTATACTATTATACTATTATAGGTTTAATATATATATATATATATATATATATATATATATATATATATATATATATACACACACACACACACAAGTACAAATTCAGTCTTACCGTTAGTAGGCCTCATTCACGAAGCCGGTCTATAAGAGGGGGGGGTATAAGGTTACTGCATATAAAATGACAGTTTAATGGGTGTCCACTCTCACCCACTGCTTCCTTGACTAGTGGAGGGTCGTTAGCCGAACGGGTTTGACAGGACATTTTAATTTTCATTATAAGTATAATGATAATTATAAAGTAACTAAACTTCTATTAAATTCCCAATGTTAGTTACTTTAGGAAAAATGTGATTTTGGTGCTAACCCATGAAATTGCACTTTGCACCTTGTTAAGTCGTTAGTGGAGCGTCTATGGTTAACTGGCAAACTAACGTGGACTGACAGTGCATGGAAAAGGGTAGCTTGATGTTAATCATAGATCAATGGAGTGTGTGTGGTTAACTGATACATTGATTTGGTGGTTGTGACATTTGGTGTAACAAGCTAATTTTCATGGTTATTCACACCTTGTTTGTGATCCTCAGCATCCCGGTCACAAACTTGAAGGACACAATCGAGATTTAAACATGCCATTGACAAGTTCAATGGATCTCAAAGGATCTAGGAATTTCAATCCCATTAAAACTTAATTATCAATTTCGCTTTTCATGGTTGAAATTGGTAAATCATCATTTACCTACATTCAAATATTTTGCAATAGGATTACGGTATCCCTCTTCTGAATTGTAAAATATTGTGTTGGGTCCTAGCCTTAATATTTCATTTGGGTGTTATATTAAGGACTTATATCAACTAATTTGAATTTCTCCCATTGTAGACATCTAGTTCAAACAACAATGGTCCAAGCTCCTAAATCTTTTGGAAGAAGCTTTTCTCTTGAAGATGATATCCCGTGGTTGGATCATGGAAGTCATACTTCATTCCTCCACCTCCTCCAGTAATTCTCCCTAACCCATAAGTTCAAAGACTTGAAAATTTCAAGGTCACTCAAGCCCTACTTGCAATTAAACATCAAGATGGAAGGCATGTGTGTACTCACGTCTTGGAGAAGAAGTCAGCTATTGACAGGCTGAGAGTATTAGGCGTAATTGTCTTGAGGAAGTTGGCAGTTAACTGGGTTCTTCAGTCACTTCCCGAGTCATATAGTGAGTTCATTAAGGACTACTATGTGACAGACCACGACATGACCCTTATTGATCTTACCTAAGTCTGAGATTGTTCCGTGTACCATTTGCAAAGAGTTTATATGTTTCTAATGCCAAGAGAAGGGGCATTGGTTGCGAAGCTACCCAGACTACATGAAAGATCTGAGAAAAGGTAGAATCGAAAAGTTTCACTCTACTTCAGGTAAATCTACTGTCTAACTATATTACTTTCCTAATTGTTGATTCTTAATACATGATGTGACAAGGTTGCATTTTGATGTTTTGTAGGATCATGCAAAGGGAAGGAAGCTTAAAGGAACAGTATGCTAAATCTAGTTGCGAAGATGGATGTCAATCGCATGGTTTCATGATCGGATTTTTGAGTTCCTGCTTAAAAGTTATGATAGATTTCTTATAAATATGTACTAACATAGTTTTTTTTTGTAATTGCATTGTTAGGAAAAGTTTATTCTGATAAATAAATAAAATTTTGTTTTATTTTTATTATATCTCCTTGCAATGATATTTATGGAAAAATTGATGTCTGTATGTTTCTCTGTTAGCAATATGAATTTGTTTCTTTTATTTGTGGTAGTGTCGTGAATTTGCCAAATAAGGAAAGATTCTCATCACCCAAGTTTCAGGTGGATAGAAACTTGGAATCTCGCAGCTCGGATTATGTGATGGATGAGAACCTTTGTGTTTTGGAAATTAAGACTAATTCCTTATATACATGAATGTGTGAGTCAAGTGAAGGACTAGGAGATTGGGTACACTAGGATGTGCACTGGTCAGGTCCACTACAAAGAACGATAAGACTATTTGTCATGGTTTACTAAAGTTTAGTAAATATGGTTATACTTACAAGTTTAAGTATAATTCTGAAACATCAGAAAAGTTTCAATGTATGACAAAACGAATGAGAAGAATCAAATTAGGCAAAAAGATAAAAGTTTCTCCAATCTGAAAAGATGGGAGAGTACTTTAGTATCGTGTTTTATGATCATCTTAATGATTATGGAAAACCATATCACAATTGATCCTCTAAGGATATCTTAGTGCATTTGTATGGCTAAGAAGAGAAATCATGAATTGTTGAAATAGTGAAATCAAGAAGACGAGTCATACTTCATTCCAAATCAAGTCTTAGAGTAACACTCCAAAATTGTAACCTTAAGTGACATAATCTTAAGAAAGGTTTATAACACTTATCAAATGTAGAGTAAAAGTTTTCTACTCTTGTACATTTGAAATTGGTAAGTTGTGATGTTTTGGACAAAACAAAGATCAACTAAAGACTAATTGTGTGAAGTGTTTATCTTGATAAGAAACCACACTAACTCTTCAATATTTGTTTTGTCAATGAATGGTTCATGACAAGAGAATCTTATATGTCAAGAGGGCAGTGGGGGTCTTAAAGATCTTGACAAGTTTCAAGAACTAATCAAGAATAAACCTATTTTTAAACACTAGCACACGACTTGAGGTTTGTTACCTATCGTGTTGACATATTCTTGTTTATGTGCCCATTCCAGTTAAAGTTGACTATGCGTATAAATTCTCTGAGTTCTCGATTGTTTGTATAACAACCTGGAAGCAATGGTAGACCCTTGTGCTACCAAGTGGCAAGAAATTAAGATTTAACAAGTTCAGTCCATATAAGTTTGGACTTGTGATTATGTTTATGACAAATTCACATGGATAGGAACACATACACCATAAAATCTAAGTGTCACAAGGTTTCTCTCCAATTCATGAAAATGATTGTGAGGAAATGCTTTCACTAAGTAGATTTTAAGGAGATAGCAGTTGTGATATTTGCATTCTCAAATTTGATTATGATTACGGAATCCCTTTTCATAAATTGAATTGAGAGAAAAGGCAAAGGGTCTAAACATTTGATACTTATTGCGACAAGTTCTAAAATTGTTTAGACACACATGTAAGTTGTCTAAGGAAAGGTTTATGAGTTTGAGAAGCCTAGATAAAGTCTTATCGAAGCATCTCATATCAGAAATCTAAACTTTGGGAAGAAAGTCAATGAAGTATTGATTTCGAGAAGTCTAGCTGATTTCTTAGTACATGACAAAGCTAGTGGGAGCATAAGTGCTATGCTAGTAAGATAATAATTATTATGCTAGTGGGAGCATAATCAATTATGGTGAATGTTGCAAGTTAGCAATGTTAGTTATAGAAAACAAAAGTTTCAATTCGCAAGTTGCAGAATTTGAGAAGTTGTTTTCGTATAATTAATTATACTCCAAGCCTAGATTGTGTGATTATGTTAATTGCATTCTCACAATTCAATTCTGATTACGACATCACTTTTCATAAATCGAGTTATGAGAACATGGCAAATAGAAATATTGTAGCAAAAGACTGGTTAGGTATCATGTCTTTATGAATCATTTCTAATATGCTTCAGATAAGGATCGATTACATGTTCTATAATATTTATCCATTCTAAAATTTTCCAAATGGCTATGGCATTAAGGAGGAAAAAGGAATAGAACCGGATATGACTAAAGTGGTTAAACAACTGTTAAGGACAATCTAAGGTTTGCCAAAGATTGGTCACTTGTAGTTGGAAGTATAAAATGGATGGACCATATTGACATGTTCTGAAAAAGAGGCAACTCTTGTTCAGAAGTGATAGTCAAAATGGGAATATGGAAATGTTTCCATAGGTGGAAGTTATTCCTTAAATCTGTATAAGATTAGAAAACTTAATACAAGAAGGATGTTCAAAAGTATGTACTTTGAATTTGAGACTTCGTTTCCGTGGAATTGCTCTCCATTGGAATACTATGTAATGTATGTTACCAAGTCTCTATGACTTTTGTTCATAGTCATTACAATAGGATCATTGCATATTAGTTTAGAATCAAACAGATTACAGTAAATGGCAAGTATTTTATATTCTTACATTTATGGTAAGGATTTGGGATTATGAAATGAGCATCATTGAAATGTTGTCAATTGATATGTTTCACAAAGTAAGGACCATAGAAAAACATAGTGTGCATGCTTGGAGCATGGCACAACTATTGTCTTAATTCAAGTATAAGTTGATTATTCGAAACATTATATAATAACTAATGAGTAATCAATATGGCTCAAAAGTTTTGGGGCCATATAGGATTAGTATTATTCTTGTGTTTCACTTTGCATGTTTAGACATCCCAAATAACTAGGTAATTCAAACCATTCACAGTCGATCATACTTTAGAAGTAGGTATTGAGGAAAGACTGTTACGAATGGGTCTGTAGTTTGTCTAGGTCTTTTAGACATAACTGCAGTGTTCATGAGTACTCCTGGAATAAGATTCGAGTATTAGATTCAACCCATGCTCATCCGAATCACTTCATTGATTTTATCATTAGTGATTGTGAGACAATAATATCTTATATTCTTGAAACAAAGACATGTGAGTTGTAGTTTACAATTCGGTTGCACATTAACGTATGTAAATGATGTATGTAAAACCAACTAGTTTTAAACCTACTTTTAATTATAAAATAACACACAAAGGCAGTGGACCTATCAATTGTGGTATAGTTAAATAAGTAGGGTATCGAACACAGGAAACGGCAAATTAAAACTAAAAATTAATTCTATCTAAATTAATTAATAAGTAGGGGGTTTTCTCTAGTTTTTACAAGAATAGAAAACTTACTAACTATTACTTAATATAAAACTTAGAAAAACAGAGAATTAACTAGATTCAATAATGGGAAGGAACTTCTGTTTAGTTCAACTCAATTGATCTTATGGTTGATTTCAAGGTAATGGTGCAATGGATTAATTCTTTTGTTGGTTACCGATTCAAGTGATTAGATTCGCATTCACTACACTAATCCTTATTAAATAAACTAACTTAAACAGTGGCCAGTTGTCTAATTTAATTAAATTCACTAGATTAATTATTCGGGTTAATTTAGACTTGCAATACTTAACTAATTTAGTCTTTTAGTTAACTTCTTGTTGATGGTCATCACACAAGCTCACACATGAATTTACTTAATTTTCTTATTAACTCTAGTTTCATGTTCATCAATCCTAGACATATGACAAAGTGATCACATAGCATATGAGGTTAATAATTAAAAGATGTTCATGTTATTTAATTACCTTCCTATTAACAGAAAATTAATTATCATTCACACGTAAGGTTCTTTAGCAAGCTAAAATAACAAAAATCACCAACTTAGAATTAATCCTACCAACAATCAAACCATAGTATCAATTTTGTATCCCCAAACAGAAGTCTAAGAGCTTTAGCTCATAATTGAAGTAAATAACAGCAAACAAACAGATTCTAATTTGCCTTAAATCTCCTTCGGAATTGAATTCTAGCTTCTAACTTCGTCTTCTAGGGTGTTTCTGACTCTTTAATCGCAGTTGAACTCCTCTGAATCATTCCAGAAATCCCCCCCCCCCATCGTTCTGAGGAGTTATCTTTATATATACGAATCGACTCGTCGAGTCAGGTGCCAACTCGTCGAGTCCATCTCTCAGTCCCCGTATTCGATAAGTCTCTGGGTCTCCGAGTCATTATCTTCTCGAATCTTCGTGTGGACTCGCCGAGTAGTCAACCCTACTCGCCGAGTAGGTGTAATTTTTAGTGTTTTTCTTCTTCGTTCCATTCTCGAGCTCCCAACCGCTTCTCCTGCTTCCTTTTGCTTCCGAGCTTCATTTTTGGACTGAAAATATAATTCAAACACTTTTAAGTATCTTTTGTCCATGTAATGCAATAATTTAGCTAATAAATGAATAAAAATCTACACTTAATATGAACTAAATATGCACATATCAATAAACGCACCAGTAACTTGGTGTTATAAAACTTATTATTGTGTGTGATTTGATGAGTAAGTACAAGCAAACATTTAAGTCGAAGTTTATCCATTCCTTTTACCCTTGGAGGGATAAAAGCGATATATGTGGGACCCTCAATGATTTAGTGATGACACCCCTAAGTGTTTGGCCAAGTCTGAACTGATTTGATTTGTTCAATTAGTCGGTCGTCATAAATCAGAAATCGAGAAACAACAAATGGACCGAGAGAATGATTATAATCCATGCCTCAGTCCATATGATATCTAAAATGGAGGAATATATGATCCCTTATCTAATGGACGTGTCATTAACTAGGTCAGAGTTCGACAGCAGCTTTTAAGAGCTATGATTGCTAGTCGGGTTGTGGAGTCGTACTTGTAATAATAGTTATTAGACGAATCCAGGTGGGAGAATGTTGGATTAGTGTCTAAGTCCATAACTATAATTCGTATGTACTTGACCCGAGAGTAGCATGGTTCATTTGGGTTGCATATCACCTGGACAAGTTGATAGGATGTACTTTTGAGAAGAGGTTATTTATGATTTATTAATATATTAATATGAAATCATATGATTTAATTAGTATTAATCAAGAATTAATTTGGAATTAATTTTGTGATCAAAACAAACTAATTAAATCAATGAGGACTAATTGTGTAAATTAGTTATATATATATATATATATATATATATATATATATATATATATATATATATATATATATATATGTTTGGGCTTATGATCCATGGTGGACTAAGTTTATGTATGGATACATAAAGAGTTGGGCCACATGAACCATGGATCATAAACCCATGGGTATGGATTAGGGTTTACCAATGACCCTTGGAATCCTACAATATATATATTCATACAATAATTAGTTTTAATAGAATAACATAAGCCTATATATATATATATATATATATATATATATATATATATATATATATATATATATATATATATATATATATATATATATATATATATATATATATAGGCTTATGTTATTCTATTAAAACTAATTATTGTATGAATGTATGAATGATTGTGGGCCAATCATTTTAGATATTTTAAGAAGATGATTAATAAATATTATTGAATTAAAAATAATTGAAAATTACAATCTAATTTCACTATAAGGGTATTTTAATCAATTGAAATAAATTTAAAAAAGGAAAATTCCATATTTTTAGGGATAATTAATTCTCCGGATTTAAAGATTTTGATTTTTTTTAATCAATTCAAATTTAACATAATTTTTAATTATACCGGATTTTATTCTGTCGGAATGACATTCTTTTAGAATGCCGGTTTATGACATCTTTTAAGAAGACATAAATAAGAAGAAAAC
Source organism: Lactuca serriola (assembly GCF_051521515.1). Taxonomy (NCBI): domain Eukaryota; kingdom Viridiplantae; phylum Streptophyta; class Magnoliopsida; order Asterales; family Asteraceae; genus Lactuca; species Lactuca serriola. Next base: position 169,207,971 of record NC_136411.1, on the reverse strand, counting down.
ATAACGAAGTATATTATGAAGGAATACACAAAACTGATTCTTGAAATAATAATATATCAAATAATTACATTGTATGATTGTGCTGCAAAATAAACATTCTTGAAGAATAACGTTCTGAAAAAAATAACAGGTGTAATTCTTAAAATAAAATAAAATAAAAATATTCTTATATTTTGTGTATGATGAGTCTTTGATTCATTCTTCAAGCCATTTTTATAAGGTCTTCAACTCATTCTTGTGCCCTTGACCATAACATTTTATGAGAATAACTGTCATGAAATCATTTCTGTCAGAATAAGTGGCATTTCGACAGAAACATCTATTACAAAAAAAATAATAAGAAAAAACATTCTAAAATAATCATTAAATCTAAAGTGTAATTACCATTTAATTCTAACAGAATATGACATTTTAAACATTGGCAGAATGCATACAACATTTAAAATTAGCAATGTGAGTTGTAATTCAGACAGAATAATTAGGGCAATAGAATATGATCATAATACATAAGGACAATTCTAGACCACACGAGTTGCTAGTAATTCTGACAGAATGCATACCACATGGTTAGATTCTTTTTTTGGCATTTCAACAAACACTTATTTGACATTATCATAAAACAAGCCAAATGGTACGTATCAATTTCTTAATTGTAAAAATTACCAAACAAAATAGGCCCAAAGAAAAAAAAAGCAAATACAAAAACCCATATGAGATACAAAAATGTGAGTATATAGGACGTTTGAGTGAATTATAAAACAATGAAACATAAAAAAAAATAGCTCGCTGTAATTCTTCCATTCATATTTATCGGGTCTGATGAACATCAAAGCATAACAGATCATCCACATAATTCTTCAAAAAAATGGCCTTCAATTTAGAAAACAAAAAGTATGAATGAAACATTACAAAGATATATTAACATAATAAAAAACAAGATCAAGTATGTGAAATTATTAGCAAATTCCAAGGGTAAAAATTAAATTAGGATTTCTAAATGTCATTATCAAAATGTGAATCAAATATTCAAATTAAATCAAAGTTTCAAAAGTTTATCAACTTATGTCACACCCCCAAACCTGAACGGCGGAAACGTTCGGGGGCGGATGACTTCATGTGGTAACGTAACAAATGAATACATAGTAAAGAAAGCAATACAACCATCATATATATAATTGAAATTTTACATTTGTCAAAAGTTACATGTTCAAAACCAATTACAATATGATGTCAAAATACGAGATTAAACTGGCGCCGCAGCATCCCTTCATCAAAAGCATAATGATACCTGAAATTACTGATTCCCTGGGACATACAAGTAATTTTGAAAGAGTAGATCAGCATTTAATGTGACAACCCTAAACTTCCATTGTACGAACCTCATCTATTCAATAGAAGCTAGTTCAGTTTCAGTGATTTTCAAGCTTTTCCGAACAAGTTTGTGTACATTAGGGTTTATGTTTTAGATGATATCAGGAGAGTGGATACTCCTGGTTTTGTGAAACTTGGGCATTTCAAGTTTCATACTGTTACAGTCCAACATCAGGAATGAAAATATTTTCTGCCAAAATATTCCAGGACTATAAATAGTTTTCTGAATTAAATTAATTCATTATTCACAATTCCAAATAGAGAAAAGCCATATTCTCTCTGACGGATCTTCGGGTTTTCATCCCAGATTGTGAGTCTACTTTTCTATATGTGTTTCAATACTTGTTTAATGCATATTAACAACAATTACATGTCTAGATGTCAAGATCCGGGAGTTTACCGCCCAAGAACGTTCTTGGGGAGTAAACTCCAAAATGGAACATTATGGCTTCCTAGTCCCAATTCCTTGTTAGAAGACTTGTTTAGGAGATAGGCTATGACATTTATGGATCAAAAAGCAACCAAGAACCATAAGTTCTAGGAGTTTACGGACAAGGAACTCCCTTGCGCCGTAAACCCCTTTTCAAGGGCTTAAATGCCCTAAAACTCTCCCCAAATGCTTAAGGACCTTAACCACTTGTACTTGTGCTTGTTTAGAACATCAAAAGCCCATAAAAACCATAAGTTTTTAGGAGTTTACGGCCAAGAACCCTTCTTGGGCCGTAAACCCCTTTTTGTGGGACAAAAATCATTCCAAGCTACCCTTAAGCCTTTAGACAATTTATCTTGCACCTTTGGGACTAGAATGAAGAGAAGAACACATAGAAACAACTCCTTGGAAGGAGTTTACGGCCAAGGAACATGGCTTGGGCCGTAAACTCCAAGTGAAGGCACCAAAGTGTGCCTCTTGTTCCCATTAGCCTTAGATAAAATCATGGATGCCATTCTTGATGTTTAAGTGCCTCAAATCAATTTATTTCCTAGAGTTTACGGCCGTAAACTCTAAGGTGAAGGACCTTAGGCCGTAAACTCCCTTGTGGAGTGTTCTAGAGCCTTAAAACTACTTCATGCATTATTCCAATAAAGATAGGAGTGTTCTAGATGCAAGATAACACCACAAAACACCCAAAAACACCATTTGAGGAGTTCACAGCCATAAACCTATGAGTTTACGGCCGTAAACTCCAAGGTGTGGGGTTTGTTGGATGGTGAACTCCTATACAAGGCTATTTGATGTTTCAAACCCTTTTGCCTTGTCCCGTAGCAACTTAGATGCAACCATTTGGACCCTAAACACTCACAAAAGTGTTTAAATGTTTTCTAAGTGTCTTAACTTATTTATTTAAGTTATTATTTGTCTAATTAGTTATATATATGCTTATTATATGATAACTAGGCTCGTGCGTGTAAACCAGTCTCCGTTTGTCACCTAGCACGGTAGCCGACACTGCAATTCAGACAACTCACCACAAGTGAGTTCATACCCCTTGAATCAACCTTTGAAATGATTTTAAGTGTTTTAAATACTTTATGGGGGGGGAATACAAGTCAAATACTTATAAGTTATTGCTTCAATCACATGTGATTGCATTAAATCACATGTGATTAATAACTAGGAAAACAACTATTTTTACCACTGTTCAAACTGTTTATCAAAATGCCTTACTTAGAAATGTTTTACAAACTGTTTTACTATCCAAACTTACTTATAGACTGTGATTTAAACAAATGCTTCTTATACTTAAACTGTTTTATTAACTTATGCCTTCAAATTGTTTTATAGATCGACATCAAGTCGATCTCCTCTTGATATCATATTTACGCTTCAAATGTTTTATGAAAACTTATTTATGCTTTTATATATTAAATTGCATGCCCATATATGTATAGATGTATAAATAATGTTTAAAGGACTTAGGAAGGCCATCCGCCCTATTTCCTTTTCGCGCCTTGAGATGTGGTCTGGTGGGATTTCGGGTGACCATCCGAAGGTCGTTTCAATATTACATATATATCATATATACATATATAGACATAAAAGTACTTCCATATTCATACTCGTCAGTACATCATTAGCTGGTTACCATCGGGGTAACGCAGGATCATACATATACAGATATACTAGAAACAATACATATACAGATATACTAGAAACAATACATATACAGATATACTAGAAACAATACATATACAGATATACTAGAATAAAAACCTTTATATATAACACCCGATAGTAGTCGTGTGTTCTACTTGTATTCCCCCCCCCCCCCCCCCCCCGCCTTAGAAAGCATATAAAAGTATTTAGAATAATTAAAAAGGGTAAATTAAGGGGTATGAACTCACTTGAAAGTTTGAAGATAGCGAGATGGAAAACCGGGCAAAGTTTCGTCTCGGGAAACGGATTTTTCTTGGGATTCTCGGGAATCTCGGGAGTAAAATCGACCCTCGGGACTTGAGCAAAAATGACCAGGGCTTCGGGGTAGTGCGGGCACGGAAAACGAGGCAAAACGCAAGGGAAAAGAGAAGAAATGAGCAATTTTTTCGGAAGCCCTTGCATTCTATTTATAGGGGTCTGAGAAGCCTCGGTACGCGGGGCGTACGCTCGTACGCAGCGCGTACTCGTACGTCATGCATGACCGAGTCCTCGACTGCGTCGGCTTCGGATGGGACGGCGGGTCGGATAGCCTCGCATAGGGGCGACGTGGACGGACCGAGACCAAGGCCCTCGGGTACGCTGGGCGTACGGGGTTACGCGGCGCGTACCTCGGATGAGGACGCTGACTCCTTCTTCGGATATTACCGGATTTTTGATTTATTTTATATATACTTTATTTAATAAACTTCAAAAAATCATAACATCTTCATACGAACTCCGTTTTCGATGGTCTTTATATCCATGCGTAGGTGAGACTACGCTCTACAACTTTCGTTTAGACTCCGTTGGCAAATTCCGAAATTATTTTTATTATTTATTTATAAAATGACGTGATTAAGGAATTTCTTTAAACATTCATAACTTCTTTATCTGACGTCAGTTTTTGCCAGACTTTTTACCGCTGAAATACCATTGTCGAGACCTTCGATTCTCGTTTAGGTCATTCCGGACAAAAGTCGCTCGATCTCCGATTCGAGTTTTTAGTTGTCTGTTGCTAAGCCGAACTTGGAAAAATCATAACTTCAATATACGAAGTCGGATTTGGGCGTTCTTTTTACGTACGATCATGGTTTAATGACATTTAAACATAGAAGGAATTTAAATAGAAACATTTTGGACATTTTAATATCGAAGTTAATTTTATTAACTCAAAAGTGGTTACAATGCTTGACTTTTTATGTCATTACAAAGAGTTGAAATATCGGGTTGTCACAACTTAAGAGTAATATTGTGTATATATTCATCTAAGTAAAATAAAATTTTCAAAAGTTACCAAACTAGGGAGAAAGCAAGCTCTCAATAAAGGTATATGGTTCAAGACATTCATTGAAGTTCTAAACCTCTGACGTTGAGCAATTCTTAAATTAACATGCAACGAATTTTGACCCTATATGCAGCAAAACTTTCCTATAATTTGAAATACAAAGGCACATAAAATTGATACCACCCAGGATCAGTAAATTACGGGATAGAAACCAATTTAGTCCAAAAATCTTTCATCCCATCATCATTCATCGATTTCATATTTGAAAGTTTGAAAAAACGATTTCAGATTTCAATTTTAGTTTCAGAAAATCGATTTCATAGATTGAGCAGAGAAACTTACTAATTTTTTAGAGGAGGGGCGGCGTTGGCGGAAAGGCAGTGACCGGAAGATTGGTAGGAGGTGGGCGTTGCTAGAGAGAAACGTCGACTGGAAACTTAGCGTAGAAAGGAGGAAGCAGGTTTTTCTTTAGGATGAGATGCAGAAAAAACTGATTCTAAGAATCTTTCCACCGGTTACAATCCCACCGCCGACCACCATATCGTAAGCTGTTGGTTCTCCGTGAATTACTGATCACCGATCAGATGCAGAAAAAACAAGAATTGAATCCGATGGGGAGGTGGACGACAATGGTGGCTTGGTGGAAGCTGATCTGGTGCCTCCTAAAAATATTGGAGCGTAGTTTACGTTTATTGAGATGGAAGCCAAATCTAAGGAATCCATCCCTTAAATAAAGGATATCAATTTTTTATTTTGGATATTAATTAATACGTATATGTAATATTACTAATTTATCCTTATTAGTATATTTAATTATTTAATTATTTATTTAATTTTGATTGACCCACATTTATGCATACAATCACACAATAATTACTTTGAACACCTGAACATATATATATATATATATATATATATATATATATATATATATATATATATATATATATATATATATATATATATATATATATATATATATATATACTAGGCGAATGCCCGCGCGTTGTGTAGGATATAAAAAAATATTTTATATTGAAAATAACTAAATCATTGTTATTAACAATTAAATAATAATATCATAAAAAATATAAAAATGATTTTTAGTATTAGTATTATGTTGAACTATATTATAAGAGATAAAGTTGGAACTTGAAGTTGTATTGCATATACAAAGTTATATGATTAAAATATAAAAAAAAATTAATTTTTAAAAATAAATAAATCGTTATTGTTATCTATTAAATAATAATTTCATATTAAATTAAAATGTTTATATTAAATATTATCATTACGTAGAAAATACGATAATAGAGACATCTTTTTATCTATCTTAAATTTTATCATTCTGTACAACATATGATAATAAAGACAACTTTTTATCTTAAATAGTAAAAAAAATGTTTTGTATCATAAATATTACCATAATTATGTAGAACATATGATAATAGTGACATCTTTTATAAGGTTAAAACTTTAAATTGTATTAAATACAGGGTTGTAAAACTTGACTAACACAACCAAATACTCGACATGTTACTTAAACTCGGCCTCCAATGGAAGCGAGTATGCCTAACTCAGCCAGAAGATACTCGGATCCTTATTAAACTCGATCCACATCTAAAAGATACGGTCCAAAATCATTTCCGAAATTCTGAAATTTAATTAGTCATTTGTCGACAAAGACAATCTCACCAAAGAATACACTCAACTTCCTACAAAGTTAGATGCAAGGAAGATCTCATGGCTTAGTCCCTTTAAAATATTTCACAACCTTTCCTATTTATAGAGGAGAATATATTCTCTTGTTTACTTTCACGATCAATGTGGGATAAAGTCATTATAATTAAACTCATTTCTTTATTTGCCAATAATTTCATTTTGTTAAATAAAATGTTAAATAATAAAAATAAAACGTTATCCAAAAAATTTATTGTTCAATAGTTCCATTTTTTTATAATCTCGTAAGTTGCTATCCAAAAAAGTAAGTTTTTATTCAATAATTTTTCAGTTAGGTACTTAATATAGAAAGTTTGTTTATATGTATTTTCAAGATTCGAAAGTTCATTATAAAAAGAATTCATTTATAAAATATAATATGTTTATATATTTCGTGCTTTTGATCAAATCATATTTTCAAACAATTATAATTTTATGTTTAGGTAGATGTTTTTTTAGATTTATATAACATTATGTAACTTTTTAAAAATATCATTGGAAACAATTTGAAAAATCATGAGAGTTTCAAATGTATGTGGTGAAAGGAAAATACTTCTTTTATGGTCTAAATAGATCAAACTCGGACTGATTCAACTAAATATACCAAACTACATATTTTTTTTCCTAGTGAAACCTGGTTTGTATATATTTCGTACTTTTGAATCAAAGTGATTTTTCGAACAGTTATAATTTTAGGTTTAGGTAGATGTTATATATATATATATATATATATATATATATATATATATATATATATATATATATATATATAATTATGTAACTTATTTATAATATTATTAGAAATAATTTGGAAACTCATGGGAGTTTCAAATGTTTGTTGTGAAAGTAAAATAATTCATTTATCGATCCAAATTGATCCAGCTCCAGTTCAACTCAATATACCCAACTACATAATTTTTTTTTCTAACTGAAACACGGTTTAAACCTGAAAAAATTCGGTTCAAAACCATTTTTGGAATTCTAAAAGTTAACTGGAGACTTGCCAATATAGACAATCTCACCAAATAATACCTTCAAAATCCTACAAAGGTAGGCATGAGGAAGTTCTCATGGTTTGGTCCCTTTGAAACCTTTCACAACCTTTCCTATTTATAGAAAAGGAAACATTCTCTTGTTTACTCTCACCATCGATGTGGGATGAAGACATTGTAATAAAACACCATTTCTTGTTTATAGAACATTATTTAACTTATTTATAATATTATTATAAGAAATGGAAAAGTCATGGGAGTTTCAAATGAATGTGGTGAAAGGAAGTTAAAGAAAAGGGGGTTTCAAATGCATGAGATTCAAGAAAAAATGCTAGCTTTATAAGTATGTATGATTCTATTATGTTAAGCATATTGAGTATTTCTTGAAAATTAAGAGGTACAATTAAAATGGCTTAATGTACAAACCTCTAATGCAATACCATACTTTACTAAACCATACCTTATTTAAGGTATGTTTTTCCTGTACGTAAATAACATACCTTAAATAAGATATGTTACTTATGTAGCTCGTCGAGTAAGAGGTTATTATCAATTGGAAACCCTAATTTCTTTTTTCAGTGTACCTCGATGAAAACTCCAATGGGCACAACCAATGTATGGCTTCAAGTTCTCGAAAGATTGGTTAAATAAGTCTGATGTATGTTAAGTGTTCGTAGGTTACCTCTTAAAAAAAATTCTCCAATCATTCTTAAGTTGTTTTCCAATCCTCAGTTGAATACATCCAAGTTCCATTCGTTCAGCCAATTAAATGGACTGGGTGAGTTATTTAATGCCCCTATTTGTGTATTAATCCATTCTGATCAGTTAAGAATTTCGATATGGATACACTTTAGCAACAATCATATGTGCCATAGTAGGGCTAAATGAAGTTGCTCTTTGACAACAGTTTCATGCTCTTGTTACCTGGCCATTCGGCCAAAGAGCAGGGCATCATTTGATATGAGGGCACCAATTTTATAAAGCTATAATGGGTATATATTTGTTTTGGGCCAAAAGTTAGATCAACAATAGAAGTCAAGAAGGGGTTAATGGAAGCACCAACTGAAAGGTTAAAAAGAGAAGGCGGCAATTGAAATGGGATATAACACTCAGAACTAGGGAAGAGGTGCTAAAAGAACGCACACTTTTTTCCTCGATCTTTCTCTGAAATTTTTTTTTTGAAACCTAACAACCACCACACGTTGTCGATCTCTCAAAAAATATTCTTTTCGATAAATCTTTCTCTTATTCTTCATGTCTTGGTCTTAGATCTTTCTATGATTCTTCATGCTAATTGGAGATTTCATTGGAAGCAAAGCAAATGAAAAAAAAAAATCTTTTAGTCTGGTTTTGCTTTTGGCCTCTCTTTATTAGTTAAATTTTGCATCTACTCCCCTCTTTAATCTGATACTGTGTATTTAACATCTCACTCCTTAGTCTCAGGTAAGTCATGTTCTCTCTAATTTTTGCTTCATGCCATTGATTGAACGAATAGAGCTGTACTGTTAATAGTTCCATGTCTAATTGTGAAATCTGATTATACAGTAGTAAGACATTTTATCATTCTCAAATTGTTTATCAAAAATTGAACTTTTTTGATGCTTCTGTTTGTAACTAGTAATAATATTAGTGGAAAAGGATAACAGGTATCCTGTAGCATTGCCTTATCATAGAGTTTACAAAATGTCTCGCCACTCTTGTCGTAGAGTCTAGCCTTACAATCATACATTGTCATATTTATCATTCATTTTATTTCAATGTTATATTTAATAGAGACAACATAATCAATCTTTTTTCCGATGCACAACTTTAACTAAATTTTAGTACACGAATATATAATAACTGCAAGACAGCTTGTATGGTCTGCATGATTTGAAGTCAGTAAAATATTGCCAGGAATGGTCCCTCGAAAAGTATTTAAGAGTGATAAAGCATGTTGCTCTTGGATTACAGTACGATCGTCAATGGCACTTGGATGAGAAAGTAAAGTGTTATAAAAGTGAAGAGCCACAACAACATATGGAGATGTAGGGAAAAACTGATGAATGGTTCTAGGCTTATCATTAGAAAAGGGTTAGTCTTAAATTATACCAAATGTAATCACCATGAATCATATTTGTGGACTATTTTGACTAAAATATACTGTCTGAAACGATTTTTTGCATGAACTTAAAATTTGTACATGATTGGTAGAAATGAATTGGCATAATTAAGCATCTTCACCTTGGGCAAGAAAAACTAAGAGACCGGGCCTGGTTATCACTACCAAATTTGTCTAGAATGTATGTGTCTATTTCTTATTTACGGATCGAAACATGATTCTAATGACAATAAAACTGAATATGTGATGAGATATTGGAGTACGTATCTTATATGACTATCACCACAGGATTTGTTTTGAGTGATAAATTAAAAGAATCTGTGAAATATCTTCCATGAATTGCAGTGGACTAGCATCATAAGGAAAGAATTACATTTTGCAATAATTTTCATCCCGACAGAAATATTCTAAAGCCATGGTGGCACATTTGAGGAAGCTAATGTGATGGTTGCGGACCTTCCATGGAAGCTCAAGTTCCAACCTTCCATGTGTTGTTATAATCATGGCATAAGTGATCAAGCTAATTAACTTAATCTAAAAATAATTGTATATTTGTTACTTTGAGAGATTAGTATATGTTATCTTGTATGCCAAGTGTTTGCTGGTTTCATCTTTCATCGATAAATAGCGGAGGTTGTAAATTACTACTCCCTCCGTCCCAAAATTATTGTCAACGTTTGACTTTTGAAGTCTTTCCATGTCAACTTTGACCATAAATAACTTTATTTGTGTTATATAATTTTTGGTGAAACTTATAACAAATGAAAATACATTTAAAAACAATCTATTCATATATATTGCATAAAAATTATATAACAAAAAGTAAATTATTTGAGGTCAAAGTTGGATAAAAGAGACTTAAAAAGTCAACGTGGACAATAATTTTGGGACGGAGGGAGTATAATTTTATAATAAGATATGTTGTATAAATAATCATTAAAGTTTTAAAATTTTAAAAGATATATTAATGTTCTAAAATATATGTATATAATAGCTTTTGATTTGTTCTTTAATAAAAACTATTAAAAAGCATGGGGTTCGCCCCAGGTTGGTTTTTTTTTTCTTTAGTTCAAAGATTTTTTTTTGGGTTTGGTATTTTTGGCAATGAAATTTGACAGGTTTATAAAGTTGTTAAATAAGAGAAAAAGACAGATTTAAAGAAAAAAAGTAAGGCATAAGAAACTATAAACTCATTGATTAAAAAGGGTAATACATTGATAAGATTTGCATGCTCACAAAATACCTGTAGGTGGAGGCTGATTAGAATCAGACTCTTGGAAAAGAAGATTAAGTGTTTTAATAACATTAGATGTAGAGAAATGCAGAAATGAATAGAACATGTTGAAACAAATGTTTAACGATGGAAAGAAACATTGTATAGTTTAAATCGTAGCATTAACATATACATGCAAGTTGATGTTTGCACCCACAGAGACAATAACCTTTCAACTTCATTCTCTAGTTTAACTGTTTAATATTGAAGACTCACTGAGAAAAATAAAAGGAAAGAAAACAACATCATAATCGAAAACACAAATGAAATGTTTGATCCCAACAACCAAATTGTCGGCATCAAAGCTTCAAAGGTGGAACAGAGACAAAGGTAACGGGATGAAAAATTATGTGTATTCCAAGGAATTGAAAAACTGAAATCCCAATTGTTAGAGTGGAAGATAGAGAATCAAGATATGCAGTATTTTCTCCAACTGCATGATCACTTAACTGGTGGTATTCTGTGCATGGTGCTTGAAAGGAAACGACAAATTACAACTAAATATGGTCCGGAGTTGTAGAACCCGAAATCATTTGCATAGAGAATCTTTTTCTTTTTTATTATTCTTTTACTTTATTTTTATTTTTCTTTTTTCTTTTTCTTTATTAAGATTCTTTATATGTATGCTTGTTTCATCATATATATATATATATATATATATATATATATATATATATATATATATATATATATATACTATCTTATTAAACATATTGCCTATTTCTTGAAATTTAAGAGGTATACCTATTACAAAATTATGTACAAACTTATTAAGCTTACAATCATAGCGTGTAATTCATCATATCTATACCCTATCATAACCCTAACCTCATCGACACAACATCAAACGCCCTCAAAACCACATCCCTTCTATCTCTCTCCTTACTCACTTCAGTTTCCAGTGGACCATCAGTACCAACACCCTCCTCACCCTCCTACCGGCACCGCTGCAACCTATAGAAGGTCACCAGACATCCTTTCCTCCATTAACTGTCACGTGGTCACTCAAATGCTCATCCTTCTACACTGGATGATCGATGATTGCATTTGTTAAGAAAGGTCATGGTTGTGGCGACTTAGGGTTCGTAGAGAGAAAGACGACGATAAATGGTGGCTATGGTGGTGTTCGACGACAGTGAGACTGATGACGGTGTTTGTAACACCGTGAAAATTTAAAACAATTTTTTCATTTTTCAAACAACATAAAACTCATATAATATTCTCAAATCTCATGTTCATCAAATGTCATAATAATAAAACATATCCCAAGATCATAAAATACAATCCTCTGTTAGTGTGTACAGATCATGTCAACGCCTTCCTGCGATCCTCGCTAGTACCTGAAACACATAACACATAACACTGTAAGCATAAATGCTTAGTGAGTTCTCCAAAATACCACACACAACACATAGTAGCCACTCGAGGCTATAACTCTGTATGACCCTTTGGTCAATGTGTCTCAGTGGGACCCTCCAGTCCCATATCTCTGTGGACCCTCTGTTCCTAACTTTGTGGACCTTTCGGTCCTAACTCTATAAACTCTGAATCATACATAGCACAAATCACATAGAAATCACATCATATAAAAGCATACAAGATACTCTGTCACATAACTTTAATTACCACTCTTTGGTAAAGTATAGTGAGAAGACTCACCACGGGTAACTCGGACGATCTCGAACTCGAAATACTGATCTAGCCTCCACCTAATCACATAAAATAAATTCTCCTAATCAATATAGCTCTCAAAGGCTAGACTAGTCCCTCTCTAAATTCCCTCAGAAGGTTAAAAGACCATTTTACCCCTCAATTTGTTCAAACGTCCAAATATTGACCAAACCCTAAAAGTCAACAAAAGTCAACAGAGGGCAGTACGCTGCACGTACAGCTCTTGTACGCGGGGCGTACTTTGGCAATCCAGAATCGGGGTCTCAAACCCTTACGCGGCACGTTCTGAGATTTACACCCAACATAAGTCTTAGTTTCATGCTCTTATTGATTTTTGATCTTAAACGGTTAAGACATAAGCTCAAATTTAAGATCTGACTATTCTAAAGCAACTTAATCCATAAAGTCGAAACCTTTAAGCCTTTGCATGGCTGGAAAGGCCTCCAATCACTCTAAACATGATTCCTCTTTCCTAATTAAGCCTATATCTCATGCATGACTTAATGTTCACCTCATTAAGTCTATATCCAAGATTGGATTTTTATGGACCTACAACACATGTTACACTGGAGTAGGGCATATCTAAGCTTATGGAGACTTTTTGCTCATACAGTCTCCACCTTGGAACCAAAAACCCTAAAAATGGGTCCATAAAGCACAAATCAAAGAAGACAAGGAAAGCTTTGAAGTTTTTACCTCCAAGTGAATCTCCAACCTCTGTAGAACTCAGATCTAATCTTGTCCTCAAACTTCTAGCTTCCACAATGGCCTCTTCTTCTCCTTCACCACCACAAAATGGCACTTTCAAGGTTAAGATCACACACAAGCTTATAACGAGTTTTTGCTCTCTTAGGGTTTCACTCTCTACAATATGGTGGTTGGGGTAAGGGCCCTATAATTCCTTTTATAGCCCTCAAGTCTCATTTAGGGTTTTGCATCTGAGCCAGTTACGCCCGACGTAACTTTGGGTTCGCCCAGCGTACCTATTAGAGTCTGCATCCAAATTAGGCGCATGAGTATGCGCAGCGTACTCTTGAGTATGCCCGACGTACTCATTTGAAACATTTTCCACTCAAGGGATAAACTTGAAAACTTGGAAAATAAGAAGGGTTAAATAGATGTACTTGAATTTTGGGATGTTACAATTCTCCCCCACTAGAACCAGACTTCGTCCTCAAAGTCTCATACCGTAAACAACTCTGGATGCTGCTCCCACATTTCCAACTTCGGCTCCCAGGTCAGCTCGGACCCCCTCTGATGTTGCCATTGGACCTGAAACAGGGGCACCTCCTTGTTCCTCAGAACGTTGATCCTCCGACCCATAATTACGACTGGCCTCTCAACGTAACTCAGGTTCGCATCTATCTGAATATCCTCCAGCGGCACAATTGTCGTTTCATCGGCTATACACTTCCTCAACTAAGACACGTGGAAGGTATCATGGATCTGACTCAACTCCTCGGGTAGCTCCACACGGTATGCTACCTTACCCACCCTCGCAATCACCCTGAATGAACTAATGTACCGGGGCCCCAGCTTGCCCCTTTTCCTGAATCGGATTACTCCTTTCCAAGGAGATACTGTCAGGAGTACGGAATCTCCAATCTGGAACTCCAGCTCGGATTGTTTCCTATCCGTGTAACTCTTCTGGCGACTATGATCTGTTAGTAACCTTTGTCTGACCTGTCTGCTCAGTCGTCTTAAGCATTATCTCAGTGCTACCCATCACTCGCTATCCTACCTCTCCCCAGCAGATGGGGGTCCCACACCTCCTCCCATATAACAGTTCAAAGGGAGGTATACCAATGCTCGTGTGGTGGCTGTTGTTGTAGGAAAACTCAACCAAGGGTAGGTATGTATCCCAACTTCCACCGAAGTCCATAACACATGCTCGCATCATGTACTCAAGCATCTGAATTGTCCACTCACTTTATCTATCCGTCTTAGGGTGGTAAGCAGTACTAAAGTGCAATCTCGTACCCAACTCCTCGTGGAACTTCTTCCAGAACCTAAAAGTGAAACGTACATCACGGTCTGACACAATCGATATCGGCACTCCATGTCGCGACGCCACCACTCTCACATATATCTCCTCCAGCTTCTCTGCAGAAAAACTCTCACTGATAGCAAGGAAGTGAGCGCTCTTCGTCAAGCAATCCACAATCACCCAAATTGCATCAACACCCCTTGCGGTCCTTGGCAATTTGGTGATAAAATACATAGAAATCTATTCCCACTTCCACTGGGGAACCTCAAGTGGCTGCAACTTGTCATGCAGACGCTGGTGCTCGACCTTAACCCTGCGACAGGTCAAGGACCTCTCAACAAACCACGCCACATCCATCTTCATACAGGGCCACTGATACTCTCTCTTCAGGTCCAAATACATCTTAGTGGCACCGGGATGGATCGAGAACCTCGATCTATGCGCTTCCTCCATCAGTATGGTACGTGTCCCGCCTACAAACGGCACCCAAATCCGACCCTGAGAGGTCAAAAGCCCTCGACTATCGGTAACTAACTCAGTTACCTGTCCGATCACCCGCTCTCTCTTCTGGTTCTCCAGTCTCACAGCCTCTTCCTGGGCCTCTCGTATGGTATCCAACACTGGAGTCATCACTGTCATCCTCATACAAATGTCTCGTATCGGGGCGCTCTCGGCCCTGCGGCTCAGGGCGTCGGCTACAACATTATCCTTGCCCGGGTGGTACTGGATCTCACAATCATAATCCTTCAGCACATCCAACTATCTCCTTTGGCGCATGTTCAGGTTGGGCTGGTCCATCAAGTACTTCAAACTCTTGTGGACCATGTATATGGTACACCGAACTCCATACAAGTAATGACGCCATATCTTGAGGGAAAACACCACTGCCCCCAACTCCAAATCGTGGGTGGGAAAATACCACTGCCCCCAACGACAATCTTGGAGAAATCCCTAATAAATCTCCGATAGTAGCCGGCCAATCCCAAAAAACTCCTGATCTCGATAGGGGATCTCGGCGGCACCTCCCATCTCATCATAGCCTCAATCTTGGCCAAATCGACCAATATCCCATTCTGGTTGATGAGATATCCTAAGAACTAGTCTTCTCGTAACCATAAATCGCACTTGAAGAATTTGGCGTAAAGCCTCTCCGATCTCAATACTTCGAGAATCTCTCTCAGGTGCTCCTAATGCCGCTCTCTAGATCTCGAATACACCAGCATGTCATCGATCAACACAATCACTGATCTATCCAACATCGGTCTGCATACTCTGTTCATGAGATCCATGAACGTTGTCGGTGCATTGGTGAGCGTAATAGGCATCACCATGAACTCATAATGCCCATAACGAGTCCTAAATGCCATCTTCAGGATATCCTCATCCCGCACCCTCATCTGATGATATCCCGACCTCAAGTCAATCTTGGAGAACCAAGATGCACCCTACAACTGATCAAACAGATCATCAATCCTCAGAAGTGGATAACGGTTCTTGACCGTCAACTTGTTCAACTGTTGATAATCAATGCACATCCAGTGTGAACCATCCTTTTTCCTGACAAACAGGATCGACGCTCCCCATGGTGAGCTACTCGGCCTGATAAACCCTTTCCCCAATAGCTCCTGAAGCTGTGAGGATAACTCCTGCATCTCTGGTGGCGCAAGGAGATAGGGCGCCTTGGCAATAGTCGCTGCTCCAGGAACCAAATCAATATTGAACTCCACCTGCGTCTCCGGAGGCACACCCGACAACTCCTTGGGGAAAACATCCAGGAAATCGCTCACTATCGGGACCTCCTTGACAGAACTCGATCTCACTGAAACATCTCGCATATCCGCCACATACGCCAGAAAACCCATGCAACCCTGCTGCAAGCTCTGCCTCGCGCGAGCTGCTGAAAAAAATGCTAACCTAGATCGGGTACCCTCACTGAACACCGTAAGTACTCCCCCACTAGGGTCTCGTATGGTCACCAACTGGCGCTCACAGTCGATAATGGCTCCGAATCGGCTCAACCAGTCCATACGCACGATGACACAGACATCCCCCATCGCAATCGGTACCAGATCTATCAGAAACTCAACACCGAAAATTTCGACTACACATCCTCGGATCACATCAGTGGCATATACCGCTCGCTTGTTGGCTATAGAAACTCGCAGAGGTCGACTCAACGCCTCTCGTCGGATGTTGATGTGCTGACTAAACGCTAATGCCACGAAAGATCAAATCGCACCTGAGTCGAATAACACCAAAGCAGGTACAAAATTCACAAGAAAAGTACCTAAGCATACCACAATATAAGCACAAAATCTCAAACTCAGCAAATAAAGAATAAAGAATACATACCAGCCATGACGTCGTACGCTGCACGGACCTCCTCCTCTGTCAACTGGAAGGCTTTACCGTGAGCCTTTGGTGCCTCGGCCTTCACTGGCCGACTCTCGGTAGCTCGTACGGCAGCAGGGGCAGATCCCTGAGGTGCTCCCTATGCCGACCCTCGCAGCTGTGGACACTCGGCCTTCTGATTGCCGGTCTTGCTGCAGTGAAAGCAGACTGCAAATCCCTTGGGGCAATCCTTATCCATGTACCCCTCCTTGCCACACTTGTAGCAAGACCCTGCTCGACAAATCCCCTCATGACTCTTGACGCACTAACCACAAGTATGGCCCCTCT
Source organism: Lactuca serriola (assembly GCF_051521515.1). NCBI lineage: Eukaryota > Viridiplantae > Streptophyta > Magnoliopsida > Asterales > Asteraceae > Lactuca > Lactuca serriola. Next base: position 169,190,759 of record NC_136411.1, on the reverse strand, counting down.
AGTTCCCTGGTCTCGAATCGGAGGGCTTTTCCCGCTTGGCTGTCGGCTGGGACTGTGCCGGTCGTCGATCCCTCCCCTGAGACTCCGCCTCCTCCCTAGCCTGAGTCTCGATCTCAATCTCCCTCTTCCGAGCATTTTCCGGGAGCTCGACAAATGTCTGGTACGTCGAGTTCACCACGAACTCGCGGATGTCTCTCCTCAATATACTCAGATATCAACTCATGCGTGCCTGCTCAGTAGACACATGCTCAAGGAAAAACATCGCCCTCTCGTGAAACATCCTGGTGATCACAGTAACAGACTCTGTTCCCTGCTTGAGGGACAAGAACTACTGGGCCAACCGCTCCCTTTCCACCGGGGGGAACATACTCATCACAAAACATGGTGGTGAACCTCTCCCAGGTCACCGCGTTAAGCTCTGCAAAAGTGAAATGTGTTGTCACAAACTTCCACCAATCCTTCGCTCCCAAGCGAAGCTGGTTCAGCACGAACCGTACCCTCAGATGCTCCGGACATGAACACGTGTAGAAGCATCCCTCAATGTCAGAAATCCACCTCATCGTGGCTATCGGATCCTGTGTCCCATCAAACTCTGGTGGCTTCGTGTTGCTAAACTCTCGGTACAGCAACGAGTCACCCCCATGCGGCCTCGTGGCAGTGACAGCTATGGTGGCTGCAGCTACAACAGCCTCTGACAGAGCAGCATATCGCTCATCAAATGTCTCAATGAAGGTGGTCTTGATAGATCCAAACATCTTCGGAATCTCCGCCTGGATGGCTGCGACCTCCTCCTTATAAATCAATCGGCGAATCTCCTCATCACTAACACCACTGCTTTCTAGAGTGATGTGTGTCCCAACCAGGATGCCTCTGAAACACAGCAAAAAGAAGTCAGAGACTCGCTCGAGTATACTCGCACTCGATAACTCAACCCTACTTGTTCCTTGGTACCTTGAGGATTCTTACTTGGAATGCCCACTGACCCAGTGTTTCCGGTAGTACGGGCCCTATACTACCTTCCACACCACATCAATATTCACCCCAAGTCCTCCTCCTAGGATCCCAACTCGCAAGTACTTTATACTACTTTGAATCCAACCTACTCTCTAGCAAGCCTCTCATAAGCTACTATCTGCTACCTAAATGCACTCAAAGCAACTCACTACAGTAGAACTCCTAGGCTAAGGAATCACAAATCAGGTCACTCTAGTCCTAAAATATAAATTGCTTAGCCTACTGTAGCATGCATAACTCCTTTCGTAATATCATAGCACATAATGTAAGGGTATTTTGGGAAATCACCATTCGGGCGCTGGCTGATCGTACACACTGCTCATTTCTGCTTTTCTCAATAATCTTTTGCACTTTTAGGTAGAGTTTTTTCTTTTGTGAAAAAATTCCTCAAATCCTCAGTTTGAGTTCAGATACGCCAGAAGGTGCATCCGAATCCCTCAAACCAAGGCTCTGATACCAACTTGTAACACCGTGAAAATTTAAAACATTTTTTTCATTTTTCAAACAACATAAAACTCATATAATATTCTCAAATCTCATGTTCATCGAATGTCATCATAATAAAACATATCCCAAGATCATAAAATACAATCCTCTATCAGTGTGTACAGATCATCTCGGCGCCTTCCCGCGATCCTCGCTTGTACCTGAAACACATAACACATAACACTGTAAGCATAAATGCTTAGTGAGTTCCTCAAAATACCACATACAACACATAGTAGCCACTCGAGGCTATAACTCTGTATGACCCTCTGGTCAATGTGTCTTAGTGGGACCCTCCAGTCCCATGTCTCTGTGGTCCGTTTGTTCCTAACTCTGTGGACCTTTCAATCCTAACTCTATAAACTCTAAATCATTCATAGCACAAATCACATAGAAATCACATCATACAAAAGCATACAAGATACTCTATCACATAACTCTAATTACCACTCTTTGGTAATGTATAGTGAGAAGACTCACCTTGGGTAACTCGGATGATCTCGAACTCGAAATACTGATCTAGCCTCCGCCTAATCACATAAAATAAATTCTCCTAATCAATACAGCTCTCTAAGGCTAGACTAGTCCCTCTCTAAATTCCCTTAGAAGGGTAAAAGACCATTTTCCCCCTCAATTGGCTCAAAGGTCCAAATATTGACCAAACCCTAAAAGTCAACAAAAGTCAACATAGGGCAATACGTGGCGCGTACCAGCTCTTGTACGTGAGGCGTACTCCGGTGATCCAGAATCGGAGTCTCAAACCCTTACGCAGCGCGTTCTGAGATTTACACCTAGCGTAAGTCTCAGTCTCATGCTCTTATTGATTTTTAGTCTTAAACGGTTAAGACATAAGCTCAAATTTCAGATCTGACTATTCTAAGGCCACTTAATCCATAAAGTCGAAACCTTTAAGCCTTTGCATGGCTGTAAAGGCCTCCAATCACTCTAAACACCTTTCCTCTTTCCTCATTAAGACTATATCTCATGCATGACTTAATGTTCACGTCCAAGATAGGATTTTTATGGACCTACAACACATAGTACACTGGAATAGGGCAGATCTAAGCTTATGGAGACTCTTTGCTCATAAAGTCTCCACCTTGGAACCAAAAACCCTAAAAATGGGTCCATAAAGCACAAATCAAAGATGACAAGGAAAGCTTTGAGCTTTTTACCTCCAAATGAAGCTCCAACCTCTGTAGAACTCAGATCTAAGCTTGTCTTCCAACTTCTAGCTTCCATAATGGCCTCCTCTTCTCCTTCACCACCACAAGATGACACTTTCAAGGTTAAGAACACACACACAAGCTTATAACGAGTTTTTTCTCTCTTAGGGTTTCTGTTGAATCAAAAAGTGACCCTCTTGAACTTCAGCTACCGCAACCTCCTAGCAACCGCAGTCAAGCAATCCCATCAACAATAGCCATCCGAAGTTTTCAGCACCGCAGTCGTTATCTTTACTTAGTTTTTTTTGTCTTTTCTGTAAAACAGTCTAATGTCCAGTATGCCTTGCATGGCTACTTTTAGAGCTGTAAACTTGTCTCTATAAATAGTGATCATTTCTCATGTAATCGGTACCAGTGTGAATATCTTATCAATTTCTAATACACATCTCAAACTTCTTATTCTATCTTACTTATCAAATCTTCTTACCTGCATAATCAATCACTATCTCTTTTTAGAGCAAGTCACCTGTGACTTAATCACTAATCTAGATCTCATTTACTAACTTGGTTTGAATGTGTTCCTTTTTATGAATCTTCTTATGTGTATACTTGATATAACAATTGTTGTCATTTACATTCCTTTACTTTTCCGCATCTAACTCACTAACTCCTAACTCTTAATATTATTGTTGATCTAACAGATCCTTCGAGATTAACTATTCCGCTATATACTTATACTAACGATTTGTTCAAGTGTGTCTCAAACTTTTTCACTCAACAATTGGTATCAGAGCCATAGTGGTTGCTTTTTGAAAATCGGAACACTGATTTTTCGAAGAGCTTTCTATACCACCAAAAGCTTATTTCTTAAACACAAAAAAAAATCTTCAAAATGGCACAATTGTTATCACTAAATGTCTCCAACAGTGTTGGTGGTTCTAATCGAGCCCCAATATTGGTGGCGAATGAATACTATCACTGGTCTCAAAGGATGGAAAGATATCTTAGAAGACTTGGTAGAGATGCTTGGTGATCTATAGAAGAAGGACCACACGTTCCAGTCCTCACACTAGTACAAACTGAGGGAGCCACAGCAAGGCTATGAAGAGGTCAACCAACTTTGAACCGTCCCACCAAAGATGATCTCGACAAGATGGAAAATGATGTTATCGCCTTTTATGAAATCTCTTGTGGAGTTGCTCCTGACAACTTTGACATCATCATAAACTGCAAATCAGCAAAAGATATTTGGGATGCTCTCAAAAACTTGTACGAAGGTTTAGAACAGGCTCAAGACAAGAAGCTCACTACGGCCCTCAATGAATTCAACAACTTCAAAGCTCACTCCGGTGAAAGTTTGGAAGACTCTTTTAAGAGATTCAACTTGATTGTCACAAAACTGTCCAATGTGGGCACCGTCCGCAGCAATCATGAAACAAACCTACAATTCCTTAATAGCTTGGGAAGACACTGGACAATTGCCAAAATGATTGTTCAAGGAGATAGGAAGATTCACTCGTTGTTCCTCTATAAAATCTATGGAGAGTTGCAAGCTCAAGAGTCCACTGTACTCAAGGACTGCTCAGACATCGGAGGTCCACTTGCTCTTGTAGCGCAATCACCTCACACTCAAACTTATCCCACTTTGTATGACTCATCACTACAGTCATATGAAGCAGACTCAAAATATGATGATGAAGAAGAGTTTCAAAATGCCATTGCGCTTGTCAGTCAAAAATTCAATCGCTTACCACCTTCATTTCGTAAAAATCAACAGTACAACGGACCACCTTTCCACCGCAACTTTCAAAACAATCACTTTCGTTCCACCAAGAATCCTCTCCCTCCACCGCAGTCTCAGCAAACACAGTCTAAAGACGTACCACCGCAGCCTCAATCAACTGGCTCCGGTACCTCTTTAGAAGACAAAAGTGACATTGTTATATGTCACAAGTGCAACAAAGAAAACCATTTTGCCAAGGATTGCAAGGCAAACATAGTGAAAGATAAAGCCTTCTATCTCAGAATGGCTCAAGAACTGGAGGACAAAGAAAAGGGAAAAGCCTACATTGCTCAAGTGAAAAGAAATCATCAAGTGTGGTCATCATTGCTATATGGCGATGAAGATGGCTCAACTAAGCTAAAGAAGAACCATTGCTATATGGCGAAAGATGGAACTCTTAGCATTTTGGAACAGGTAAAACTTATGATCCAAACTTTAAATTACAGCATGCATGACTGTCAACCTTACTTGGACACACTTAATGACACATATGCTGTCGTCCTTACATACTACAATAAAGCCTTAGATGAGAAGAACATCGCTTCGCAGGAAATGTTCCATGTTAGAGGATGTTTGGACAATAAGAGACTCAAAATGGCAATGTTAGAGAAGAACTTGATGCTAGAAAAGGATGCTAGGATGTTAAGTGAAACACAATTAGAAATAGCTTTAAATCAGAGAGATTTAGCACAGAGTGAAATTGTACACTTAAATATTTTAATTGAAAAGCTGTTTAATGAATTGAGGCCATTGAGAATCTTGTTAATAATGGGAATGTTGATAACATTTTATTTGGGGTTGGTCCAATGGGTATCCAACCGTAACAGACTCCTCACCTCGGTTCACACCAGAACATCCCTATGTCCCTCCAGACCGCACCTTCATATTTCCTGTCAATGACAAAATGTTTCCTGAGGATATCCAAGCTCATTTTGGTAAACTCCATGATCTGAGTAACAACTGTGTTATCGAAGAAATTCTCCCTGAATTTTCTAATCATGTTGATAACATAGATCATTGTGATTCTCAAACATCATCCGTAGCCGATGAGGAAATTGTTGTAGAAAGTCCTGAAGTCACATTAGACTTCCCATCTCTATAGTCTGACCACAGTGTTCCTAACCGCAGTCATGAACTGCAAACGATCCAATTACCCAGTAACATTTGTCCCACTAAAGTGTCCACCAAGACTTACTCTGCGATTGTCCAAAGCACTACACCGCAGACCATAGTCAAAAGTTCTGTGACTATTGAACCAATTAATCATGAATTACCAATCGAAAATTTTGAATTTGCTAAATGTTCTCAAAGTCCTGACTTTTCCAGTTCGGATGAATCAAGTCCCTGTTTTTCAAAATCTCTAAAAAATTTAAGGAAACCGCAATTAAATGTCACTGACTGCGGTTCTCCTAAGACCGAAGCAAAAAGAGCTTTTAAAGAATAATTTCGTTCCCATGGGAAGCAACGGGAAATTCATTCAAAACGAAAGAAATTTGTGAAATATCCTAAGTCAAAAAGTCCATAAAAATTGTTTTCTCAGATTACCATTTCAAATCAACTGTTTCAAAGAAAACAAAAAGGAAGGAGTTTACTATTTCTGACATTGCTCAAAAATCACCTGACTCTAAGGATAAGTCTTTTCGATCAAATGGTTTTCAGGTCTATTCATTACACAATCCAAAATGGAAAGGTATTCTACCTACTCCGACCCTTCCAAAGTCACTTTCAAAAACTCAAAAATAGAAAGGAATTTTGCCAACTCCGGCACTCAAAAGGTCATCTCAAGAGTTTACGAAATCACCTCACAAAAGGCCTGCCCGTGTCTACACACCTGCAAGACCTGCAAAAAACACCTTTTCAAAACACACAAACAAAAGGGTCAAATCTTACAATCCTCGGACTGGACAAAAGCATACTTTTTCTTCAAAACCACAGACTAAGCCAAATGTCATAGAAAATGATAAAAAGTTCACGTGTCAATGTGAATGTCAAAAGATCTTCTCTCATGACAAATCTCATCGTTCTCAAAAGACTCGTAACTATCCACAATCTCACACAACTCCAAAAAATCTCAAACACCCAAGACTAGGCTTGAAAGTTGACTTAAAACCTGTCCCTGCCACCTCACATCATGCATCGATTAATACCTCGTATGTGACTCCGGGCTCCAAACTCGCTTGGGTGCCCAAATTAACCACTTAATTTCTGTAGGCATTATGCAATGAGGATCAAGAAGAAGAATGGTTGATCGATAGTGCCTACTACTTGCACATGACCGAAAGGTTAGAATACCTTCAGGATTTTAGGCCTATATGCAATGGTGGAAATGTTACATTTGGCAACAATGTGAATGGAATCATCCGAGGTTACGATGTACTCACTACGGGGAACTTTTCAATTCAGAAGGTTGCTTGTGTAGAAAGTCTCAAACACAATCTTATCAGTGTTGGCCAACTATGTAAGGCAGGCCATCGAGTTGAGTTTGATGATCAATTTTGTTATGTTATTACGAGTGACAGAAGTACCTGTTTGATTAAGTCACGATCTGAGGGCACCATGTATCCTTTGGATGTCTCTCTCATCATTGGAAAACCGCAGTTGTGTTTTCTCTCCAAAGATGTATCCGAAGTTAGCTGGTTATGGCACCGCAAGCTCGCTCATCTCAATTTCAAATATATCAACACCTTGGTCAGTGGAGAGCTGGTCATAGGATTACCCATTCTCAAGTGCAACATTGACACTCTATGTCCTGGTTGTGAATGTGGTAAGCAGTCCAAGGCAAGTCACCCCATGGTGATTGATTCGTCAATATCTGAACCACTTGAACTTCAACACATTGATCTCTGCGGTCCATCAACCGTAGCCATTCTTCATCACAAAAAGTACATACTGGTTATAGTTGATGACTTTACTCGCTTCACTTGGGTATTCTTCCTCAGACTCAAATCAGAAACACCGCAGATCCTCATCAACTTCATCAAAGAGATAGAACTTCATATCAAACTGCCTGTAAGATGCATCCGCAGTGATAATGGCACTGAATTCAGTAATCATCCTCTCAACAACTTCTTGGTGTCAAAAGGTATTTCTCATAACTTTTCAGCTCTGTATACACCTCAACAAAATGGTGTAGTAGAAAGGAGGAACTGTACTCTAGTTGAAGCAGCCAGATCCATGCTCAACTTCGCACATCTTCCTCTTTACTTCTGGGCTGAAGCTGTAGCAACTACATCCTTTGTTCAAAACCAAGGCATCGTGTGCAAACGCCTCAATAAAACACCATATGAGGGTCTCAACAACCGAAAACCAAATGTTCGTTTCTTTCACATCTTTGGGTGTATATGTTTTGTGATCAATAACAGAGATCAGCTTAACAAATTTGCACTGAAGTCCGATGAAGGCATTTTTATTAGCTACTCTACAAACAAGGTTGCTTATCGAGTTCTTATCAGACGTACGAGGCTCATCATTGAAAGCTTCGATGTGTAGTTCGATGATGCTTACATCCACAATACCCCTCCATCTACTGAAACCATTGCCATCATGGAAAGAGATATTCCTGCTTCTTCAGGTCCTCTAAACCTGGTTGAAGTCAATTATGATGATCTTTTCGACCCTGTTGAAACTGCTAAACTATCCGAAGTCCTTGTGTCACCAACTGCTCAACAACAACACGCTGATATTTCTGGACCATCTCTGTTCAAAGTAGGATCTCTCAATACTTTCACATCTCCGGTTGAGGGGGGAAACTCTACTCCAGATCAAGCAACAACCATCGAGGTTCCAGTATTTGATGATGCTCAAGCTCCTCTCCCTAAAAGATCACTACCATCAAACGTATCCTCAGATTCGAATGATGAAATCATAGAGACCATTGACACTCGAACCGACTCAAGGATCATTTCTCTCCCATCAGCAGTCCAGGGGGAACCTTCTCAGGTTCCAGAGGAACTCCCTTCAGCAATCCAAGGGGAACCTCTCCAAACTTCTCAAGAAAATGTCATGATCGCTCCAACAAGTCAAGATGTTTCCGCAGGCTGTTCACAAATCCAGGGGAAACTTCCTTCTCCATCCGAAGCAACCTCTGATATTGAAAAAATTCCTTCTACCGTAGCTGCTGACCATCTGATGCCTCGTCTACACATAAGGACGAAGGATCACCCACCAGGTCAAATTATTGGCAACCCATCCGTAGGTATTCAAACTCGATCTGCCAAAGATTTATCTGATCATTGTCACTATGCAGCATTCATGTCCGTAGTCGAGCCTCGATCTATCAACGAAGCATTATTGGAACCAGATTGGATTTCTACAATGCAAGAAGAACTGGAAGAATTTGAAAGAAACAAAGTGTGGCAACTTGTTCCCATACCGCAAGGCCATACTTTTTTTGGAACAAGATGGGTGTTCAAGAACAAGCTAGATGAAGTTGGTGCGGTTATCAGAAATAAGGCAAGACTAGTTGCAAAAGGGTATAGTCAACTGGAAGGTGCTGACTACGATGAAACATATGCTCCGGTGGCTAGAATGGAAGCAATTCGAATCTTTTTCGCATATGCTTCCCACAAAAACATCAAGGTACACCAAATGTATGTTAAAAGTGCTTTTCTCAATGGGGAATTGAAAGAAGAGGTTTATTTGCAACAACCTCCCGGGTTTGAAAATATTGAATTCCCTAACCACTACTACAAGCTTCAAAAGGCAGTCTACGGTCTGAAGCCAGCTCCAAGAGCTTGGTATGAGACTCTTTCTTAATTCTTAGTCTCTTCAGGCTACAAAAGAGGAGTGATTGATCCCACGCTATTTAGAAAAGCAAATGGTACTCACCTTATGCTTGTACAAATATATGTGGATGATATCATCTTCGGATCATCAGATCAAGGAATGGTGGATGAATTTGCTAAGCTCATGACAAACAAATTCCAAATGAGCATGAATAGAGAGATTAATTTCTTTATAGGTCTTCAAGTCAAACAAATTCAACAAGGAATATTCATTCATCAAGAAAAATACACCATTGAACTCTTGAAGAAATACTCTATGGACAACTGCTCTTCGGCTAAGGTTCCTATGGCCTTCGGATATAAGATCTCTACTGATCCCTCTGGCGAATATGTAGATCACAAGACTTATAGAGGTATCATTGCCTCTCTTATGTACCTCACAACAAGCCGACCGGACATTGTCTTTGCTACTGGTGTATGTGCAAGGTATCAGGCTGACCCAAAAGTGTCACACATGACCACAACCAAACAAATTCTCCGGTACCTGAAAGGAAGCAAATCCCTTGGTCTATGGTACCCCGCAGGCAATGAATTCAGCCTTCAAGCTTTTACCGATGCGGATCATGTTGGATGCAAACTTGATCGAAAAAGTACATCTGGTGGATGTCAATTTTTGGGAGGTAGACTTGTCAGCTGGTCCTGAAGAAAACAAAGTTGTGTTTCTTTGTCTACCGCAGAAGCAGAATATGTGGCCGCAGCCAGTTGTTGTTCTCAAGTTCTTTGGATGAAAACTCAACTATTAAATTACGTTTACAGAATGCTGCGGATACCAATCTACTGTGATTCTGAAAGTGCCATAGCGATTTCTCATAATCCTATTCAGCACTCTAAGACAAAACATATTGAAGTACAGTATCATACCACATTCTGAAATGTAACATCGAACTCATCTTTGTCCCTACTCATGAAGAGATTGCTGATGTCTTTACAAAAGCACTTGATTCTACCAAACTCAATGCGTTCTTACAAATGTTAGGGATGATGAATCAGGACCCCCAATTCTTCTTGAATTGATAGGTACCGCAGACCTTCTTGGTCTCCATTGCGGTTCTAGATGAAAGACACTTATAACAGATGGTTTTGGTACATTCTGTGTACCACAGTCAATGTACCGCATCCATATATTATATCTATCTTTCATTGGTCTTTCTTGTTTGTTGTTACTAACTCTTATACAAGTGCTCTTCTCAATTTATCCCATTGCAGCCATCCGCAATGCCAAGGAAACCATCCTCAATGATGTGTTCGTCCGCAGTCACGTTAATTGTTTTAAAGACGGTTCATTTTAAAAAAAAACAAAAAAAAATAGTGTGCTATTTAATGATCCTTCATTAAATAAAACATTAAATAAAAACATTCCTTTGAGAAACTGTCACATTCTTTTCTCTCAAAACCTCGTGTCAGACCTATTTTAGGTATGATGACAAAATAAAAGATTTTCCAAATCAAATCCTCTAATATGTCTTTTCCACTTACCCCTAAACCATCGCATCCGTTACAACTTCTACTTTATCCAACAGATTTTTCTCACCCCCTGCACACGTTGTCAAGACGTGATTCAACATCTGACATTTTATTAAATGCAGAGTCCTTTTCTGATTAATCTCAATTTTAATCTTTATCCTTCTTTTTTCAATTTGTGGTTAAGATTAAAAGATGCTTATCCAAAGTTAAACCCAAACATTTTTACCCAATTTCATCTAGGTCAAAAACATAAACGTTTCCCGCTCCAATAATCCACTATAAAACCCTTTTCTTCTCCACAAAGAACACTTTACGCTCTCAAAACCCTTGATCCCTCTCTGCATTCTTCAAGCTCTTATCAACTCAACAATGGAGAAATCTGGTGCTTCCAAGAAACAAACAAAAGCCTCTGGATCAGTGAACCTAACTGGTTCAGATTCTCCCACAATTGCCTCGAGCAATTTCAGAGCTGTGTTCGATGATCAACCCACATACAATGCACCAACAAAATTGATGATCAAGTTCTTGAGGAATCATCCCCTGTCTGGACCTTTTGATGCATTCATAGACATTGTTCCTCTTTCCACTCTCTTCAAATATGCTTTCTTTGCATATCGCCCTGTCGATAACCCTCAAGAAGTCCACCAAAACCTTGTCAATGATTCCTTGGTCATCCTGACCAAAAAAAAGTTCCTTTCTGCCATTAATCTTCTGATTCATCCCTCTATCAAGTTCTTCACACCATCAATGGCGAACATCACCTCCGCACTATATCAAATGGGCTATCAGAAGTCAATCAAAGGCATTGGTGAGTTCAAGAAGAACCAATTGCCTGCGGTCTGGTAGTTTGTCTGTCACTTCATCATCCACAGTCTGTCCGGCAAAACTAGAGGCACAAACAATATGGGTTTAAAGCTGTTAGAACTGGTTTGGAGCATCTTCTCAGGCCACGATGTGAACTACGGTCAGATTCTTTGGGATGACTTTCTACAATACATTTCTAAGGAGAGCCCAAGGCAAAACCCATCCGAGCTCACTTTTGCACGTTTTTGGTCTCTCTGCATATTTGATTTGCATGCGAATGCAAAGATAGACATGGGTGATGACATCAATTTCTTCGTCACCAAAGACTTAAAAAGGTACAACCCTTCATCTGGTCAAACTATTTTTGGTCCCATCCGCAGACTCCCTACACACATTCTTTCTTCTCTTGGTCTCAATATTGCTGATGTCTCAGATCACATAGAGGCTACGGAAGGTATTGACCCATACCTTCCTATCCCACCTCTCCGATCCACAGCCTTAAACCCTGAAGGTACCACAGTCCCTTCTTCCACTACTCTTTCTAATGTCTCTCAAAGATGCAAACATAAGGTTTCTTCTATCCATGGCCCTCACACCTCAAAGAAATCTAGCACTCTTAAAAAGGATGCCCCCAAACCATCCAAACCATCAAAGAAGAGAAAAACACCACCCGTAATCACAACTGCTGAACCGAGTCGCCATGACTCCGGAAGTGATTCTGAAGAGGATAACCAAACTATTTCTATCCTCAAGAAAAGGAAATCTGATCCCACTAGCCAAATGCATGACCAGACTGATACCTCAGCCTCTCAACAGGCTCCGATAGTCCTTGGGATGCCTGCACATCCATTTGACAACACCATCTTTTTCTTTTCAGACTCAAAAAGTAAGTCTAAATCACAACAAAGAGGAGACTCCCCACCAGTACACTCCCAAAGGGATAATACTGGTTCTCGCCCTAAAGTCTTTAGGGCTTCCCGACTACATGTTTTTTCATCCGAGGAGTTGAACTTCATCCTGTTGAAAGTCACCCATACATTCCAAACATAGTCCCATCCGCAGGGCACTTCTTCTGCCCATGCTAGAACTGAGCCGAGGCCAAACTTGACCATGGGTCAAGGAGACCAAGGAAGCTCATGAAATCCTACTCTGCTTACCTTACAATCAGGTGGTTTAGGCACGGTGGGAACAAATGTGCAAGGATCCGTGAACCCAATGGACACCTTGGTGCGATTTACAGGAATTAATGGAGAAGATTCTAATGATTCTTGGAGCATATATCAACCCTCTAACGAGGTTGAAGCCAAGAAATATGCCGCTTTTCATAGGGCATTTCAAGCTCGCAAGGATCAGTAAATCAAGCAACAACAACTCAAGGAACAAGAAATTCAAGCCGTGGCCAAGTATTAGGCAGATGCCATAAACAATGCCAATACCGTAGCCACCATCCTGAAGGTTCAAGAATGGATGTCTTCAATGGCAGACAAACTTCAACAAGCTCAACAAACTGCTGCTGATCAGCATGTTTCTCAACCTCCCTCGTTTCCCACTGCTGCAGGTTCACAAGATGAAAAACCTGAAATCGAAGTGAGCTCTGCTCCCATTTTGGCTTCGATGATGATGAACCACAAGAGTTAAACAAACCCTCTCCTTCTGATGACGATCTGATGATGTTTGATGAAGATCAAGAATCTAGTGGTTCATATCACTCCACTTCCAAGCCAAAAGAAAGAAGAAGAAGAAGAAGAAGAAGAAGAAGAAGAAGAAGAAGAAGAAGAACAAGAAGAAGAAGAAGAAGAAGAAGAAGAAGAAGAAGAAGAAGAAGAAGAAGAAGAACAAGAAGAAGAAGAAGAAGAAGCATGCAGTCACAAGAAAAGAATTCCTCAGTCTTTAGGCTAAGGTTGATCAAATCTTAGCCGCAGTCAAGCCAAATCAAGCGCAACCAGAAGACAGCCCGGGACAGCAGTCCCTGATGGAAAGAATAGAAAGATTGGAAACCAAAGAAAGAATGGTTGTGGAGCGCATCTCTCTGAAGGTTGAGATGGGAATCAGATCACTTGACAACAATTGTCAAGTTGATCACAAGGAGTTTATGGCTGCTGCGGACGCCTCATCTCTGAGGTTACCGCAATAAAAACTGACCTTCAAGCAGCTATTGCGGATCAGGCTTCACATTTTGAGAAGTTGGTTGCTGAAACTCATACTGCCTATGAGTTTGCAATCTCCGTTCTACATGCAACGATCACTTTCCACCAACTTCCATGGTCCGGAAATTCTTCAGCTCACCAAGGAAATCCATAAACTGCTCTCCCATCCCTCCATTCCCAACAATCAACATTTGGCAGAAGCCCTCAAAGCGCAATTTCAAATGGTTTTTAACAAGGTTGATGGCCTTCGTCAATGGCTTGAGGAGGCTCCGGGTCTGAACTCCTCAAGAGGGGGAAGTGAAGAAGTCCATCATTCCAACCAATCCCTCTCGCATCATCAAACTCCCCCAACCTCTACTGAAAAAATTCCCACACCGCAACCATCTCCGCAACAAGAAAAACAACCCTCTCCACAACCATCTCATCTCACTCCACCTCACAACTCCCCTCCTCAAATTGAGATCACTCCTGCAAAACCAGAGACTCCCCCGCACTTCAAGAATCTGGAGAAGCATATGTCTTCTCCCAGCACAAACGACTCTCCTGCCACTGCTCAAAGAAAAAGTGATTGGAGAGCAGCCAAGCTTGCTGAAGAAGTATGGCGTCTTTGCGGATTCGACACGGTTATGGATGAGTCCTTAATAAACTCTTGGGTCAATCCCAATAGAAGACTTCTTGATGATGACTATGTCCCTCTTCTTACATATGCGGAAGCCCCCTCAGACGGTCACTGGGATGTCCCAATCTCACCGAATGCCAGATACTTCACTGTATTTGAGCAGTTCGACCGCAACCTTCCCAACGAGAAAAGACTTACAATGGAGTTCGAGAGACTTAGCCAATTCTACGCTAAGCATGCATCTCCTGTTGAACACATATGGTCTAACGATAGACCATCCACAGTCAAAAATTACAAGGTTCGGAAGTTCATGAAGGCTGAGTTCATCCAGTACACCCTGACCAGGAGGGACCACGACTACATCCGCACCCAGGTTGATTTTATGTGTATGAACCCTGAAGAAGTTTTTCACATTGCCAAGGTTTTTCAGCACAAGTCTGAGAAACATCTGAAGATGAAGATCGCTCTTGAAAGGGACAATGCCTTTCTTAAGGAAACAGTCTGTGACTTCGCCAAAATAGATGCATACATTCATCCCATCATTTCCAAGATTGCTGACTTGCCACCACTTGACCCCGCACCCATGCCTACCGATGGCTATGAGGAAAGATCATTAGGAGCAACCAATTATCCTGAGCTAGGAGTCATTTTTAAGAGGAAGACTGGCAACGTCAAATATTTCATTCCTATGACTGCCATGCACCGTCTCACCAGAAAACAACATGAGATCTGCCGCAATGCCGCTAAAAAATCCGAGCATACTACTGCAGAAGACAAGTTTGATATACTAAGAAGAATCAACTGGTTAAAGAATGTTAGGAAGTTTTGGTGGATCCTGATCAAGTTCCTTAAACTTGATAACTGATCAAAGTTAAAGAGGTCACTTAGGGGAAATTGTTGAATCAAAAAGTGACCCTCTTGAACTTCAGCTACCGCAGCCTCCAAGCAACCGCAGTCAAGCAATCTCATCAACAATATCCATCCGAAGTTTTCAGCACCGCAGTCACTATCTTTACTTAGTTTATTTTGTCTTTTCTGTAAAACACTCTAATGTCTAGTATGCCTTGCATGGCTACTTTTAGAGCTGTAAACTTGTCACTATAAATAGAGTTCATTTCTCATGTAATCGGTACCTGTGTGAATCTCTTATCAATTTCTATTACACATCTCAAACTTCTTATTCTATCTTACTTATCAAATCTTCTTACCTGCATAATCAATCACTATCTCTTTTCAGAGCAAGTCATCTGTGACTTAATCACTAAGCTAGATCTCATTTACTAACTTGGTTTGAATGCATTCTTTGTTATGAATCTGCTTATGTGTATACTTGATATAACAATTGTTGTCATTTACATTCCTTTACTTTTCCGCATCTAACTCACTAACTCCTAACTCTTAATATTATTGTTAAGCTAACATATCCTTCGAGATTAACTATTCCGCTATATACTTGTACTAACGATTTGTTCAAGTGTATCTCAAAGTTTTTCTGTCAACAGTTTCACTCTCTGCAATATGGTGGCTGGGGTAAGGGCCTTATCATTCCTTTTATAGCCCTCAAGTCTCATTTAGGGTTTTGCATCTGAGCCAGTTACGCCCGACATAACTTTGGGTACGCCCAACATACCTATTAGAGTCTGCGTCCAAATTAAGCGCATGAGTATGCACAGTGTACTCTTGAGTACGCCCAACGTACTCATTTGCAACATTTTCCACTCAAGGGCTAAACTTGACAAGTTGGAAAATAAGAAGGGTTAAATAAACATACCTGAATTTCAGGATGTTACAGTATTCGACCACACCATGATGTGTCTTTCTCTCTTTTTCTCTTTCAGATGTTTCTTTAATTTACGTTCTTCTTAAGTGCGATTTCTTTTAGTTTTTTTGGTGTTCCATTTTTCTTTATCCTTTTACCTAAAGCTTGAAGAGTTATTTCAGTTTGCACAAGATACTAATACAGGGTTAACAGTAAATAAAGAGCTTTGCTAGCATATTTGGGTTGAGATGGTGCTGATCTCTCTTTTTCTCTCTCTCCGATGCTTCTTTAATTTAACATTATTATTAAGTGAGATTTCTTTTTGTTTTTCTGTTGTTCTATTTTGCATCCTTTTACCTAAAGCTTGAAGAGTTATTTCAGTTTGCATAAGGTGACAATATAAGGTTAAAAGTCAAAATAGAGCTTCGGTGGCATATATGGGTTGAGATGGTGCTGACTGTGCTTAAACTGTAATACAGTCAAGGGCTATAGTAATTTCTCAAGCACTACTTCTATTAGCCAAACAACCCCTCCCGGTAAGTCTCATGTGAATGTACCATACTACCCTCTCAACATTTTTGTATTCTTATTCATATGATGTGCATCTTGAGGAATAGTACATCATTTGGGACTCCTCCACCCACTATTACTAGAATATAATTGTTTAATTGAGTTTATATAAAGAGATCATTTTGAGAAGCCTTTGGTTATTAAAATCTATAATTGGTATCAGCATATCCCGGGAATCTCCAGAAATTCATGAGATTAACTATGGCCATGACAACAATATATTTTACCAACATGCCGCTTCCGATAAAAGAATTGGCTCCATCCATACACATCAAGGATCTAAAGGATTCAACCAAGATGCAACCATTCTTTACCAGGTTTCCTATATCACTCATTATAATTCATTGCTCAAATTCACCATTTTCTTTCTTTAGATGGTATGGGTATATATATATATATATATATCAATTTTTTATTTTTAATGATAATATGATTCTTGATGAAGGACTATGGAATGGAAGATGGAGCATTTGGTGGGGTGTTTGATGGCCATGGAAGGAATGGTCAAATAACGAGTAAATTTATGAGAAATAAGATGCCATCATTGATCATTAAAGAAAGGAATTCCATCATAACAAAGGGAAAAACAGTAAAGATAATGAGAATGAGTCCAAAGATTTCTAGATTTGGAGAGATGTCTATGTTGGTGCCTTCAAAGTCATGGACAAGAAGATTATTTGACAAAATCTCATATTAATAGTATTAGTTATTTCTCATTTGTCATCATCACAAGTTGTTGGTAGGATTGATTGAGACTACTTTTGCTTTGAGGTATTTGAGGTACTTCACTGTGTAAAATTGTTCAAGGGTTTTTTTTTTGGATACTGTGTTTGAGTTTTTGAGAAAGGGCAGGAAAGATTGGGTAAATCAGATTATCATCAATCATTTTTTAAGTGAATTGCAGAATACTCCACGTATACTATTAACCATTTACAACTGCAATTACAACTAAACTTATATACACAACATACAATATTTATAGATTTATACTTTGTTGTTTCTTGAATTAAGTCTCTTGTCTAAGTTTGTAGTTCTGGGATGCGTGATGCATTGTTGCATTTAGAAACATTTTTTTTATTTATTATAAAAGAATTTATTCGCTCTAAATCTTGAAAAGGCTCAATTCAAATGTTCATTTTTTTTACCATGGGTTCTGACTAACATATCTAATTCTTGAAATTAGTTTAATTAATATGAACTTGATGTAGAAAATGACAATGAATATGTGAATGCATCAGTTTTCTCTTAAAATAGATATTTGTATATCTGTACGGAAAAGAGTTGGCATTGATTGAATATCGACTGTGGCAAAGTTATATGAAGTTGAATACAAGAAATACAAATGTACTTTTTTATATATATCCTTTTCGTACACATTGCACACTAACGGTTTTGCTGCCGACAAAACCTGACATCATTCATATGTGACGAATGATGAACTGATTAATTTCTGGATATTGCTTTATTTGGATTTTTGGTGAAAACAAAACATAATTTTTTTGAGAAAAAATTCAATTACTCGACTTATAATTGAATAGATCATTACTTTGATTATATTCTTTGTGATTGTCTTACAATAGTGCATCTTTGAATACAGTATTTGCATGCGATTGTTGTTTTGTATTAATTACAAAGTATTAAACACAACAAATAGGAAAGTACGTTTATATAATTGTCATTTATAACATCTTATTTTCATTTTGCCCTATTACGGTATCGTACTTATAATTTTTTGTCTTATCAACATTTTATCAACACATTTTATTTTGAAAAATCTACTAAGTTATAACATTTTAATCTATCAATCTTCAAAGTAGCCTTTTAAAATACCCACATTACCTTTTACGGGGTCGTGCTTAGCACGGGCCATAGAAATTTACTAGTATATATATATATATATATATATATATATATATATATATATATATATATATATATATATATATATATATATATATATATATATATCCGGTAAAAAAAAAATTTTGGTAGGAAGGTAAGAAGTTTTTTTCTACATATTTTTTTGACAAACAAAAGAAATAAATCACTAGATGATTCATTTGTAAGATGATTCACAAGAAAAAATTCACAAAAAAAACATATTTACGATTCATTTTTAAGTAAATTAAGAAAAAAAATTCACTTTTTTGACAATTTTAGTGAATAACAACAAAATCATTGTATAAATGAATCATCGAGATGTTTTTTTGAGAATTTTTTCTTGTGAATCATCTAATGATTCATTTTGTTTGTTCGCGAAAAAAATATATAGAAAAAAAACTTCTTACCTTCCTATCAAAATTTATATATATATATATATATATATATATATATATATATATATATATATATATATATATATATATATATATATATATATATATATAATGGTTTTTTGTTAATTTTATAAAAAATTGTTTAAATAGTTAAATTGGTCAAGTTTAGCAACAACACTCCATTGAAAAAACACATGTGTGGATTCACACGTAACGTTTAACTGAATGAAATCTCGGTTATTGCAGTGGTTTCGGAATGGGACCAAAATTGGGTTCGGTATGGGACCAACGCGTTTGCTTGAGAATTGCAATCTCTTCTTCTAGGCATATGAATTAATATCCATCACGTAATGTGCACATATATGTCAAATATGACATAGAATATATATATATATATATATATATATATATATATATATATATATATATATATATATATATATATATATATATATATATATATATATATATATATATATATATATATATATATATATATATATATATATATATATATAAAAGAAATTGGTTTGAAGATAACATCGTATTAGAATCCTAGGTTTGAAAAAATGGCACCACCAAATCTTTCTGTTATCGACTTTTCGGTGAAAAATATATATATAAAAGAAATTGGTTTGAAGATAACATCGTATTAGAATCCTAGTTTTGAAAAAATGGCACCACCAAAGCTTTCTGTTATCGGCTTTTCGTTGAAAAACCTAATCCCTAACTCAAGCTCATGGATCACAACGTGCAGCGAAGCTATGCATGCGCTTGAAGAACACGGGGCTTTCATAGCCAAGTACGACGGTGTGCCTCAGGAACTTGACGACGCGATTTTCCTTGCATCACGAGACCTATTTGATCTTCCTACCGATGTTAAACTCCTAAACACTACAGACACACCATATCATGGTTACACTGGGCAAATTCCCTCCATGCCTCTTTTCTAAAGCTTAGGCATTGAGAACGCAACAACTACAGGAGGAGTTGAAAAAATCACAAAAGTCATGTGGCCTTCTGGAAATGAAAACTTTAGGTATATATATGGTTTCTTATTTTACGTCTTACATTCAATATATATGTAGTAATTATAACTCGTTTGATTCACCGGTTTTTCAGTAAAAGTGTTTTGATGTTCTCCAAAGCTGTAGCAGAACTATATCAGATAGTGATGCGGATGGTAGCGAAAAGCTATGGAATAGAAGAAAATTGTGAGTCGCTCCTTGAGTCCTCAGTTCATGTTCTTCGATTCATGAAGTACTTATGCCCTCAGGGGGACGAGGGAAATCCTCTAGGTGTTGTTCCTCACACTGATATTAGTTTCATGACAATTCTTCATGAAAAACAAGTAAAGGGTCTGCAGATAAAGACTAAGGAAGGACAGTGGATCGAAGTTGATCCTTCACCTTCATCGTTCATAGTCATGGCAGGCGATGTTTGCATGGTATGTATCAAATATACCGATTAACTATTCATCAATGTTATTGTGCATATATATGTAAGAAATTGAGGTGTTTTCATTCACTTAGGCATGGACAAATGGAAGAATCGAAGCACCGTATCATAGGGTTATGATGCAGGGAAAAGAAGAGCGATATTCGCTGGGGATATTTACTTTTATTAGGGGTCTGAACATACAGATACCTCAAAAACTCATTGATGAAGACAACCCACCACGGTTTAAGGAATTTGATCACTACAAGTACATCCATTACCATCGATACACCAACGACGGGAAGAAATCGGAGTGCCCCATAGAATCCTACTGTGGAATTAATTGAGGCTGTAATTGTTCAAAATAAAGGTGCCACCACATGTTTGTTGGATCATATGCATGTCTCTTTCAAGTTGTTTCTCTATTCAAATAGTATTTATAGAATAAATACATATAAGTTGTGTAAACATCTTCAATATAAAGGTGTCACAACTACGACATAAGCTTTGATTACCACCACAAGGTCATGCTAAGTTTGTAAGCATATAATGATTATAAATGCAGGAAAAATGCAAATATGTTTATCTTTTATCATAAAATCACTCCTCTTGTAAGAAACCAATAATTAATTTCGATAACTAAAACTTTCATTTCGAGTTCTAAGAAATCAATAATTAATACAATATCCAATGAAGGAAAAATTATTATAACATAGTAAAACTAAATTTTATGGTGAAATGCAAGACTACACATAAATATGTGAACATGCTTCAAATGGAAACACTAACCCAAGTTTTCATTATTCATTTCTTTGTCAATGTGAAAAAATTAGTCAATAACTGTAGACATGAACAAAAGAAGAAGCATAATTTCTTAAAGACAAATTAACCAAAATAAGAGAGGGACGAAAGAGAAGAGACAACAAAGTACCCTGATTCTTTCAAACGGAAAGGTGTTGAAAAACCACCAAAAGTTAGTAGTTTAGTGGCAAAGGTGCATGATAAGAAGCTTAGCGGTGAGAGTTTGAACCTTGCCTCCAATAGTTTTGTTTTAATCTCATTGTTAGTTGCTTTATTTTTTTAAAGACTTGTTGTTATGTCACATCAGCAGTTTAGTCTCGTTTATACATGTCACATCAGTGGTTTAGTCTCGTTTATATATGTCACATCAGTGATAATCTCCTAGTCAACTATTAAATTTTTTTTTTTTGTAAATTAATGGCAAATATATAACAAAAAGAAATGGGTAAATTAAAAATTAACGTGTAAACTTGTGGACTTTAGACCATTAAGGGCTATTTGGCATGATTTAAGATTTTAAGAGTTCTGAATTTCTAAAAAGATTTATTTTTTAAGATCTGAACTTTTAAAATGATTGTTTGGAACCTCCGAGTTGTATTGAATGATAAAAATGTTCGTTTTATTTTTTATCATTTTTTTCGATTACAACATTATATTTTCAACATTTTCCTTATTAAGACATAATACTCTAAAATGAATTCGAACATAGAATGCTAAAAATGGTATCTAATGCTTTAAATTGGTTTGATCATCAAAAGTAGAATTCTTAAAATATAAGGAGAGTTGACTTTTTTAAGTCTTAAAAATAATTCGATTTAGCAACTAAAGATCTGATCAAGCAAAATTAGACCATAAATTTGAGTTTTAACTTGTTTTGCTTGTTACAACCTCATGTAACCACTTACGTGTTTGCTCTGCCTATATAACATTCTAAAATAGACCTTAAACTTGTGATTATGCTAAATTTGAAAATCGAATTCTGATGTTTTTTTTTGTTTTTAAATTATTAAAACTAAACTCGGTTTTTAAATTTTTTTACTTTTTAGTCAAAACTAAACTCAATTTTAATTTTTTTTAATGAATTTTTTATATATTTATTTTTGTTTTTTGCTTTTTATTTATTCATGTTCACATTAATTTTACATCAAAAATAATAAATTTTGTAAGCATTTATATGTAAATCTATTTATTATATTTTTATAACAGAAAATTATAAAATTATACAAGTTGAAAACATATATTGTGGTTATTATCATGTATAACCTTATCTAACAATTCTTTATATTAAGCCTACGTAAAACTAACTGAGCAAATAACATATTTGAGCCCCAGGATATTTATATTTGTGATTTTCATCCAACTTTTTTTCTTTTTTTTTTTTCATTCTTTTGAACTTATAGTTTTTTGCATTTGCTCAAAATAAAAATAAAAAACCATAAATAACAAAACTTATAAAAAAGTAGAATAAAAAAACTCAAAGGCCAAAAATTATAATATACTCTTTTATATTCATACACTTTACACTTTTGAAAAATATCAAAGAAAAATTATCAAATTGATGAAAATAACACAAAAAAACAATAAATACATAAATAAATAAAACCAATACGAAAAATAAAATAAAATGAAATACGAAAAAATTTAAAAGCGAGTTTAGTTTTGAATTTAAGAAAATAAATAAATAAATAAACTTTAAACCAAGTTTAATTTTAATAAAAGAAATTCTAAATTTTTTCAAAGTTTTGGGATCTAATTTATAATGATCATAAGTATAGGGTTTTATTTAGGATGTCACATAGGCGGGAGAATCAAGTAACCAAACGGCTATAGGAGGTCGTAAACAGCAAAAGGAGTCAAAACTCATACTTTAAAGTCCAATTTATCGTGATTAGACCTCTAGTGGACAAATCGAATTAATTTTGATACTTCCATTATCAAAAAAGTCAAAATTTCTTCATATGAGTAGGATGCTAAAAATTAACACTAGACCTTTGAAAAGCATATTCTCAATAGCCTGCTCGTCATGTCCACGCATCATTTTGGTTCTTGAACATGTGAATGAAAAAACGTTGCTAATCTACGCAAGACATTTTCGTCTCACCATCAACTGGCGACCATGAAGCTCAAATTGAGAAGAAGAGTTTCTTGTACAGCTTCTACATCAAGAACCTTAAAAACACAGCACACAAGAATGAAGGGAAGGAAAAGAAACGCATCCTTGTTCATGTTCTATTAAGAAATCAACAAACGTTTTCATCAAATGTGGAGGAGAAATCACCGACTTCAACAGTAAACCACCAATTTCAACAAGAAATCGCTAATTTCATAGCATTTTGATCGATTTCAGCAAAAATCAAGACAAATAAGGAACAATTGAACGAAATACATATTGTGCCGACCATTGCCACTCTTAAGAAAGAAGAAACTCATTGCCCACCGCTTGTTATTCAAAACGCAAACACATATATCAATGGTGGGTTTTGTTTGGAACAATTCGAATAAGAAAATACACACATCACATCCACAACTCTGTTATAATCCAAACTGCCCTGTGTAGATACCTTTCTGTAAGTGTCGTGTTTTATGGAACCAAAACAACATTAAGTTTTTTATATCTTGTGGTTGCTAGAGATAGTGAGGTATGAAGATGGAAAGAAGATGAGAAGGTGTCGATCGAAGATAGCAGAGGGTGGTCGCTGGTTGGGGTCTTCGTTTGGATGGATCGGTTTGATCCGATCCAATCAAGTGAATCTGAATAGATTTCGATCTTCAAAACATTGATCTAGATAGTCCAAACTAAATTTAAATTCGATCCGATCCAACCAAATTACAATTCAGTTGGATCGGTTTTTACAATTCGGTTTTCAAGAGGCAAGGCATTTTGAAAAATATATAACTTGAATATTAGCAAAATCTATAAAGAAACTATTTTTTTTATAAATTATAATTTATAAACAGATACTAAGAAAATATATTATAATTAATATTTCATTGACAAAATTTTTTTGATAAGAAGTAATTTTAAAGTAGTATATTTGATGAAAATTTCTAATAATTAAAAGCAATAATTTAGTATATTTATAAATAGTTAAAGATACATATGAAAAATAGATAATAAGTTGTTATTCGGTTTTTTGGTACTATTCGGTCCTTAGTTTATAAACCAACACTACTAGAAAAAAAATGGTGTTTTCCTACGGATAATAGCTACGAAAATTTTCCGTAGCTAATTAGCTACGGAATGACTACGGATTAGCCACAGAATGGGACGCCCTAATTTAGTAACGGAATAGCTATGGAATAGTTACGGAATAACTACGGATGCTATTCCGTAGTTATTCTGTAGCTAATTAGCTACGAAATAGCTATGGAATAGTTACGGATGTTAACCCATAGCTATTCCGTAGCTAATTCGCTACAGAATGGCTACGGAATAGCTACGGATACAATATTAAACCATTAAATGAGTAAAGGATCTCAAAGGTGCAAACGACTTTATGAACACTATTAATAACTATAAGTTGTTGAAAATAAAAATAATCATGTATAATAGAGGTGGGAAAAAACGAAGAGAAAAAAATGATATTTAATGCCCGAAAAATCAAAAATAAGAAAAATCCGTAGCTACTGCGTAGCTAATTAGCTACGGATTTTTTTTATTTTCTATTTTTCGGGCACCAAACGTCGTTTTTTTCGCTTAGTTTTTTTTACACCTCTACTATACATGATTATCTATACTTTCACCAACTTATAGATATTAATATCACTCATAAAGTCGTATGCCCCTTCGGGATCAAGTATTCGTTTCATAGTTTTAACAATGTAATTACTATACTTTTCACCAACTTGTAATGAATTTATTTCTGTATATGTATAAATACATACATGAAAGAGTTGTGGTATATGTGTACGTGTATGTGTGTACGTACACGTGTTTGTGCGTATTTATATGTGAATGTAGATCATAAGCGTGTTAAACCATTAAACGAGTCATGGATCCCGTATGTGTACACGACTTTATGAATGATATTAATAGTTATAAGATTGTGAAAATATAGATAATCATGTATAATAGAGGTGTGAAAAAAACGAAGCGGAAAAAACGACGTTTGGTACCCGAAAAATTGAAAATAAGAAATATTCGTAGCTAATCCGTAGCTAGTTATCTGCGGATTAGCTACGAAATATGTTTTCCGTTAGAATTCCGTAGCTAATCCGTAGCTAACTAGCTACGGATTAGCTACGAATATTTCTTATTTTCGATTTTTCGGGCACCAAACGTCTTTTTTTTCGCTTCGTTTTTTTAAACCTATACTATACATGATTATCTATACTTTCACCAACTTATAGCTTTTAATATCATTCATAAAGTCGTGTGCACCTTCGGGATCAAGTATTCGTTTCACAGTTTAACAATGTAATCACTATTCTTTTCACTAACTTGTGATGAATTTATTTTTGTATATGTATATTTACATACATTAATGAGTTGCGGTATATATGTATGTGTATGTGTGTAAGTATATGTGTTTGTGAGTATATATATGTTAATGTAGATCATAAGCGTGTTAAACCATTAAACGAGTCATGGATACCGTATGTATACACAACTTTATGAATGATATTAATAGTTATAAGTTGGTGAAAATATAGGTAATCATGTATAATAGAGGTGTCAAAAAAATGAAGCGGAAAAAACAACGTTTGGTACCCGAAAAATCGAAAATAAGAAATATCTGTAGCTAATTAGCTACGGATTAGCTACGGATTTTTCTTATTTTCGATTTTTTGGGCACCAAACGTCGTTTTTTTCGCTTCGTTTTTTTCACACCTCTACTATACATGGTTATCTATATTCTTTTGCACATACGAGATCCATTACTCGTTTAATGGTTTAACACTATAATTCTTATGAATATGTTCACATACATCTCACAAACACGTATACCTACATGATGATGATCATCATCATCATCACCACCATCATCATTATCATCATCACCACCATCATCACCACCACCACCATCATCATCATCATCACAATCACCATCACCACCACCATCATAAACATCATCACCATCACCATCGCCATCTGTCACACCCCAAAACCGGAACGGCGGAAACGTTCGGGGGTGGAGGACGTCATGTTAAGTATCACGAGATATGTATATGGTAAGCAAGTAATAAACAACCATTTCATTTCAAAAGAAAGTGTTTACAATGTGTGTTCACAAAAGATATAATTCATACACAAATAACAAAATAAGACTTGAAGCTATAATGCTCCATCTTCTGAATCCCCAGCACGAGCACCTGTCTAATAGTCTCCTGAGAATACAAGTTATTTGAAAGATTTGATCAGCAATTAAGCTGGTGAGTTCATAAGATTTTAGTGATGTGAGTAAGCTGTAAAATGTTGTTGAAAATGTATATGTAAAAGTGGTGTAAGCTGTAAGTTCTGTTCTGAAAAGTTTGCCTGTTCCTCTAGAAAATCCTATATTTCCTACTTGAATGAAAGTTAAGTAAAATGACACTACAAGCCTTTCTATGGGTACTAAGTGGGTACAAGTTATATATACCTCAGAGTAAACAAACAATCGATTGTGCGCATCTGCCCTAAGCTCACCACCCAACGGGGACAAAAAGTAAGGCGGATAGCACACATTCCATTGGTTGTTAGATCATTGTCATATATAACCCTGCTGTATTCACTTGTTACTCATGGAGTTATTTGTAATGGTTCCTTTATATCTAATGAGAAGTTCTTTTAAGAAAACCTATATTTCTTATAGTAAAATATTGACCACAGTGACTACTTTTATAATAGCTTTGTTTATACTGCTATATATAATCTGATATCGGGTAGAAAGTTAATTGGGTGAATCTGCCCTAAGTCAACAACCCAATGGCGAACTGGAGGAAAGGTAGAAAACACACATTTAACTACCTATTGGATATTAGTTTTATATATCAACATGGTGTATAAACTAAGATATTATAGAGTTATTCACCTAAAGTCTTTAAAATTGTACTGGCTTAATAAAACGGATTAAGCCCTTAACTGGGAAATCTCTAGTTTTGTATATCAAAAGTACTGACTTTGAAAAGTATGTTTTGTACTAGAAAAACTATAGTTCGACTCCGTGTCCTATAACCTGATCCATACTTGGTACCCTTATGATGACTTAATGTATACTAAGCATAAATATATATAGATTCGGGTAGATAATAGATTGGGGGAACTCGGTTCAAGACCACAATACAATGAGAACAGGCAATGAAACGAAAGCACACATCCTATTAGCTGTCGGAATCTATTAGTACATATGTATTCTATAGTGTATACATTAAGGAATCATAAAGCTAGCATTAAGATCCTAAACTTTAATCGTAGCCTTCTACCAAGGCATCTTCTGTTCTAAGTTAAGCCCGACTGTTCCTTTTTCAAATGTAAAGTATATTCTTCCTAGTTTATAACTATCTTGACTAGAAAATAGGTCAACTTTCAAGTGGTACCGACACTTTATGAAAGTAATGGAAGAAGTAAGTACACAGATGTCGTTTATAATGACCTGCGGATGTACTAATAACCTAAAAACATATTTGTTTTTATTACGGTCATAATGTGAAAGCTAGAACCCTTACTAAACGCTCTCATGTAAAGAGATTAAGGGAACTAAACGCGACTCCAGCAATCTCTTGCAAGCCGTGTAATTCACATTAAAGTTATATGATCATGTATACCCAATATAACTATCACTAATGCGTTAGTGATTCATTGGTATAATTAGATCCTGTCTGTGTGTTCTCATGCTATAGCAACCTAACTTGTTTGTTATGTTCTGTTCTGGTATTGTTTGATTCTCGTCACTATTTGTTCTGTTATGGTATTGTTTCCTTGTGAGCTTCATTGTAGTAGAAGTAATGAATAGCATTCTCCTAAACTATACCTATAATAGTTTACTAATGCTCTACTTGGACTGTTACTGGAAAGACTCCTTTCTCTACTAAGTTATGCTTGTACTTTAATAACGGAGTTTTGTATAACTATAAAGTAACATAACCTTAAACCAGTTTTGAAATGCTTTGACAACTTCTAAATAACATAAGTAACATTTTGAAAGATGTTTAACAACAAACATTTACATAATTACCGTTGTGTTCAACCTGTATTCCCCCCCCCCTAAAACAGTTAAAATAGTTAAAAGATCCATTACGGGGTATGAACTCACCTGATGTGGGTGATTCAAACGGGTATGCGCATATGGATGAGAAGTTCCACGAATGAAGTCTCGAGACACAATAAGTCCTAAATGACATACATGGACACATATTGATATGAATATAGTGTTTATAACAACTATATGAAAGGAAACACCTTCCGGGACTAGGAAACACCTTGACCAAGTGTTGGAATCACATGTGATTCAACATAGGAAGGTATAAAGGCACTCACATGATTTTACTACCATGGTATTATGGCCCAAGGGAGTTTACGACCATAAATTCATGGTTACTCATGGTTAAGTGCAAGTTTGAAGGATAGGGGATGATTTAGGGACTTTAGCTCTACCCTAAGATGAGGTAAACCACATTCTTTGGAGTTTTTGAGGTGTTCATGGCCCAAATGAGTTTACAACCGTAAACGCATGGCTATTTATGTTTATGAGGGTCCTAAAGGTCATAATGAAGCATCCTAAATTCAAGTTTAAGCCTTTGGAAGTGTTAGTGGCATCATAACACCCTTAGCTTGAGTTTTCGGCCCTTGGACCATATTGGCTTGAGTTTGCGACCGTAATCACCTATGGGTGATGGTATTTTGATTGTTTTGAGTCCTAAACACATCAAGGTAACGTGCTAGGCTAGTCCATGCCCACGATGACACAGACATCAACCAGTCCATGCCTACGATGACACAGACATCACCCATCACGATAGGAATCAGATCAATCGGGAATTCAACCCCAAAAATCTCTAGTACACATCCCCGAAGAACCTCCGTGGCACAAATCACTTTCTCGTCAGCTATAGAAACTCTCAAAGGTCAACTCAACGACTCACGACTAACGCTGATATGCTGACTAAAGGCTAAGGACACAAAGGACCTACTCGCACCCGAGTCAAATAACACTAAGGCAGGCACAGAGTTCACAAGGAAAGTACCTACGCATATAATAACATAAGCATAACATCTCGACATTAAAATAAATACATGAATTACAACATACCTGCCACGACATCGGGCGCAGCGCGGACCTCCTCCGCAGTCAGCTGAAAGGCTCTCCCACGAGCCCTCGGGGCCTTGACCTTCACCGGTCGAGTCTCAGTAGTCCTGGCAGTAGGTGCAGATCCCTGACGAAGCTGAGGGCACTCGGCCTTCCGATGGCCGGTCTGGTTGCAATGAAAGCAAACCATAAATCCCTTGGGGCACTCCCTAGCAATGTGTCCCTCCTTGCCGCACTTGTAGCAAGCACCGGCTCGACACGCCCCATCGTGACCCTTGCCGCACTTTCCGCAAGTGCGGCTCTTCGAACCTCCCGTCCTTGAATCGGCGGACTTGATCCGCTTGGCTGCCGGCTGAGACTGAGCCAGCCGCCGGTCTGCCTGCTGAGACTCGGCCTCCTCCCTGGCCTGAGTCTCCAACTCGATCTCACGCTTCCTGGCATTCGCCTGAAGCTCAGTAAAAGTATGATAGGTGGAGTTTGACACAAACTCCCGGATATCCCTCCTCAAGACACCCAAGTACCGGCTCATCCGAGCCTGCTCTGTGGACACCAGCTCGGGGCAAAACATCGCCCTCTCATGAAACTTCCGCGTGATCACCGCAACAGAATCAGTACCCTGCTTGAGGGTTAAGAACTCCTGAACCAATCGTTCCCTCTCCATCGGGGGAACGTACTCGTCCCTGAACATAGCAGTAAACCCCTCCCATGTCACCGCTGTAATCTTTGCCAAAGTGAAGTTCGCCGTCACGAACTTCCACCAGTCCTTCGCTCCCAGACGGAGCTGGTTCAAAGCGAACCGTACCCTCAGGTGCTCCGGGCATGAACAAGTGTAGAAGCACCCCTCTATATCCGCGATCCACCTCATCGCAGCAATCGGATCCTGCGTCCCATCGAACTCTGGTGGCTTCGTGTTGCTGAACTCTCGGAACAGCAACGAGTCACCCCCCTGTGGCCTGGCAGCGGCCACAGCTGCGGTAGCTGCAACGGTTGCAGCCTCAGTCAATGCGGCGTACCGCTCATCAAACATCTCCATCAGGGTGGTCTTAATAGACCCGAACATCTCCGGGATCTCGGCCCTGATCGCCGCCGCTACCTCCTCGTGAATCATCTGACGAATCTCCTCGTCACTCACACCGCTCGAACTCGCTCCGTGGCGCGGTCTAACCATGATATCTCTGAAATACAACATAAAACTATCAGAGATTCCACCGAGTATAAACGCACTCGATAACGCAACCCTACTCAGTCCCCGATATCCAGGGATTCTTACTTGGGTCTCCCGCTGACCCGGTGTCCTCGGTAGTACGGGCCCAATACTACCGACCACACCGCATCAGCGTTCATCCCAAGTCTTCCTCCCCAAACTCCGGATAGTGAGTACTCTACTTCTGATATGCACTATCTACCCGCATACTAGCAAAGCATCTCATATAGGCAAACTTCCTTAGACTAAGGTATCACAAATCAGGCCACTCTAGTCCTATCATGAATACCTAGTCTTCTAGCATGCATAACAATTCATATCATATAATATTGTAAGGTATTTTGGGGATCTTTACCGTTCGGGCGCTGACTGATCGTACACACTGCTTCTTTCTTGCTTACCACAAAACCATTTACAAAAGTTTATGCCTTTATTTAAAAAGTTTCCTCAAATCCTCGGTTTGAGTTCAGTTACCCCCGAAGGTGCACCCGAATCCCTCAAACCAAGGCTCTGATACCGATTGTAACAACGCAAAATTTTCAAACAAATTTTCATTTTAAAAGTGAAGTATTTCTATTCAAAACAAGGCATAAATAATTCCAATGTCATATCAAATATAAATTGTATAAATCCCAAGATCATAAAAGCATCCTTCAGTGTGTATCGATCACGCCGGCGCCTTTCCACGGTTCTCACTAGTACCTGAAACACATACATAACAACTGTAAGCATAAATGCTTAGTGAGTTCCCCAATATACAACTTACACACATACGCCTTTCCAGGCCCTGACCTTCCGGTCATCAACACAACGCCTTCCGGCCCATAACATGTTCGCCTTCCGGCCCATAACATATTGCCTTCCGGCCCACATAACATACATAGCACATCTAACAAATAACTTACCACATATAGCATACATATCACATATCATATCTGACCTTCCGGTCACACAGTCAAACCCTTCTGGGTACAGTATAGTGAGAAGACTCACCTCGTGAATGCTGAAAGCTAGCAAATCCTGAAATCACTCGTGCACAATCCGACGAGCTACAACCTCCCTGAATATCACATATCTCATTAACACTTATATCTTCTAAGTGTGACTATCCCTAAGAAGTCAGACTTAAGTCAACTCTGGTCAACGGTCAACTCGACCGGACTCGGCGAGTACCATGGCGACTCGGCGAGTCTAGACGTCCTCCAACTCTCTGGGATTCCCTATCTGCTCGTCGAGTATCCTCCTTGACCCGACGAGTTACTCCTGGAAGAATCGCGGGGCCACCCCGACTCAACTCGCCGAGTCTGAAGAACAACTCGACGAGTCCCAGTTAATCTTCAAGCTACTCGCCGAGTCTGTTCATCGAACTCGGCGAGTCCATGCCATGCAACCGCTCAAACTGCATCCTGGGATAAGTATGGTTCCGAAATACACAAGCATGGGGCCTCCTGGTCCTCTAAGGGTCCTAATACAGGGTTATATTCGTTTGGGTAACAAGGTAATAATCCATCTAATCACCAAATGGGTTCCATAAACCCTAGATCCATGCACACATCAAAATAACAGAAATGATCCGAAATGTTACCTGAATAACGCACTCTCTGTGTCCCCAAACCTCAGAACTCGAACCCCTTGTAGTTCCTTTAGCCAAAACTCTTCTCCTCCTTGCACCACAATTTCTTCAAGTCACCAATGGCCTTCAATCTTGCTCTAGATGCCCACAGCCGCTTAGGGTTCTTCTCAATCGACTAAAAGACGAACAATGACGGCATATAATGCGTTATATACGACCCAAACCTGAACGGTTAGGGTTTTCGCTAAACAGCGTAGACTCGCCGAGTCCATATCGGACTCGTCGAGTCCAGTCGCGAACCCGCGACCAAGTCTGCGATCCTACTCGGCGAGTCTAGGCTCCAACTCGCCGAGTCCCCTCTTAAATCACCCAAAAAACCTAATTTAACAATACCTGAGATTTCGGGCTGTTACACCATCACCATCATCATCATCATTATCATCATCACCAACATCATCACCATCATCATCTTCATCGTCATCACCACCACCACCACCATCATCATCATCATCATCATCATCATCACCACGACCACCATCACCACCACCATCATCATCATCACCACCATCATCATCATCATCACCACTACCACCACCACCATCATCATCATCACCACCATCATCATCATCATCACCACCATCATCATCACCATCATCATCATCATCATCATCACCATCATCATCACCATTATCATCACCATCACCATCACCATCACCATCACCATCACCATCAGCATCACCATCAGCATTACCACCATCATCATCACCATCATCACCATCATCATCATCAACATCATCATCACCAACATCATCACCATCATCATCACCACCACCACCATCATCATCATCATCACCACCATCATCACTACCACCACCACCATCATCATCATCGTCATCACCGCCATCATCATCATCATCACCACCATCATCACCACCATCATCACCATCACTATCACCATCACCATCACCATCACCATCACTATCACCATCACCATCACCATCACCGTAGCTATTTATTTTCGTAGCAATTTCGTAGGTATTTATCTCCGTAGCTATTTAGTTCCGTAGCTATCCACTTCCGTAGCTATTTTGTAGCAAATCTGTAACTATTTATTTCCGTAGCTATTCCGTAGCTATGGTAGCCACGGAAAGTTCCATAGTTATTTCGTAGCAATTTTGTAGCTAATCTGTAGCTATAATTTAGCCACGGGCCATTATGCTACAACTATTTTTCAGTAGCAATTCTGTAGCTATTCGTTTATAGCTACGGAATAGCTACGGATTGTGCTGTAGCTATTGGACTAGTTTTCTAATAGTGCAAAATCAATCTGAAATTCAAAATAATAATTCGGTTTTGCTGAATACCAATCCAAAATTCTGAATATCCGAAGCAAATACTTTAATTCTAAATTTTCCAATTAGACAATTCGGTTTTATCCAAATAGTGAACAACCCTAGTCGGAGATTGGCAGGTGGAGATATACTGGTGATGACGATAGAAGGGATGGGAATACGATAAGGGCCATTTGGTATATTAATAATGGATTTGAAACATAAAATGGATAGCTGGGGTCTAGCTACGAGATTACCATAGTTTTGTATTTAAAATTGGAACTATCGTGGCTTGGGATATAAAATTGGTATTTTTGGTAAAAATCTCGTTTTAGCAATGACTTTCTTTAGTAATTATAAAAACAATCTCTTCTAGGCATGATTACGTACGTGCATTAATTAATATCCGTAACTTAAATTGTGCGTACCGTTTCCTCAAAGAAAAACGTGTATTGTCTAATAATGAAAAGGCTTAGAAATATCTTATATACGGAATATGGGACATACATAAAATCCGTTTTCCAACTATATAAACGAAATAGGTCTAAAGACAGAAAAATACATCGTAAAAGATATCCAAGGTTTGAAAAGAGATGACACCACCGAAGCTATCTGTTATCGACTTTTCGTTGAAAAACCTAATCCCTAACTCAAGTTCATGGATCACAACATGCAGTGAAGCTATGCATGCGCTTGAAAAACACGGGGTTTTCATAGCCAAGTACGACGGTGTGCCTCAGGAACTTGACGACGCAATTTTCTCTGCATCACGAGATGTATTTGATCTTCCTACCGAAGTCAAAGTCCTAAGCACTTCAGATACACCATATCATGCTTACAGTGGTAAAACTCCAGTCATGCCTCTTTACGAAAGCATAGGCATTGAGAACGCAACAACTACAGAAGGAGTTGAATTCTTCACAAAACTCATGTGGCCTTCTGGAAACGAAAGTTTTGGGTATGGCTTTTTATTTTACGTCTTAAATTCAGTTACACCTAGCAAAAATAAATTTCGTTTGATTAAACACTGGTTTTTCAGTAAAAGTGCTTTGATGTTCTCCAAAGCTGTAACAGAACTATATCAGATAGTGATGCGGATGGTAGCAAAAAGCTATGGAATAGAAGAACAATGTGAGACGCTCCTTGGGTCCTCAGTTCAAAATCTTCGATTCATGAAGTACTTATGCCCTCAAGAGGATGAGGGAAATCCTCTAGGCATGCTTCCTCACACTGATATTAGTTTTATGACAATTCTTCATGACAAACAAGTAAAGGGTCTACAGATAAAGACTAAGGAAGGACAGTGGATCGAAGTTGATCCTTTGCCTTCATCGTTCATAGTCATGGCAGGTGACGTTTTCATGGTAGGTAGCAATATGTTGATTAACTATTCATCAATGTTATATATTGTATATATGTGACATTTAAGGTATTTTCATTCACTTAGGCATGGTCAAATGGAAGAATTCATGCACCGTGTCATAGAGTGATCATGCAGGGAAACCAAGAGCGATATTCGCTAGGGCAATTTACTTTTATTAGGGGTCTGAACATACAGATACCACAAAAACTCATTGATGAAGACCACCCACCACGGTTTAAGGATTTTGATCACTACAAGTACCTCCATTATCTACTCACCAGTGAAGGGATGAAATCTGAGTGCCCCATCAAATCCTATTGCGAAATTAATTGAGTTGTGTATTGTTCAAAATAAAGGTGTCACCACATCTATCTTATGTATCTTTGATCATATGTATGTCTTTTTCAAATTGTTTTTTTAATCAAGTATCATATGTATTTCTCTTGAGAAATTAAATATCCTTCTACTTTTATTCCTACAAATCCAACTACAAAATTAAATCAAAACATGTGTTATATTAATATACTAAAATTTCATTAAGTTGTTTCTCTAATCCTGTAGTAACAGTAATTACTGAATGAATATATATAATTTGTGTAAAATTAAGTTGTTTCTCTAATCCTGTAGTAACAGTAATTACTGAATGAATATATATAATTTGTGTAAACACTTCAAAATAAAGGTGCACCATAAGCTTTAATTACCTACATCCCAAATTATTTATTTATCTATTGCTAAGCACATGTCTGGATTTGTTTATATACGAAAAGTAATTATGTAATTAATTATTTGTACTTTGAAACCATTTATATATATATATATATATATATATATATATATATATATATATATATATATATATATATATATATATATATATATATATATATGCTTAATGTACAAACCTCTAATGCAATACCATATTTTACCGAACCATACATTAAATAAGGTATGTTTTACTATACTTAAATAACATATCTTAAATAAGATTTGATACTTATATAACTTGTCGAGTATGAGGTTATTATCAATGGCAACACTAAATTCTTCATTTATCGGTGTATATCAATGAAAACTCCAATGGAGATTGACCCCACCAAATGCCAGCCACCCACCCCAGAGATCGACACCACTAAATGCCACTGGTTCTTCTTTACTCATTTATCGCTTTATTTCTAGGGTTTTAAAAGAAGTGTTTGGATCTGGAAGATCAGGAAAAATAGTTTCCGATTTGCAACACATAGCAAGCAATTACCTTTTACATAATTACATCTTTATTGTTTTTGTTTTTCATTGCTTGATTTTTCAGTGACATTTGGAAACAAAATTGTTTTCTTGATCCTCAATTTTGTTTTTATCTCTTTCCTTAAAGATTTTTGTTTCTTTATAGGTTTGCAACATATCATGAAACCACGTTGATTTTGGTTAGGTATGCTCATGTATTTTTCATATATTTTTTCCAAGTTAATTTTTATTTATGCTTCCTGGTAGATAAATGTTTGATTATTTGGGATTTTTATCATGGTTAATTGGTTATAAGCTTAATATTTGATGCGATATTGGAGGTAAAGGTGGTTACCTTCAGAGTTCACACGTTTTTAACATTTGCTTTTTGTTCATGACAATGACAAGTATGCGTGTCTGTAATTGTTTCCTCATTTATCATCTTAATTAGCTTTCAGTCCTAACTAAATGTAATTGTTGGATTACTTCTAAATTGTATTTTGTGGTATTGTA
Organism: Lactuca serriola; assembly: GCF_051521515.1. NCBI lineage: Eukaryota > Viridiplantae > Streptophyta > Magnoliopsida > Asterales > Asteraceae > Lactuca > Lactuca serriola. The sequence goes on along the minus strand of NC_136411.1, from coordinate 169,154,216 downwards.
ACAGGTACTCTACACTAGGGCAAAGATCCAAGAAGGCCATGATGTATTAAGAGAAGTAGACAAGAAGCTTCTATTGTTTAGGTAAGTAAATAAAATTTTTGTTTACGACTCCCATTTTGGGTTTGGAGTACATTGAAAAACAACAGCAGTTAAAGAATCCACAGATCTTCTGAAAAAACGGGTTACGGACAAAAACATCAACATCACCAAAAATTCACCAGATCAGCAAACTAGGAAAACAAAATCAAGACCATCAAATCAGACCAATGAAAACAAGACAACTAGTAATCGAGAAGTAGCCAACACACATGAAGGGGAGAAAATGTCAAGATCCCAAAAAAAATGAAGATATTCTGAAATGCCATCACGGAAAGCACCAAACCTACGAGAACTAAGATACTGTTAATCAGTTTTTAAATCTATGTTCTTTTGTTTTTGGATCAAAAAACGGACTACTAACTACAATGTTTGCTTTTATTTGAAGATGGATGAAATGAACGAACTATTGGTAAGATTGTTACATTATGTTCCCTTTTCAATTTCGCTATATGGATTTGGGTTGCCAATCTTTGATGGACTAATTTGTTCATGATATATGACTAACAAACAAAACATGAAAAAAATAAACTTCACATAGTCCCTAGGAATTGTTAAAGAATGACCCCTACAGGTAGCATCAATTAAGGTGCGTATTCATTTTCTGTTGTGTTTATTTACTAGAAGCTAGGTTTTAGTTAGATTCATGGTTGATTTTGTTATTGTGAAGTGTCAGCTTATGTTGTAACATCATGTTTTGGATCGTCCGTGATTAGGGTGCGTGGGCTGCAACCCGGGCATGAGGAAGTCTCGGGGTTGCGACGAGTTTCTAGAAGTGTAGGGCATCTCTTCACCTTTCTGTGGATATGAGGTTCATTGGAAATGAAGTTATATCGAGGAAGCAATGGAAGTTTGAAGTTTTGGCAGGATTAATCCCTATTTTAGAAAGGTGGCAGCTGAGTACGCTTAGCGTACTCATGTGCATGATTTTGAACCGGAGCCACCTAGTACATTGGGCGTACTAGGCACTGAATGAAAAACCCTAGTTGAGGGGTGTCCCTATATAAAGAATGAGATGGCCTCATTCTTGGCCACCATCCTCATATTGCAAACCTTCTTAAACCCTAAACCTTTGTTCATGGAGATTGTGAGTGCATTTGAGAGCCTTTGAGTGTTTTTGTGTGTTCTTGGAATGAAGAAGAAGCTTTGGAGAAGAAGGAGTGATAGTCCAGGCCCTTGGATCTGAGCATATCTATGTTGGGAGCTTCATATAGAGGTATAAAGCTTCAAACTTTCTCACTCTTTTGATTTGTGCATCTTAGTAGAGTATTTTAGGGTTTTGTCCCCAAACGTTGTAGACTTTATGAGATATTGATCTCTAGAGACTTTGATCAACCCCTTTAAGTGTATTTAGTAGTGTAATGTCATAAAAATCAAGACTTGGACGTTGGAATCAAGCCATGCATGAGATATAAGCATTTTGTAATAGAAGAGTGAGAGTTTTATGTGTTGGTGACCTTATCAGCCATCCAAAGGCTTAAATTCACTGACTTTATGGAGTAAGAGCCATTAAGGAGTCTAGATCTGGGATTTGAGTTAATGTCTTAACGGGTTAACACCAAAGGAGTAGGAAAAACAATCATGGTCGTACGTTGAGCGTAATTCTAATGTGTCCTACGTACTGACCAAGTGTCCCCGAGGGCCAATCTGGATTCGTGAGTACGCTAAGCGTACCAAGAGATGTCTTATGTGCTTATCTGTGTATTGTGATATTCTGCATTAGGTCTTTGTGATTTATGTTGAGTATTATTATTATGAGCTTATTTAGTTCAGACCGGAGGGTCCACCCGAGTTGTGGGACCGGAGGGTCTCCACTAGAACACATTAACCGGAGGGTCGTATTGAGTTAGCCTCGAGTGGCTAATGTGATGTGTATGGTATTTTGGGTAACTCACTAAGCTTCATGCTTACCGTGTTTTAGGTTTTTCTCAAGATCGCAGGAAGGCACCGACTTGATTGTACACACCAGTGAAAGAGTTGTGTTTTGAGGATCCTAGATTAGAATCAAACATTATGGAGTTGCGATTTGTAAATTAAATAAATGAGATTTTTGTGAAATGTGTTATGAGAATTAAGTGATTTTAAATGAAAATTTTGTTTGAAAATTTACGATGTTACGAGTTGGTATCAGAGCCTTGGTTTGAAGGATTTGGATGCACCTTCGGGTATGTCTGGACTCAAACTAGGGATTTGAGAAAAAATTCAAAAGAAATGAGTTTTCTAAAGCGAGCAAGAGTATCTTAGAGAAAACGAGAAGGAGCAGTGTGTACAATCAGCCAGATCCCGAACGGTGATTTCCCAAAATACCCTTACTTATTTCTGTTATGAGTTATTATTGAGATATTAGTGATGCATGCTAGAAGATACGCTAGGTATTTCATATATTAGGGCTAGAGTTGCTTGATTTGTGATGCCTTAGCCTAGGAAATGTTGTTATCTGTGATGTACTTTGAGTATGTGCGGAGTACGAGTATCTAGTAGGAATCTTTTAGAGAGAGCTTTGAGTAGAGGAGTAATCTACGAGAGATGCCTGGATGAGCATTAGAGAAGCCTACTAAGGGAGTAGTTAGATAACTGCGAGACGTAGGGTTGCTTGAGTTCGGTGATACCTTTTGAGTGTGAGTAGAGCAAATAGAGTTGTAACCTAGAGTGGTTTTACATGCTGGTGGAGATTATTCGATGCATGAGTGTTGCTTGCTTCGTGCTTTGTGGAACTCTTGATGATGGGAGTCAGCTACTACGTGAAAATTACAATATTTAGGAGGTAGATGGCTGGCATCATAAGGAGTTCTTCAGCAGTTGATGGCAGAGAAGTGTGAGTGTAACATCCGGATTCCTAGGTATTTCATTTTTTAACCTTTTATTTTGAGTTAAAGAGAGGGATTCGACCAGTTGACGCCTAGAGTCGTCGAGTAGGATCGAGATTCTCTGACTGGATTAATGAATGGACTCGACGAGTCGGCTAGGTGACTCAATGAGTCTGTGCTGGCGGCAGAACCCCTAAATCTTTAGGCTTGTGCCCTATTTAAAGGCCTTTATGGCCTTCATTTGCGGCCACTACACCCCCGAGAAACCCTAGAGAGCGGAGAGAAAGCTTGTAGAGCAAGAAAAGGGAGAATAAATAATTCTTTGGTGTGTTTTAGCAAAGGGAAGGAAGGATTTCGAGCTAGGATGACTTGTGGGACTCAAATCTTCCATCATTTCGTTCAGAGCTACTGTGGGAGGTAAGGATTCATGTCTATCTTCATTTAAGTAATAGATTTCATGAATCTAGGGTTTCTTCTCTTCACTTTTGGTAAGCGATCTAGTGTGTGTGATGTCCCCTTGTGATAATATTATTAGATCTGGACCTTGAGAGGTCCAGAGAGTCCCTATTTTTCAGCTTTATGCAATCCTTTATGAGTTTTGGTGCCTAGGTTATCATATAAAGGGTTATTTTGGCATATAGAGATGATAGTGTGATGCATGGGCCGAAAGTTCGAACCTTTACATGACTTTTGGTTGCTAGAAGGTTAGATCTACTAATTTGAGAAGTAGATCTGACCTCAGAAGGTCGTTTGAGTGTTGCCATGGAAGGAACTCGGCGAGTGCATAAGGGGACTCGACGAGTCGAGTCGGGTTGCCCCGAGATTCATGACCATAGGTAACCCGTTGAGTGGAAGGTTCGCTCGACGAGTTGAGTGAGGTTTAGATAGACTCAGAGGACACGCTTGGACTCGCCGAGTCACCTATGTGCACTCGATGAGTTTGTTCAAAGTTGACCATTGACTTTCGTTGATTTTTAGGGTTAATTCAATGTTTGGTTTGAACCATTGGAGGGGTAAAATGGTCTTTTACCCTTCTGAGAGAACTTAGAGAGGGTTTAGTCTAGCCTTTGATAGTTGTATTGTTTAGAGTAATTGTTCCATGTGATTAGGCGGAGGCTAGACCAGTATTACTGAGTTCGAGATTTACCGAGTTACCCGAGGTGAGTCTTCTCACTATACTTTACCTAAAGTGGTAATTAGAGCTATGTGATAGAGTCTGTTGTATGCTATTATATGATGTGATATCTATGTGATTTTGTACTATATGTGATTCAGAGTTTACAGAGTTAGGACCGAAAGGTCCACAGAGTTAGGACCAGAGGGTCCACAGAGTTATGGGACTAGAGGGTCCCACTGAGACACTTTGACCAGAGGGTCATACAGAGTTATAGCCTCGAGTGGCTAATATGTGTTGTATGTGGTATTTTGGGGAGCTCACTAAAAATTGATGCTTACAGTGTTATGTGTTATGTGTTTCAGGTACTAGTGATAATCGCGGGAAGGCGCCGGCATGATCGGTACACACAGACCGAGGATTTTATTTGTGATCTTAGGATATGTATGGTCAGCCAGCGCCCGAACGGTGATTTCCCAAAATACCCTTACATTATGTGTTATGAGATACGCTATGATATGTTATACATGCTGGAGTAGGCTAGGTACTCATATTAGGACTAGAGTGGCCTGATTTGTGATGTCTTAGCCTAGGAGATTTCTGCTACTATGAGATGCTTGAGAGTGATTAGGTTGCAGCGAGGAGTGTATGAGAGGTCTGCTATAGGGTAGCCTATGCGTAGCAAGGTTAGAGTACTTATGATCTGGGATCCTAGGAGGAGGACTTGGGGTGAATACTGATGCGGTGTGGACGGTAGTATAAGGGCCTGTACTACTGGAAGCACTGGATCAATGCGTAGTCCAAGTAAGAATCCTTAGGGTACTGAAGAGCAAGTAGGGTTGACGTTCTCTTGACTGGTGTTCAGGTAAGTTTTAACCCTGTTGCAACACCACATCATTCCCAAACACAAGTTGGTCACATCTCGAATGAATATAGTTGATCAGGCTATATTGATCCTAGCTATGATTACATAACTGTTCGGGTTGACGACAGTGCCCAACCTTTAAATACTTTTAGTTCTGTTCTCCTCGTGACACTAGTTCTATTATGTACATGTATGAGCAAGTAGGTATATTTTTATAACTTGTAGTTATATTCTCAAATATATCATTATCCAGAGCACTTAAGCCCCATTGTATTTATAGTTGTATATCTTTTATCGGTTGATAGACTTAGTTCACTATAAACAATGCTCTGATACCAATCTGTCACACCCCAAAATCGGAACGGTGGAAACATTTGGGGGGTGGAGGACGTCATGTTAAGTATCACGAGATATGTATATGGTAAGCAAGTAATAAACAACCATTTCATTTCAAAAGAAAGTGTTTACAATGTGTGCTCACAAAACATAGAATTCATACACAAATAACAAAATAAGACTTGAAGCTATAATGCTCCATCTTTTGAATCCCCAGCACGAGCACCTGTCTAATAGTCTCCTGATAATACAAGTTATTTGAAAGAGTTGATCAGCAATTAAGCTGGTGAGTTCATAAGATTTTCGTGATGTGAGTAAGCTATAAAATGTTGTTGAAAATGTATATCTAAAAGTGGTGTAAGTTGTAAGTTCTGTTTTGAAAAGTTTGCCTGTTCCTATAGAAAATCCTATATTTCCTACTTGAATGAAAGTTAAGTAAAATGACACTACAAGCCTTTCTATGGGTACTAAGTGGGTACAAGTTATATATACCTCAGAGTAAACAAACAATCGATTGTGCGCATTTGCCCTAAGCTCACCACCCAACGGGGACAAAAAGTAAGGCGGATAGCACACATCCCATTGGTTGTTAGATCATTGTCAAATATAACCCTGGTGTATTCACTTGTTACTCATGGAGTTATTTGTAATGGTTCCTTTATATCTAATGATAAGTTCTTTTAAGAAAACCTATATTTCTTATAGTAAAATATTGACCATAGTGACTACTTTTATAATAGCTTTGTTTATACTGCTATATATAATCTGATATCGGGTAGAAAGTTAATTGGGTGAATCTGCCCTAAGTCCACAACCTAACGGGGAATAGGAGGAAAGGCGGAAAACACACATTTAACTACTTATTGGATATTAGTTTTATATATCAACATGGTGTATAAACTAAGGTATTATAGAGTTATTCACCTAAAGTCTTTAAAATTGTACTGGCTTAATAAAACGGATTAAGCCCTTAACTGGGAAATCTCTAGTTTTGTATATCAAAAGTACTGACTTTGAAAAGTATGTTTTGTACTAGAAAAACTGTACTTCGACTCTCTGTCCTATAACCTGATCCATACTTGGTACCCTTATGATGACTTAATGTATACTAAGCATAAATATATATATATATATATATATATATATATATATATATATATATATATATATATATATATATATATATATATATATATATATATATATAGATTCAGGTAGATAATAGATTGGGGGAACTCGGTTCAAGATCACAATCCAATGAAAACAGGCAATGAAGCGAAAGCACACATCCTATTAGCTGTAGGAATCTATTAGTATATATGTATTCTGTAGTGTATACATTAAGGAATCATAAAGCTAGCACTATGATCCTAAACTTTAATCGTAGCCATCTACGAAGGCATCTTTTGTTCTGAGTTAAGCCCGACTATTCCTTTGTCAAATGTAAAGTATATTCTTCCTAGTTTATAACTATCTTGACTAGAAAATAGGTCAACTTTCAAGTGGTACCGACACTTTATGAAAGTAATGGAAGAAGTAAGTACACAGATGTCGTTTATAATGACCTGCGGATGTACTAATAACCTAAAAACATATTTGTTTTATTACGGTCATAATGTGAAATCTAGAACCCCTACTAAACGCTCTCATGTAAAGAGATTAAGGGAACTAAACGCAACTCCAACAATCTCTTGCAAGCCGTGTAATTCACATTAAAGTTATATGATCATGTATACCCAATATAACTATCACTAATGCGTTAGTGATTCATTGGTATAATTAGATCCTGTCCGTGTGTTCTCATGCTATAGCAACCTAACTTGTTTGTTATGTTCTGTTATGGTATTGTTTGATTCTCGTCACTATTTGTTCTGTTATGGTATTGTTTCCTTGTGAGCTTCAATGCACTGGAAGTAATGAATAGCATTCTCCTAAACTATACCTATTATAGTTTACTAATGCTCTACTTGGACTGTTACTGGAAAGACTCCTTTCTCTACTAAGTTATGCTTGTACTTTAATAACGGAGTTTTGTATAACTATAAAGTAACATAACCTTAAACCAGTTTTGAAATGTTTTGATAGCTTATAAATAACATAAGTAACATTTTGAAAGATGTTTAACAACAAACATTTACACAATTTTCAATTTGTTCAACCTGTATTCCCCCCCCCCCCCCTAAAACAGTTAAAATAGTTAAAAGATTCATTACGGGGTATGAACTCACCTGATGTGGGTGATTCAAACGGGTATGCACGTATGGATGAGAAGTTCCACGAATGAAGTCTCGAGACACAATAAGTCCTAAATGACATATATGGACACATATTGATATGAATATAGTGTTTATAACAACTATATGAAAGGAAACACCTTACGGGACTAGGAAACACCTTGACCAAGTGTTGGAATCACATGTGATTCAACATAGGAAGGTATAAAGGCACTCACATGAGTTTACTACCATGGTTTTACGGCCTAAGGGAGTTTACGGCCGTAAACTCATGGTTACTCATGGGTAAGTGCAAGTTTGAAGGCTATGGGATGATTTAGGGACCTTAGCTCTACCCTAGGATGAGGTAAACCACATTCTTTGTAGTTTTTGAGGTGTTCATGGCCCAAATGAGTTTACAACCATAAACTCATGGCTATTTATGTTTAAGAGGGTGCTAAAGATCATAATGAAGCATCCTAAATTAAAATCTAAGCCTTTGGAAGTTTTTTTGGCATCAAAACACCCTTAACTTGAGTTTTCGGCCCATGTGTGACAACCGTCAATTTTCGGTCAAGTCAAAGTCAACTAAAGTCAACAAGTCAAACCGGTCAACTCAATTTGCCCGTAGGTACTAGAGTTTATGTTATGTAATTTCTAAACAACTCGCTATTCTAATGAGAGTTCATAAATCAAAAAGTGCGTACATCTAGATCTCCTTAACCTGATAAAACAATGGGATCATAAATCAAAAAGTGGTACGTGGCGAGCCAAACCGATAAAACAATGTTGCATACTCATCGGGAGTATGCAAGATCCTTAAGCAAGGCTTAACGGGGTTTACGGACCTTGCATTGCGAAGCCGGACACTCACATTCGTCACATACGAAACCGCTCTCAATTGTTTTCACTCTATCTCTTCTTATCGAGAATCTCTCCCAAATCTCTCCAAGTATGTGAAATCTCTCCCAAATATCTCCTTGTATGAGAAATCTCTCCAAGAATGTCAAATCTCTCCCAAATCTCTCTAAGTATGTGAAATCTCTCCTAAATATCTCTTTGTATGAGAAATCTCTCCAATAATGTCAAATCTCTCCCAAATCTCTCTAAGTATGTGAAATCTCTCCCAAATATCTCTTTGTATGAGAAATCTCTCCAAGAATGTCAAATCTCTCCCAAATCTCTCCAAGTATGTGAAATCTCTCCCAAATATCTCTTTGTATGAGAAATCTCTCCAAGAATGTCAAATCTCTCCCAAATCTCTTTAAGTATGTGAAATCTCTCCCAAATATCTCTTTGTATGAGAAATCTCTACAAAAATGTCAAATCTCTCCCAAATCTCTCTAAGTATGTGAAATCTCTCCCAAATATCTCTTTGTATGAGAAATCTCTCCAATAATGTCAAATCTCTCCCAAATCTCTCTAAATATGTGGAATCTCTCTCAACTTTCTATAGTCACTCGGGGCATCCCGACCCTCGAATTTGGCGAAAACAGCTCAAAAACGGAAGTCTACGCGAAAAACGGACTTAAGGAGCCGAAACCCCTCTTAGGACCCGAAAGTCCTCTTAGGACCCGAACCCTTCTGAGCCGAAGGCTGCTGAACCAAACCTCACTCAAAGAACCGAACCCAAAGGCTCCTGGAACCGAACCTCGCACATCAACCGACCCCGAACCTTCGGTACATTTCGGGTCTGATCACCTTCGCTTCTGAGACCGAGCCTTCGCTTCTGAGACTACCGAGCCTTCGCCTTCGCTTCGCGCCTAGCATCATTATGGACCGAACCTCGGCCTAGGACCGAGAGGTCTCGCTGGAAGTCCCTTTTCTCCCGGTTTTCGACTAATTTTGCGTTTTAGGCCCGTTTTTAATTGTTTTAACATGGGATTTTCACCCAAAACTTTATTTTAACATATAAGACCCCTTAAGTATTAATTATCACATTTTTAAGGGATAAAACCTTATCCAAGAAGAGTGGGTGAAGTACAAGAGGTGGAGTGTTGACTTTCTTTTATTCTATGACACAAGCAGCCACTCCCATACCCACTCCATGTCACTATTCACCACCAGCCCATCCCTAGTCACTTCATAAGTCCTTTCTCATTATTTTCAGCCATTCCCACATTCTTAGAGCTGGAACATCCACCCTCTCTCCTCACAATTCATTCATTCTCTCATTTTCCACCAAGAACCACACTCCAAACTCTCTCATCTTTCTCTCTCAAATTCGAGAACTTCAAGGCGTACTCCAAGACTTTTCTCCTTCATTTAGTAAGTATCATCATCTTTTCTTATGATTATTACACATCCTCCTACTCAAAATCATAGATTGCTTACACAAACATCATCACCTTCTTGTTAGATCTTCGAATCTTCAAGTGGTTCATCAAGTGTTCTTGAGTTGAACACTTCTCTTCTTCAACACTTATCTACTGAAATCACTCAAGGTGAGTTCATACCCCTACATTTTCATGTTTTCTCAAGTTTTTAGGGGGAGAATACAAGTAAAACAACAAGAACAAAACTAAACGTTTCTAACAACCTTCATCAGAAAAGTTGGACCCCATTCACGGACTGTTTTGGACAACTTAAACATTTTTGTTTACAAAACTGTTTTAGTTGTAAGTAGTTCCAGTTCTTATCTTTAAAATGACTACTTGCACATCTCCATACGATTTTACTACAATTTATGGTGATTTTTACAAAACTGCCTATCATCTCAAACACCAATCCGGACCAGTCTGTGATTATGGACTTGTTCACACAAGTTCGAAGTCCCTACAAATTATGGAAAAATTTATGAACCAACTAGACTCATTTTCCAAACTCTCAGAAGTTACAGAACTTTATTTGGACATTTTATGATTTTTCTACAAATTTTCCAATAACAGCTACAGAAAATGTTATAAATAGTAAAACACTATAAATTTCATTTCACCTTGTAACATGTTGAGCAAGGTATATATCATTATGTGATTATGTGTTATTGTAGTATGTGACATTTTTCTATTCATATCTAGATATACACCAGTTAACAAATGGATTTTCACTAGATAATACATAGAAATAACCAAGTGTCATAATTAAAGTACACCCATTACATACAAATGTATTATTAAACTATGTTAAGTATAGTTTATGTACTTTACTATTTCTACCCTTGTTTTGATAAACTATAATAGGTATAGTTTATGATACTTTACAAAATACAAATATATTTTCAAAAGGGTACATTTATACAAAAGGGAACTTTCATTACGTTAAGTGTAAATTCATTACAAAAGCGTTTTCATAAAAGAGTTTTTATACATTACAAACGTTTTGGGATAAACTATAATAGGTATGATTTATGTTTCCATTAACACAACAAACACATTTCGGAAGGTTTTATTCCCACAGGAAAAGGCTTTACACTTATGCACACCACACGTAAACTTGTTAACCTAAATTGTGAGACATTCTCTTCCGTACGTCCGAGTGCGGAATCTAATTCCTGCTAGTTATAATCAGAGTCTCCTGGAGGGAGAACGTGATAGTTGTGTATAAATTTATATTGGGTTTGACACCCCACACCTCGCTGCTAGCTACAGCCGGACCTGCAGGTCTGCGGGTGACAAGTGTCATTTCAGTTTCGCGACGCCTGAGAAACGTCGTGGCAGGTGTATTCAGTCATTAGTATGATTATAGCGGCTCACATAGGGATCTAACAACATAAGTTTACAGGTATTTGCATAAATCAAAAGAGGTTTTATGTCAATTTAAAATCACTTTTTATATCAATAATTACAGATATTATGGTATATTTTCACTCTTGGTATTTAAGACCACACATCATTCATTTCGGGATTTTTCTCAAATCAGAAGGGGGTTTTACGCCAATTTAAAACCACAATTATACCTTTAAGTATGACAAAATACTTGTTCATTTCGGTCCTAGTATTTAGGACTACATGACTTTTATAAGGAAAATATTGGATTTTTCTTGGTGACATACATCTTCTTACAAAGATCGATTTTCAAACTCTTACTGTCAAAAGCTTATGAACTCACCAACCTTTGTGTTGACACTTTTTCAAAACTACTTGTATTCTCAGGAATTCAGTGAAACAGGAAATCAACCACGTTTTGAGGATGGGACGATAAATCGTCAAACAATTCATTTTGTATCATAATGTAATTGATTCGAATCATGTAAGCATATACTTTGGTGTAACTTTTTCAATTATATTTATGATGGTTGTATTTACTTTGAGCACTATTATACTCGTTGTTGTGATACTCTACATGAAGTCCTCCACCCCCAGACGTTTCCGCCATCCTTGGTTTGGGGGTGTGACAGATTGGTATCAAAGCATTGTTTATAGTGAACTCAGTATATCGAACCACATAAGATATACAAACTATAAATGCATTGGGACAAAAGTCTCTGATTTAAAGTTTTCAAAACAATCATACTTTTAGAAATAAATAATTTCCTATTAAAAGTATACATGCATGCATACATATTAATGTCAGCATCATTCTCGAACAAAACAAAAGTAACGATTGTTGAATATCACACGTAAGCTCGGGAGTGTATGATCAGTCTTGGGAATGGCATAGCCTGATCAACTATGCTAGTCCCAGGAGTGATTAGTACATGCCCAAGAATGGTTGTGATATGGCAACAAGTCTAAATACTTACCAACACTACCACAATGAGAACATTAGAACAGAACACATGTTTAAAATACTATATGAGTATTTTGTAATATCATAACTTATATGAAAACTAAATAGATCCTTAATAATAGCTCTATAGTCCCTAAGTGGATACCCTAAGATATTATATAACTTATAAATCATAGACTTAGAATTTGTGGTCATTGCCTTACTTCCTTTTCCTTGTTTGGATGTGGATCTAGGGTAGGATCACTTATTCGAAGGTCTATCATAACTTGTTATATGTAATTAGTATGCACTATATCATTATAGAAGTAACCAATACGGATCACCCCTATAAGTAATTAATTATAGAGTTAGACGCCTAGTAATTATCTCTTCCACTCCTTTTCTCACACGTACAACATAGTAAGATCCTACTTACCGGACGACCCTACTTTCCCAATCCGAACCCAAGAAATGGTGAATGGTTATGAGGAGAATCAGAAGCGGAACCGGAGGTAATCAATCCTCCATGCATAGCAAGGGTTTCCACGAACCGTTTCGACTACATCGAACTTGTGCCCTGTTGGGCAATCGTGGTTGAGGGTTGAATGTTGATAGCAATGGCAATAACCACCATGTGGAGACCAACGAGGGTGCTATGACCTCAACCACGGGGGACCGACTGACAGAGCCCTCCCGGCGAAGACCTGGCAGATCGTGAACATCGGGGATTAAAGCAGGTAGACTATATCCCGAGTTTGGATACTGCACGCTACTACAGGCCCTACTGTCTCACGTACCCGAGACTCGGAAAGAGACTACTATTCGGAGACCAACTCTCTGTTTAGGACCTTATCGCCACTCAGGCAAAGGCAAGAGAGTAACGGGGTAGACACACGACATTCAAAGAGAGGAGGATTGCAGCCAAGCATCGATTGACAGAGCTGCAAGATGCATCGACTTTGCCTCAGGCATCGCAAGGGACGGATCGTCGTAAGTAGAGTTCATACCGCTCAAAAGACCTTGTAAATTAGATTCGTGAGTATGCGTTGGTGCTACTCTATTCTAGGCATAAGCACGACACTAGGATTTACGCAGTCATACTAAACGAGGGATCTAGTTGCTATCAAAACTTTTCCATGCACGGATGTGAGGTAAACCTACATCTAGGTCAAAAATTTTCGCTGAAACCATAATTACTAGAATCATAATTAACAAGATGGGCATAGGATATACCTAACAGACTCGATGGTCTATTTGCATTTAGTTATATAACTAAGCATACTTCAATTGGTCATAATAAGGACCTAGCTTGGGTCAAGTATAAGGGTTCACTTGGATACAGAACTATTGAAATACATGAGTATACCATATAAAGAATCTCGTTATGAATTGTTTTCAGAACGCCCTTAACGACCGAATTACGTTACAAATCGATATAAGATAAAACTTAGTTAGAAACTCGCGACGTATAGCTATTCTAAAAACTCATTATCATCTCACCTTTAAACATTTCGTTGGGAAGTTCCTTCTTCATAGACCTTGGATCTATGTTTGTCTAAATACATGCAAAATAATAATTTTCCAAGGTTTATAACCTATCGAACATGGCATGGGGAACATTTCAACATAAAAGAGTTAGAAGAGATTACATACCTTTTGATGAGTTTGGTTCTTAAGGAGTTTGAGGGCCAAGCACCAATAGTGTGAATGCCTCAAATGGAATCACAAAACACCACAAACTCTTGGAAAACTTTGAGAGAGTATACACACTTGTATATTTTCGGCCACACACAAGCTCACACACACTAGTTCACTAGTTGCCATTTCATGCTCCATAAGCATGCTTATATAGTGTGCATGGTTAGGGTGAAACCCTAATAACCCCTGACCTTTCCTTTCCAAGGATCCATGGGTTGAAAGCTCCATGGATCATCCATGGACTTCCATCCAAGCCTAGCCCATTAACAAATGAGTGTTAGCCCACACCATATAAAACCAATAGCCCATAATCTAATTAGTCTTCCTTTTAATCTCTAAATTAATTCATAATTAATTTAAGACTAAGACTAATTAAATAACATAACTTCATATTAATATATTATAACTTATAATATATTAATAAACATATGTGTATAACTCTCATAAAATTATCCATAAATAGTTTGGATGAGATGCAACCCAAATGGACCATGCCGGTCGGGTCAAGTATATACCAAATAAGTTATGGACTTAGACACCTTATCCAACAGACTCCCACTTGGATAAGTCTAATAACTGTATTTGCCTATATAACTTCAGGAACCAACCAGCAATCGTGGCTCTCGAAAACTCCGTCGAACTATGAAGCGCTATTTTAAGACAAGTGATCATATAATCCTCTGCTCTCATGATATCAGCCGGACAAACACATAGAACTATGTCTTGCTTATTGTCTGGCAGTTGTTTCTCGATTTCCGATTTGTTTGACAAAGAACTTTGCTGAACACATCAGTTTAGTTCTGACCGGGCCCGGTACATGGGTCAACACAAAATCATCGAGGGGCCCAGATATCGCTTCTATTTCTAGAAGGAACAGATAAACTTCGAATCATATGCTTGTTCTATTACTTGTTGAATTGTACACAAAGGCATGTTTTATAACATCAAGTTACTGATGCGTTTACGTGCAATCAATGCACAACCAACTCATAGGTGACAACTCATATCTCTAGGTTTGAAGATTTATATGATATTATCGTCTCACGATCACTCGAGATAAATTCCATGAAGTGATACAAGTGAGCGTGGGTTTATACCAATACTCATAACTTATGAGTACTCATGAATGTTGCAGCAACCATTGCCATGTCTAAACACTTTTAGCCATCTACAAACCCAATTCATGACAATCTTGATTCATACCTACTTCCGACGTATGATCGATTGTGGAGGTTTGAATAAATTAATTATTCTGGAAGTCAAAACATGCAAAACTGAAACAATAGTAAATAATTGACAATGACAGTAACAATTTACTCATAAATAAATCACAAATTTTATTCATCATCAAACGTCGATTGCATTTTACAAGTTTCAGAAAAACTATCTAATCTGTAAAACTAATATCGTCTCTCAGCCCGATGCTCCTTGCATGCTGAAAATGCTTAACCCTCGTCAGTCCCTTCGTAAGGGGATCTGCAGGATTCTCATCCGACGATATCCTCCTTGCCACAAGGAGTCCTTCTTCAATCTTGTGTCTTATGAAGTGATATTTTCTGTCAATGTGTCGGGATCTGCCATGATCTCTTGGTTCCTTGGCTAAGGCAACCGCACTATTGTTGTCACATAAAATCTCCATAGGTTCCTTAATATGTGGTACAACTCCAAGGTCTCTGATGAAGTTCTTCAGCCATATCGCCTCCTTCGCTGCTTCACTCGCTGCTATATACTTTGATTCACAAGTCAAATCAGCCACCGTCTCCTGCTTGGAACTCTTCCAAGAAATTGCCCCTCCATTTAAGGTAAAGATCCAGCCCGACTGAGAGCGGAAATTATCCCTATCAGTCTGAAAACTAGCATCACTATACCCTAATACTCTCAAGTCATCACTCCCACCAAGGGTAAGGACCCAATCCTTAGTCCTCTACAGGTACTTAAGAATGTTCTTTACCGCGGTCCAATGAGCCTTGCCATGGTTCCCCTGATACCTGCTGACCATGCTCAAAGCAAATGCCACATCAGGGCGGGTACAAGTCATAGCATACATGATCGAGCCAACAGTGGAAGCATACGGTAGTTGGCTCATCTCAGCTATCTCTGCCTTTGTACTCGAACTCTGAGTCTTACTCAGTTTGGTATTGTTTTGGATCGGTAAATCTCCTTTCTTGGAATTCTCCATGTTGAACCTTTTCAACACCTTATCCAAGTAGATACTCTGACTAAGTCAAATTAGTCTTTTACTCCTTTCTCTTAATATCCTTATCCCTAGGATATAGGCAGCCTCCCCTAGGTCCTTCATAGCAAAGCACTTCCCAAGCCAGGACTTAACCTCCTGCAAGGTTGGGATGTCATTTCCTATAAGTAGTATGTCATCCACATACAGTACCAAGAAGCTAACTATACTCCCACTAGCTCTGACATACACGCAAGACTCATCTTCACTTCTTGAGAAGCCAAACTCTTTTACCTTCTCATCAAAACAAAGATTCCAGCTACGAGATGCTTGTTTTAATCCATAAATGGATTTCTCAAGCTTGCATACTCTATTAGGGTACTCCGCACTGACAAAACCCTCTGGCTGATTCATGTACACATCCTCAGCCAACTTTCCATTAAGGAAAGCGGTTTTGACATCCATCTGCCATATTTCATAATCATGAAATGCAGCAATGGATAACATAACCCTAATAGACTTAATCATTGCTACCGGCGAGAAGGTTTCATCATAATCAATACTCTGAGTCTGAGTAAAACCCTTCGCAACCAGTCGAGCCTTATAAGTATGCACTTTTCCTTCCATGTCGGTCTTCTTCTTGAAGATCCATTTGCACCCGACTGTTTTACGGCCTGGTACATTGTCAACCAAGTTCCAAACTTGATTGTCATACATGGACTGTATCTCGCTGTCCATAGCCTCCTTCCATTTAGCAGACTCCGGGCCTGCCATGGCTTCCTTAACACTGCTAGGTTCATCCAAATTTACCAGTGTACTATCACTGATAAACGTGTCACCTTCCGTAGTAATATAAAAGCCATAATAAAACGAAGGTGTGTTCCTAAACCGTGTGGAACGCCTTGGAGGTACAGACATGTCAGCTTGCTCAACAGGAGTTTCCTCCTCAGGTTGATTGCTAGTGTCTGAGGTTCCTTCACCAATTGCTTCTTGAATTTCTTCAAGATCAATTTGCCTCCCATTGTCTCCTTGGCTTATTAATTCTCTCTCACGAAAGACCCCTTTTCTTGCTTCAAAGACCACATTCTCATTGGGTCTGTAGAAGAGGTAACCAAAGGATTTCTGTGGGTAGCCGATGAAAATACACCTTTCACTTCGGGGTTCGAGCTTATCATGAGTCTCACGCCTCACGAAAGCCTCGCAACCCCAAATCTTGATGTGGTTTAAATTGGGAACCTTCCCAGCCCACATCTAATGAGGTGTTTTGGTAACCTTCTTTGTAGGGACTAAATTAAGGATATGGGCGGCAGTCTATAAGGCATACCCCCAAAAAGAGATTGGTAGCGAAACTCGACTCATCATAGAGCGAACCATGTCCAACAAGGTTCGATTACGCCTCTCAGCTACACCATTCAACTGTGGTGTCCTGGGAGGGGTCAATTGTGAGACAACCCCACACTCCTTAAGATAGTCAAGGAACTCGGTACTAAGATACTCACCACCTCGATCGGATCAAAGCATCTTAATGTTCCTACCTAATTGATTTTCTACTTCCTGTTTGAATTCCTTAAACCTTTCAAAGGTTTCTGACTTATGTTTGATTAAGTAGACATACCCATATCTACTAAAATCATCAATAAAAGTCACATAATACCGATTAGCATCCCTTGTGGCGGTCTTGAATGGCCCACATACATCAGTATGTATTAGGTCTAACAAACCCTCACCCCTTTCACAAGTTCCAGTGAAGGGTGATTTTGTCATCTTTCCAAGTAGACAAGATTCACAACTATCATCCGATTTAAGATCGAATGATTCCAAGACTCCACTCTTTTGGAGTTGGCCTATGCGTTTCTTGCTTACATGTCCAAGACGACAATGCCACAATGATGCTTTATCTAGGCTAGTAGAAGAATCAATATACAACACATTATTTCCTAAGTTGTCTACAATCGACACAGTTTCATACACACCATCACAAGGTAACACTTTAAAATAAAACACATTTTTATAGAAAGCATTAATACCACCACATTCATTATCAAACGAAAAGGTAAAACCTTGTTTGTACAAAGCATGAAAAAAAATAATATTCCTCGCCATTTCGGACGAGTACACACATTTATTCAAATCTAATTTTAACCTATTATTAAGCAACAAAGTATAAACTCCAATCTTGGAAACAGGTGAAGCCTTCCTATTCCCCATGATCAAGTTTATCTTCCCGTGCTCCACATCCTCACTTCTTCTTAGGCCCTGAAAATCAGAACATATGTGAATACCACATCCTGTATCAAGCACCCAAGAATATGTTGAGTAATTAGACAACATAGTGTAAATACCTGCATGGGTGGGTTTCACTTTCCCATCCTTTAAATCCTGCAAGTACTTAGGGCAGTTTCGCTTCCAGTGTGCCTTTTCATGGCAATAAAAGCATTCAGCATCCTTGGGAATGGCAGAAGGAGTGACAGAACCGCTCTTGGTCTTCGATGAGGAGCCTTCAAGAGACTTTTCCTTGGTACCCTTCGAAGGGTGCTTCCTCTTTTTCCCTTTGCCTTGCCCGATAGCTAAAACAGGGGTAGATGTTGGAGTAGAAGTAGGAGAGGTAACAACCGCCTTGCCCTTAAGACCGGATTCTGCGGTCTTCAAGAGTCCTTGAAGCTTGCTGAGGGTAACTTCCTCCTTGTTCATATGATATGTCATACGAAATTGGTCATAACAAGAAGGTAAGGAGTGCAAAATGATGTCAATTGCCAACTCCTCAGGGATGTTCACATTCAGCTTCAACAAACGGTCCACATACCTTTGCATCTTTTGCATGTGAGCCGTGACGGAATCACCGTCCTTCATGCGGGTAGTTATTATGGAGGAGATTATTTCATACCGCTCCTGACGAGCACTCTGATGGTACCTTTCCATCAAGTCCTGGTGCATCTCAAAAGGGTAGAAATCTTCATAAGACTTTTGGAGCTCGGCTGTTATCGTGGCCATCATGATACATGCCACCTTAGTGGCATCTCTCTTATGTGTCCTGAATTCAGCGATCTCCTCAGCAGTAGCAGTAGACTCATCAAGTTCTTTTAACTCCTTATCGAGGACATATTCCTTGTCCTCATAACGAGTAACCATCCTGATGTTCCTAATCCAATCCATGAAGTTGGAACCATTAAAGATGACCCTCCCACAAAGATTCATGAGAGAGAAAAAACCAGTTGGGTTAGAGCCTGAAGCATTAGTGTTGGAAGACATCTGAAAGAAGAAAGCAAGTTTAGATTAGATATAAAGGATCCTTAATAAGTCACCCAAATGTAATATTAAGGCTAGGACCCAATCACAATATATTATACTTAGAAGAGGGATGTTGTAATCTAAGTAATAATATATTTGAAAGGTAGGTGAATGACGATTCAACAATTTCCACCATGAAAACAAAATGAATTATTAGGTTTTAATTGGATTTGAAATTCCTAGATTCTTTTGAGATTCATTGAACTTTTCAATGGCATGTTTCAATCTCGATTGTGCCCTTCAAGTTTTGTGACTGGGATGCCGAGAATCACAAAACAAGGTGTGAATAACCATGCTAATTCACTTGGTACCCTTAATATTATCACCTAATCAATGTGCCGGTTAACCACACACGCTCCATTGATCTATGACAAACACTAAGTCACCCTCCGTGATCCTTACTAGTCCAAGTTAGTGTGCCAGTTAACCACACACGCTCCACCAATGACTTAGTAAGGTACAAAGTGTGAATTCCATGGACTAGCACCATGTTCACATTTTTCCTAAAATAACTAAGATTAGGAATT
Source organism: Lactuca serriola (assembly GCF_051521515.1). Classification (NCBI taxonomy): domain Eukaryota; kingdom Viridiplantae; phylum Streptophyta; class Magnoliopsida; order Asterales; family Asteraceae; genus Lactuca; species Lactuca serriola. The sequence goes on along the minus strand of NC_136411.1, from coordinate 169,134,452 downwards.
AAAAAGGTTTAGTTACTTTATAATAATAATTATACTTTTAATGAGGATTTAAAGTCATTGTCCTACCCGTTCGGCTAACGACCCTCCACCAGTCAAGCAAGCGGTGGTGAGAGTGGACACCCATTAAGTCACCATTTTATAGGCAACAACTTTATACCCACCTTATAGACCGGCTTCGTGAATGAGGCCTACTAACGGTAGAACGACTTATTCTTATACATATATATAATAATTAACCATTAATGTTATAAATAGTATAAGGGTTGAATTTTAACTATTAAAACTCTAAGGGTTGGAATTAAAGTTTATTAAAGTGTGTGAAACTTTACAAATTCCAAAACTTGAGGACAAGTTTTGTAACTATCCAAAACTTTTCATTTCATAACTTATGAATTAAACGTAAATTTCCAAACAAATTTTTCATTTCAAAATAAAGTGTTTTCATCCAAAATAAAGCATAAACATTCCACGTGTCATCTCATAATACAAATCATATGAATCCCAAGATCATAAATCATCTATCAGTGTGTACAGATCACGCCGGTGCCTTCCCACGGTCCTCGCTAGTACCTGAAACACATACACAACAACTGTAAGCATAATTGCTTAGTGAGTTCCCCAAAATACAACTTACGCACATACGCCTTTCCAGGCCCGGACCTTCCGGTCCATGTGTCTCAGGGGACTTCCGTCCCTGCTGGGTAAACCTTCCGGTCCTACCCACGCCAACCTTACGGTCCACATTACAACGCCTTCCGGCCCATAACATAATGCCTTCCGGCCCACATAAATCATATATAGCACAATTAACTTATCACACATAGCACATATGTCTCATATCATATCCGAACTTCCGGTCACACAGTCAAACCCTTCCGGGTACAGTATAGTGAGAAGACTCACCTCGTGAATATCGATAGCTAGCAAATCCCGAAGTCACTTGTGCTCGATCCGCCGAGCTACAATCTCCCTATAATATCATACATCTCTTGTTAACACTTTTATCTTCTAAGTTTGACTATCCCTAAGAAGTCAAACATAGGTCAACTCTAGTCAACGGTCAACGGTCAACTTGACCGGACTCAGCGAGTGCACAAGGGCAACTCGGCGAGTCTAGACGTTTTCGCCAACTCCCTAGGATTCCCTTCTTACTCGTCGAGTGCTTCCCCTGACTCGACGAGTTCCACCTGGGAGAGTCGCGGGGCCACCCCGACTCAACTCGCTGAGTCTCAAGAATAACTCGGCGAGTCCCAGCTCGACTCAGTCCACCTGTCGACCCTCTCTAACTCGTCCTGACTCACTGAGTCAAACCGTGACTCGACTGGATCACTCACTGGCCGATCCAAGGCAATCTTCAAGCTACTCGCCGAGTCTGCTCATCGGACTCAGCGGGTCCATGCCATGCAATCACTCAAACTTGCTTCTAAGGTCAGATCTGTTCCAACAATTCAGAGATCTGGCCTTCCTAGACTGATTCACCACGTAAAGCCCTAGACTTGGTGCACAAACAACCTCTATATGACCATATATGAAGGATTACCCACAAATATCACTACTCAAGGTCATAACCTCCATAAAGCTTGATGAATAAGGCTCTCTGGACCTCTATGGATCCAGATCCAAGGCCTTATCACTAGCAAGGGACTATTTGGCCATCCAATCAACCCAACAAGGATCACAAGAAACCCTAAAACCAAATATACTTCACAAAACAGAAGATGAGCCGAAATCATACCTCTAGATCGAAGATCTAAGCTCCAAATCCACAGATTAGCAATCTCCTTTGCCTCCTCTTGGCTAGAACCTTCCTCTTCTTTGCTAAACAACACACAAAGGTCAAGAAATGCTTCCTTTCTCTCTCAAATCGCTAAAGCACTCTAGGGTTTCTCTCTATGGACTGTTGGGTGCAAATGACGGCCATAAGGCCCTTTAAATAGGTCCTAAACCCGAGAAATTAGGGTTTCATTAAACAGCGCGGACTCGCCGAGTCCATATCCTGGACTCGCCGAGTCCAGACGAATCCCGCGTCCAGAATCGCGACCCTACTCGGCGAGTCTGAGCTCCAACTCGCCGAGTCCCCTCTCAAAACACCAAAAAAAATTAAAACAATACAGATACCTGGCAATCCGGGCTGTTACAATGTAACTTATGTGTTTAAATGTGTGTGTTAAAGAAAGTGACCTTTGGATATCCATAACTTGAGGACAAATTATGGATTCCTTAAAACACATAAATGATCAAGAATTAATTCCAAACAATTCAGCAAATAATTCCTATCATCTTCTAAATTCATAAGAATATGAACATGATCATCAAAATTTCAAGAATTATATGAACACATAAAATCATGGAATTTTGATATATGCTATTGTAAATGGATTAGAACAACCATTACACCAACTAAAACAAGTTTTAAAACACCAAAACAGTTTAGGGTAATGTTTTTAGTCCATTTCCAGCAGCAAAAGTCGAAAATCTGCACTCTGTCGCTCCTACTCGTCGAGTGCATGAACCTACTCGACGAGTAGGTTGAAGATACACATGGACTCGACGAGTCCCCCCATGGACTCGGCGAGTTCATCAGTCAGACAACAAGTTTTTCGACTTTTTCAACTATTTTGCAACAAGTATCAAACAAGCAAGCCTAGGCTCTGATACCACTGTTGGGTTTTGAGCAATCTAACACTTCCTAAGTGTGCATGCAACCCTAATAAACCCTGGATCTATGTTTGTCTAAATACATGCAAAATAATAATTTTCCAAGGTTTATAACCTATCTAACATGGCATGGGGAACATTTCAACATAAAAGAGTTAGAAGAGATTACATACCTTTTGATGAGTTTGGTTCTTAAGGAGTTTGAGGGCCAAGCACCAATAGTGTGAATGCCTCAAATGGAATCACAAAACACCACAAACTCTTGGAAAACTTTGAGAGAGTATACACACTTGTATATTTTCGGCCACACACAAGCTCACACACACTAGTTCACTAGTTGCCATTTCATGCTCCATAAGCATGCTTATATAGTGTGCATGGTTAGGGTGAAACCCTAATAACCCATGACCTTTCCTTTCCAAGGATCCATGGGTTAAAAGCTCCATGGATCATTCATGGACTTCCATCCAAGCCTAGCCCATTAACAAATGAGTGTTAGCCCACACCATATAAAACCAATAGCCTATAATCTAATTAGTTTTCCTTTTAATCTCTAAATTAATTCATAATTAATTTAAGACTAAGACTAATTAAATAACATAACTTCATATTAATATATTATAACTTATAATATATTAATAAACATATGTGTATAACTCTCATAAAATTATCCATAAATAGTTTGGATGAGATGCAACCCAAATGGACCATGCCGGTCGGGTCAAGTATATACCAAATAAGTTATGGACTTAGACACCTTATCCAACAGAAAGGGCATACTGTCCGCTTCTGTAGGGCCCCGACGCAGTACATCGCTCCAACCCCCAATACCAAAGTATTCCCAGGGTGCTTCCGATGCGGCGAAACTGGACACTTCAAGAGAAACTGCCCAACTAAGAAGAATGACGGGGGAGCCGGAGGAGTGTGATAAATGAACCATCAAGGGTATCAGGGAACCATATTAGGACTTTGTAATGTTCCAACGACAAAAACGTTTAAGTACCATATGTTTGTTATGAATTTGGTATGCTTGCTAAAGTCACCGTATTTCTAAAAGTAGTTAAAATACTCTCTCGTTCAAATCAAACTAAAGACATTCATATATGATCTTAGGATCATTACCTGTAAGATGTGATGACTTTGTGCATACAGGGGTTAATTATAATCAAAATACTGAAGTCTTGAAACAAATAATTTCATCCTGACTCCTATTTCGTGTCTAGTAGTAAGAATTGAGTGGGGCCACCCACTCGACGATTTCACCAACATAACCTTACATACGACATTCATATACCGCTCGATCGTAGGGAGACCTGTCAGGGATCATGATATCAAGTATCATTACTGGCTATCGAAACACACCCACCACCAGTGCTAGACACTATGGTATGAATCATCTACAATAATGATAACATCAAACAACATGAATCACCCTGAAAAGAAACACAAGATACTCTATCACTCTAGTGATCTCTTCTTGCGAATACAGCTTAACTCATGTTATCTAAAAAGATATTGCTGTCATCATCCAATTTTCATTGATATAGCCCTCATCTTCCCGATTTAACGTCTACAAAAGGACCCTTCACCTACCCCCCCCCCCCCCCCCCCCCCGAACATCGAAACCTTCGTCGCTCATAAACATCCAGCACGGACCTCTGGATCATCTCTCGCTGTGGAACCCCAAAACACGCACCAACGGAGTGTTATACTTCCCGAAACCTTATCATAAGTATTTACAGGAGACCTTTGGGAATGTCACGTTTAGCAGACAAGGTTCAAGCACAGAAGCTTGGGACGGATATGGTACGAGTCCTGCTAAGAGCTTCGGGCCAAGATTGCCCAGAGGGAGGAGTAAATGTCCTGCCATCCGAGAAGGCCTAGTCGCGTAAGCCAAACCCACATGTTACCTACCGAGCTACAAAAACTATCAGGTCCAAACCTGTCGAACTACTCAACAATGAAATTGAAGAACCAAGCTTCTCACCCTGGAAAGATCTGGTCTTATTCTTCAAATAGAAAGGCAAATTGCTCATGGTTCCATCGACTTCAGAGGCCCCGACAATATCTCCAGTAGAAACCTTTACTATCTGCCTCGCATAAACGAATAGGCCGACCAACCACAAGGAACGAGGTACCCTTCAGGAATCGGTCCTGAGATCTGAGTATCACCAGTCGTGAGTATTGGAAAAGGGTGTCCGAGGACAACCCTTCAAATTCGATGCGGACGATGCAAGTCCGTACTGATACCCCTTGGATAGGACCAACCCGCTCGTAATATTCATGAACGTAATAAATAGGATATACCATTCTTACTAGGATCAGTTCGTCATTGTCATTCTAAATGACTTGCTTATCTACCCTCGTAGTAAGAAGGAAACCAAGGAGAGCAGCTACAACAAACCGCGAAAGCAATCCGATCAGAGAAGCTTTACCCGAAGCTCTCTAGATACGAGTTTTAGAATTGAGGACTCGAATTCCTAAGACACATCATTATCAATGTGGAAATCCTTAAGGACCCTTTCAATTGATCAAAACCGTTGAGAAACAGTCAGCACCAAAGGCGTCAGCAGGAATACACCAAAATTCCGGGTATTGCTGACCTACTGACTTAGCTCCTTCGGAACTTCTCGTAAATTACAGAACCCCCTTACGACTTTGACCCTGAAGGGAGCAACCCTTGACTGGGAAGAGAAGCAAGAGGAAGAAACCTTTAGAACTCCAGAATAAGAGACCAAATTCCTCTGGAAGCCTCACTCTGGGCAGGCTTACTACGCTTTGGAAAGCATGGAAAGCCAAAACCCCAGATAATTATGCCTTTCGAGATTCTAGTAAGAATCAGCCCTGTAATCGCAACTTCAATCTACTCCCGCGAGCTTAGTAAAGTACATTCTACCCGACACATCCCGAACTTGCAGAAGTATCTATCTGCCGAGACTCTTGTAATCCCCCTCGACGAGATCGAGTTCCACAAGAGCCTCACCTTCGTGAAAGAACCATAGTGACCATGGACCGAGAGGTTAAGAGAACGCAGCAACGCCGCTTCCTATTAGTGGAAGTTCGCTGGAATACTAACCAAGGACCTGGAGTCACTTGGGAGCGCGAGAATCAGTCGATTAGGAAGTATCCCCACTTCAGGGCTCGATTGTTCATGCCCACTCCTTGCCTAAATTCAAAATTTTGGGACGAAATTCCCTCTAACGGGGGGATGATGTGACAACCGTCAATTTTCGGTCAAGTCAAAGTCAACTAAAGTCAACAAGTCAAACCGGTCAACTCAATTTGCCCGTAGGTACTAGAGTTTACATTATGTAATTTCTAAACAACTCGCTATTCTAATGAGAGATCATAAATCGAAAAGTGCGTACATCTAGATCTCCTTAACCTAAAACTGTGGTACGTGGCGAGCCAAACCGATAAAACAATGTTGCATACTCATCGGGAGTATGCAAGATGCTTAAGCAAGACTTAACGGGGTTTACGGACCTTGCATTGTGAAGCTAGACACTCATATTCGTCACACACGAAACCACTCTCAATCGTTTTCACTCTATCTCTTCTTATCGAGAATCTCTCCCAAATCTCTCCAAGTATGTGAAATCTCTCCCAAATATCTCTTTGTATGAGAAATCTCTCCAAGAATGTCAAATCTCTCCCAAATCTCTCTAAGTATGTGAAATCTCTCCCAAGTATCTCTTTGTATGAGAAATCTCTCCAAGAATGTCAAATCTCTCCCAAATCTCTCTAAGTATGTGAAATCTCTCCCAAATATCTCTTTGTATGAGAAATCTCTCCAAGAATGTCAAATCTCTCCCAAATCTCTCTAAGTATGTGAAATCTCTCCCAAATATCTCTTTGTATGAGAAATCTCTCCAAGAATGTCAAATCTCTCCCAAATCTCTCTAAGTATGTGAAATCTCTCCCAAATATCTCTTTGTATGAGAAATCTCTCCAAAGATGTCAAATCTCTCCCAAATCTCTCTAAGTATGTGAAATCTCTCCCAAATATCTCTTTGTATGAGAAATCTCTCCAAGAATGTCAAATCTCTCCCAAATCTCTCTAAGTATGTGGAATCTCTCTCAAATCTCTCTCAACTTTCTATAGTCACTCGGGGCATCCCGACCCTCGAATTTGGCGAAAACAGCCCAAAAACGGAAGTCTACGCGAAAAACGGACTTAAGGAGCCGAAACCCCTCTTAGGACCCGAAAGTCCTCTTAGGACCCGAATCCTTCTGAGCCGAAGGCTGCTGAACCGAACCTAACTCAAAGAACCAAACCCGAAGGCTCCTGGAACCGAACCTCGCACATCACCCGAACCCGAACCTTCGGTACATTTCGGGTCTGATCACCTTCGCTTTTGAGACCGAGCCTTCGCTTCTGAGACTACCGAGCCTTCGCCTTCGCTTCGCGCCTAGCATCATTATGGACCGAACCACGGCCTAGGACCGAGAGGTCTCGCTGGAAGTCCCTTTTCTCCCGGTTTTCGACTAATTTTGCATTTTAGGCCCGTTTTTAATTGTTTTAACACGGGATTTTCACCCAAAACTTTATTTTAACATATAAGACCCCTTAAGTATTAATTATCACATTTTTAAGGGATAAAACCTTATCCAAGAAGAGTGGGTGAAGTACAAGAGGTGGAGTGTTGACTTTCTTTTATTCTATGACACAAGCAACCACTCCCATACCCACTCCATGTCACTATTCACCACCAGCCCATCCCTAGTCACTTCATAAGTCCTTTCTCATTATTTTCAGCCATTCCCACGTTCTTAGAGCTGGAACATCCACCATCTCTCCTCACACTTCATTCATTCTCTCATTTTCCACCAAGAACCACACTCCAAACTCTCTCATCTTTCTCTCTCAAATTCGAGAACTTCAAGGTGTACTCCAAGACTTTTCTACTTCATTTAGTAAGTATCATCATCTTTTCTTATGATTATTACACATCCTCCTACTCAAAATCATAGATTGCTTACACAAACATCATCACCTTCTTGTTAGATCTTCAAATCTTCAAGTGGTTCATCAAGTGGTTTATCAAGTGTTCTTGAGTTGAACACTTCTCTTCTTTAACACTTATCTACTGAAATCACTCAAGGTGAGTTCATACCCCTACATTTTCATGTTTTCTCAAGTTTTTAAGGGGAGAATACAAGTAAAACAACAAGAACAAAACTAAACGTTTCTAACAGCCTTCATCAGAAAAGTTGGACCCCAGTCACAGACTGTTTTAGACAACTTAAACATTTTTGTTTACAAAAACTGTTTTAGTTGTAAGTAGTTCCAGTTCTTAGCTTTAAAATGACTACTTGCACATCTCCATACGATTTTTCTACAATTTATGGTGATTTTTACAAAACTCCCTATCATCTTAAACACCAATCCGGACCAGTCTGTGATTATGGACTTGGTCACACAAGTTAGAGGTCCCTAAAAATTATGGAAAAATTTATGAACCAACTAGACTCATTTTCCAAACTCTCAGAAGTTACAGAACTTGATTTGGACATTTTATGATTTTTCTACAAATTTTCCAATAACAGCTACAGAAAATGTTATAAATAGAAAAACACTATAAATTTCATTTCACCTTGTAACATGTTGAGCAAGGTATATATCATTATGTGATTATGTGTTATTGTAGTATGTGACATTTTTCTATTCATATCTAGATATACACCAGTTAACAAATGGATTTTCACTAGATAATACATAGAAATAACCAAGTGTCATAATTAAAGTACACCCATTACATACAAATGTATTATTAAATTATGTTAAGTATAGTTTATGTACTTTACTATTTCTACCCTTGTTTTGATAAACTATAATAGGTATAGTTTATGATACTTTACAAAATACAAATATATTTTCAGAAGGGTACATTTATACAAAAGGGAACTTTCATTACGTTAAGTGTAAATTCATTACAAAAGCGTTTTCATAAAAGAGTTTTTATACATTACAAACGTTTTGGGATAAACTATAATAGGTATGGTTTATGTTTCCATTAACACAACAAACACATTTTTAAGGTTTTATTCCCACAGGAAAAGGCTTTACACTTATGCACACCACATGTAAACTTGTTAACCTAAATTGTGAGACATTCTCTTCCGTACGTCCGAGTGCGGAATCTAATTCCTGCTAGTTATAATCAGAGTCTCCTGGAGGGAGAACGTGATAGTTGTGTATATATCTATATTGGGTTTGACACCCCACACCTCGCTGCTAGCTATAGCCGGACCTACAGGTCTGCGGGTGACAAGTGTCATTTCAGTTTCGCGACGCCTGAGAAAAGTCGTGGCAGGTGTATTCAGTCATTAGTATGATTATAGCGGCTCACATAGGGATCTAACAACATAAGTTTACATGGATTTGCGTAAATCAAAAGGGGTTTTATGTCAATTTAAAATCACTTTTTATATCAATAATTACAGATATTATGGTATATTTTCAGTCTTGGTATTTAAGACCACACATCATTCATTTCAGGATTTTTCTCAAATCAAAAGGCGGTTTTACGCCAATTTAAAACCATAATTATAGCTTTAAGTATGACAAAATACTTGTTCATTTCGGTCCTGGTATTTAGGACTACATGACTTTTATAAGGAAAATATTGGATTTTTCTTGGTGACATAAATCTTCTTACAAAGATCGATTTTCAAACTCTTGCTGTCAAAAGCTTATGAACTCACCAACCTTTGTGTTGACACTTTTTCAAAGCTACTTGTATTCTCAGGAATTCAGTGAAACAGGAAATCAACCACATTTTGAGGATGGGACGATAAATCGTCAAACAATTCATTTTGTATCATAATGTAATTGATTCGAATCATGTAAACATATACTTTGGTGTAACTTTTTCAATTATATTTATGATGGTTGTATTTACTTTGAGCACTATTATACTCGTTGTTGTGATACTCTACATGAAGTCCTCCACCCCCGGACGTTTCCGCCATCCTTGGTTTGCGGGTGTGACAGATTGGTATCAGAACATTGTTTATAGTGAACTCAGTATATCGAACCACATAAGATATACAAACTATAAATGCATTGGGAGAAAAGTCTCTGATTTAAAGTTTTCAAAACAATCATACTTTTAGAAATAAATAATTTCCTATTAAAAGTATGCATGCATGCATGCATATTAAGGTCAGCATCATTCTCGAACAAAACAAAAGTAACGATTGTTGAATATCACAGGTAAGCTCGGGAGTGTATGATCAGTCTTGGGAATGGCATAGCCTGATCAACTATGCTAGTCCGAGGAGTGATTAGCACATGCCCAAGAATGGTTGTGATATCGCAACAAGTCTAAATACTTACCAACACTACCACAATGAGAACATTAGAACAGAACACGTGTTTAAAATACTATATGAGTATTTTGTAATATCATAACTTATATGAAAACGAAATAGATGCTTAATAATAGGTCTATCGTCCCTAAGTGGATACCCTAAGATATTATATAACTTAGAAATGATAGACTTAGAATTTATGGTCTTTGCCTTACTTCCTTTTCCTTATTTGGATGTGGATCTAGGGTAGGATCACTTATTCGAAGGTCTATCATATCTTGTTATATCTAATTAGTATGCACTATGTCATTATAGAAGTAACCAATACGGATCACCCCTATAAGTAATTAATTATAGAGTTAGACGCCTAGTAATTATCTCTTCCACTCCTATTCTCGCACGTACAAAATAGTAAGATCCTACTTACCGGACGAACCCTACTTTCCTAATCCGAACCCAAGAAATGGTGAATGGTTATGAGGAGAATTAGAAGCGGAACCGGAGGTAATCAATCCTCCATGCATAGCAAGGGTTTCCGCGAACCGTTTCGACTACATCGAACCTGTGCCCCGTTGGGCAATCGTGATCGAGGGTTGAATGTCGATATCGATGGCAACAACCAACATGTGGATACCAACGAGGGTGCTATGACCTCAACCACGGGGGACCGACTGACAGAGCCCTCCCGGCGAAGACCTGGCAGATCGTGAACATCGGGGATTAAAGCAGGTAGACTATATCCCAAGTTCGGATACTGCACGCTACTACAGGCCCTACTGTCTCACGTACCCGAGACTCGGAAAGAGACTACTATTCGGAGACCAACTCTCTGTTTAGGACCTTATCGCCACTCAGGCAAAGGCAAGAGAGTAACGGGGTAGACACACGACATTCAAAGAGAGGAGGATTGCAGCCAAGCATCGATTGACAGAGCTGCAAGATGCATCGACTTTGCCTCAGGCATTGCAAGGGACGGATCGTCGTAAGTAGAGTTCATACCGCTCACAAGACCTTGTAAATTAGATTTGTGAGTATGCGTTGGTGCTACTCTATTCTAGGAGTAAGCACGACACTGGGATTTAAGCGGTCATACTAAACGAGGGATCTAGTTGCTATCAAAACTTTTCCATGCACGGATGTGAGGTAAACCTACATCTGGTATTGTTTGATTCTCGTCACTGTTTGTTCTGTTATGGTATTGTTTCCTTGTGAGCTTCATTGTACTAGAAGTAATGAATAGCATTCTCCTAAACTATATCTATTATAGTTTACTAATCCTCTACTTGGACTGTTACTGGAAAGACTCCTTTCTCTACTAAGTTATGCTTGTACTTTAATAACGGAGTTTTGTATAACTATAAAGTAACATAACCTTAAACCAGTTTTGAAATGTTTTGACAGCTTATAAATAACATAAGTAACAATTTGAAAGATGTTTAACAACAAACATTTACACAATTTTCAATTTGTTCAACCTGTATTCCCCCCCCCCCCCCTTAAAACGGTTAAAATAGTTAAAAGATTCATTACGGGGTATGAACTCACCTGATGTGGGTGATTCAAACGGGTATACGCGTATGGATGAGAAGTTCTACGAATGAAGTCTCGAGACACAATAAGTCCTAAATGACATATATGGACGCATATTGATATGAATATAGTGTTTATAACAACTATATGAAAGGAAACACCTTCCGGGACTAGGAAACACCTTGTCCAAGTGTTGGAATCACATGTGATTCAACGTAGGAAGGTATAAAGGCACTCACATGATTTTACTACCATGGTTTTATGGCCCAAGGGAGTTTACGGCCATAAATTCATGGTTACTCATGGGTAAGTGCAAGTTTGAAGGATAGGGGATGATTTAGGGACCTTAGCTCTACCCTAAGATGAGGTAAACCACATTCTTTGGAGTTTTTGAGGTGTTCACGGCCCAAATGAGTTTACTGTTGGATTAGTGTCTAAGTCCATAACTATTTTGGTATGTACTTGACCCGATTGTGCATAGTCCTTTTGGATTGCCTTCACCAAAGCAACTTGATAGGATGAATTATGGAGAGAAAGGATTAAATATGATTTATTAATATATTATGGGAATAATATATTAAAGGAGAAATCATATTGTTTAATTAATATTAGTCAAAAATTAATTAGTAATTAGTTTTGTGACTAAAAGAGATTAATTAAATTTAAGGGACTGGAATTGTAATTATAAGAGTTGCAATTTGGGCCATGGATTACCTTTTATTATAAGGTGGACGAATTCTATGGGGGAAGCCCATATGAAATCGTCCAAGGCCTTATGGAAAGGGCTCCATGGGTTGCTTAGGGCTTAAGCATCCAAATTAGGGTTTCCTTGTTAGATATCCCTAATTGTCTCACTATATATAGATCCCTTAAGGACCAAAAACGTGGACAAGCATCTTCTAGAGTTTCACACGAGTTTTGGTAGCCACCATCCTCTCTTCTCTTCATCCTCTTGCTTATGGTGTTTGTGAACCATTAGAGGAGTGACACTTGTGACTCTAAGCCTTCCAAAGTCAATACAAAGAGATTTGGGATTGTTATTGCTACATAACAATCAAGGTAACATCTTAAACCTAATTATATGTTAATATCGATTTCCATATGCTAGAATTAGGGTTTATAGTCTTGGATAACTTGCTTGTACAATAGAGAAACCTAGATCCAATCATTAAGGTTTGTATGAGCACATAGGATGTCTTATGACCAAAACTCATCAGTGGTATCAGAGCCTAGACTGGTTTCAATTGTATTGATGCATTACATGTTCAAAAAATTCGATTTTTGATGTTTTGGAGGCTGGACTCGCCGAGTCCATAGTTGAACTCGCCGAGTCCATGCAGACTCGACGAGTCCAAGCCTGACTTGACGAGTCAACTCGTCAGATGGAGAGTGTTTCACGATTTCTTGCTGTTTTTGCTTATGGATTGTAACCTTATCATATTAGATCAATATAAATCCGATTTTATGATATATTTGACTATATTTTTGATCTAATTGAAGATATTTATCAATTAATAAGATAATTGTTTCCTTATGTGATAATTGTTTAATTATTTTGACTAAATTGATAAATTGTTTTGCAAGAAATCATTAAATAAATCAAATATGGATAATTATGTGTTTAATTATTAATTTAGATTATTTGATATTTGATCCTTGTTGTTATGAAAAGTTTCATATTTTCCCCTCAGGTTTTATAGTTTAAATTTGAACCAAAAAGTTTTGTTGTTTTGAAATTTAAATAGTTAAAACTCTAATGTTTTGAAAAAGGTTTCAAAACTTGCCCTCAAGTTTTGAAATTTAAATTTTGATTAAATGGTTTAATTTTGATGTATATTTAAATTCTAAACCCTAATGTGTTGAAATGTTTCAAAACTTGCCCTCAAGTTTTGGAATTTAAAAGTTGATTAAAAGTTTAATTAGGAATGTTAAATTCTAAAACTCTAGTATAGTTTTGAAAAGGTTCAAATCACACCTTTATGGTTTTATTAATTAATTAAGGTGTATAATTAAAAGAGGTTTAAGAAATCCATAAAAGTTTAGGTTTACAATTTAATTGAATTAAAAGTATAATTGTTAAATTAGACCACCTAGTATTTTGAAAGTATAAAATACACCCTATATTATATATAACATTAAAAGTCTAACATTATATATATGTATGAGTAAAAGTCAGTCTTACCGTTAGTAGGCCTCTTTCACGAAGCTGGTCTATAAGGGGTGTTTAAGGAAATTGCCTATAAAATGGAGATTGAATGGGTATCCACTCTTACCCACCGCACTCTTGACTAGTGGAGGGTCGTTAGCCGAACGGGTAGGATAGGACAAAACCTTCCATTATAAGTATAATGAAGTATAAAAGTAACTAAATGTTTTCATAAAATTCCCAATCTTAGTTACTTAGGCAAAAGTGAATTGATGCAATTCCATGAAATTACACTTTGTGCCCTTGCGAAGATGTTAGTGGAGCGTGTGTAGTTAACCGGCACACTAAATGGTTCTAAGCAAAGGTAGCAAAGGGTGACTCAATGTTTGTCATAGTTCGGTGGAGCGTGTGTGGTTTACCGGCACATCGAATAGGTGACTGTAACATGTGGGGGCACCATGTAGTTTGCATGGTTATTCACACCCGCTTTGTGATCCTCGGCATCCCAGTCACAAACAAGAGGGGCATATCGAGATTTAAGCATGCCATTGAAATGTTCAATGAATCTCATAAAATTTAGGAGTTTTCATAGATTTAAAACTTAAATTTCTTTTTCGTTTTTCATGGTGGAAATCAGTGAATCGCCATTCACTTACCTTCAAATATTCTACAATTAGGGTTACGACATCCCTCTCCCGATTTGTAGAATATTGTGTTGGGTCCTAGCCTTAGTATTTCATTTGGGTGATTTACTAAGGACTCAGTCAATCAACTAACTTGAATTCGTTTTCTCCCGTTTTGTAGATGTCAAAGTTTGACAACTATGGTCTTCTCAAATCCCGTGGAACAAGCATTCCACATGAAGATGATATTCCATGATTCGACCGAGGAACAAGAGATCATACTTCACTTCCTCCTCCTCCTCCAATTATTCTCCCTAACCCACAAGTTCGAAGGCTTGAAAAGTTCAAGATCACTCAAGCCCTTTTGGCAAGTAAACATAAAGAAGGAAAGTCGGTGTGTGCACACATGCTAGGGACGAAGTCACACATTGATAGGTTAAGAATGTTGGGATCCGTTGTCTGTGAGGAAATGGTTGTTGATTGGGTTCTTCAGTCACTTCCTAACTCATATAGTGAGTTCGTAAGAGAGTACTATATGATGAACCGCGACGTGACCCTTATAGATCTCACCTATATGCTTATTGCTGCTGAATCAGCAATGGTTTGGCGCAATAGAAAAACAAAGTTGATTGGTGAATCTGCCTTCAAGACCTCTATGGATATAGACAATGGCAACGAAAGACATGCTATGATCGAAAGGTTTGATCATAAGAGAAAGACAATGACTAAAGTAGTTCCATGTCATGTTCCAAAAGAGTCAATTTGCTTTTATTGCAAAGAGAAAGGGCATTGGAGACGAAGCTGCCCCATTTACCTAAGAGATCTAAGAGATGGGAGAGTCGAAACGTATGGCTCTAATATAGGTAAAATCCATTAAATAACTTTTTTAAGCTTCTATTCCAGATTCTTAATACATAATGTGATAAGATTGCAATTGATGTTTTGTAGGATCGCAGAAAAGAAAGGAAGCTTTAGGGAAGAAGTGAGCAGAATCTAACCGTGAAGGAATGGATTTCGATCGCATTTCTCGAAGA
Source organism: Lactuca serriola (assembly GCF_051521515.1). Lineage (NCBI taxonomy): Eukaryota > Viridiplantae > Streptophyta > Magnoliopsida > Asterales > Asteraceae > Lactuca > Lactuca serriola. The sequence continues at coordinate 169,119,144 of NC_136411.1, read as the reverse complement.
TTAGATTCTTGAGCTACTACTTAGAGTTAGAATTAGATTGCTAAGAAAGATGTATTAGCATAGTTTTTCAATGAATTGCATTGTAAGGACAAATTTTCCGCAATGAAATAAATTTTGATTGTAAATTTTATTTATTTATCGTTGCAATGGCGTGTATGAAAAATTGATATTAAAATGTTTCTATAATGGATTTGGTTTTTATTATGTTATTTATGGAAATGTCGAAAATTTACCAAATAGGGAGAGTTTCTCATTGCCCAATTTTCAATTGGACAGAAACTTGGAATCATGCAACTTGGTTGCACGATGAATGAGAAATTTCATATTTTGGAAATTAGACTAACTCGTTGACAAAGTGTCAAGTGAAGGACTAGGAGATCGAGTACACAAAGTTGTGTATTGATCAAAGTCCATCATAAGAGTAACAAAGATATTCGTGATGATTTGCTAAAGGTTTAGTAAATATGATTATACTTAGAAGATTAAGTGTAATTCTGAATTGATTGAAAAAGTTTAAATCAATAGCAGAACGAATAAGAAGAATCAAGTAGGCAGAAAGATAAAAGTTTCTCCATTCTAAGAAGAAGGGAGAGTACCTTTTATGCTTTATGATAAGTCTTAATGATTAAGAACCATATCTTAATTGATCCTCTAAGTGAGTCTTAGTACAATTGTATGTTTAAGAAGAGGAATCAAGGATTGGAGAAATGGTTAAATCAAGAAGTCAATCATACTTCGTTCCAAAACAAGTCTTAGAGTTAAGATTGTGACATTGAGTGGATAAGTATTAAGAAAAGTTTATAACATTCATCAAATGAGGAAAGTTGTGATGTCTTGGATAAGACAAAGACCAACTAGGACAAATTTATGAAGTGTTTTGATAAAAGCTACACTAACTCTTGAATATTTGTTTGTCAAGAAATAGTCGTTGACAAGAGAATCTTATATGTCAAGGAGTAAGTGGGAGTCTTAATGGTCTTGAAAGGTTTCAAGAACAAATCAAATAGACCTTATCGATCATCACTAGCACACGAGTTGAGGTTTACAACCTATCATGATGACATTATTTTGTTTTTGTGCCAATCCAATCGAGTTAATTATGCATGTGAGTTCTATGAGTTCTCATTTTGAACGCATAAAAGGCAAAGCACCTTGATCAATGAAAGGTACATTGATAGGAAAGGGTGACCTGCTTAACTACTTGGAAGACATGGTGGGCAGCTGTGCTACCATAAGGCAAGAAATCAAGATTAAGAAAGTTCGGTCAATATGAGTTTGAATTTGTCGTAAACTTTGGTTTTAACAAATTCACATGGATAGGAACACATACACCGTTTAAATCTAAGTGTCATAAGATTTCCTCCTTCATGAAAATGATTGTGAGGAAATGCTTTCACTAAGAAATATTTTAAGAAGATAGTGATTGTAAAATTGCATTCTCGAATTCAATTATGGTTACGGTATCCCTTTCCATGATTTGAATTGTGAGGTTTGGCAATTAGTCTTAATTGTTTAGACACACATATGAACTATCTAAGGCAAAGGTGTATAAGTTCAAGGAGCCTTGATAAAAGATTATCAAAGCACTAAGTATTAGAAACATGAACTTAAGAAATTCAATAAGCATTGTTTTTCTAAAAGTTAAGATGTTTATGAATACATGTCGAAGCTAGTGGGAGCATAAGTGTTATGTTTTATAATAATCATCATGATAGTGGGAGCATAAATATTATGATTGTGAGATTATTAAGGCACGTATTGCAAGTTGGCAATATTAATTATAGAAAAACAAGAGTCATACTTTGCAAAGTTGTACGAGTTGAAAGGTTGTTTTGCTATAATTAAGGAAGAGAATATTATGCTTCATTTCAAATCTAAAGGCTTAGGTTGTGGAATGTTAATAAAATTTAGTCAAGGGTACATATTGTGTTCTTAAAATTTCGATTATGATTACGACATTCCTCTTCACAATTCGAATTTTGAGAACATAGCAAATAAAACATTATGCGTCGTGTCCCATACGCTTTGGGTATAGGATCGATTGCAAATGCTTTAATGTTTGACCATTCTAAAATTTTCCAAATGTCTAGAGCATTTAGAGGGAAAAATGACTAAAATCGGTTTTGACTAAAATAATTAAACAACTATCAAAGGACAATCCAAAGTTCGACGAGGATTGGTCGCTTGTGAGTAGTTGGAAGCATGGTATTGAATGGACCATATCGACATTATTATGAATAGAAAAGATTCTATTAAGGATGAGTTGTCATATGGAAATTATGGAAATGTTTCCATATTGGATGGACCATATCGACATCATTACGAATAGATAAGATTCTATTAAGAATGAGTTGTCATATGGAAAATATGGAAGCGTGTCCATATTGGGAATTGAATATTGAAAAATCTATGCCTAAGATTAGGAACTTTTATGCAAAAGGATGTTCAAAGGAATGTACTTTGAGTGAGAGACATCATATCTAAGGAATTGTCTTGTAACAATATCCGATAGAAGATTTTGTAATATCATTGGCAATAGTCTTTGTGACTTTGGTGTAGTGACATTACGAAAGAATCATTGCATAAAATGTTAGAATCTAGCATAATCTATAAGTAGAAACAATTTGATATTCTTTCACTTATGGAAAAGGGATTCGGAGTTGTGAAATGAGAATGATTGGGAATGTGCTCAATTTGGTCTATTTCACAAAGTAAGAACCATAGGTAAACATTGTGTGCATGCTAAGAGCATGGGACAAGTGTAATAATTCAAGTAAGAAGTTGATTACCCGAAACGACAAATAATGAGTAATCGATATGGTGATAAATAAAAGGTGTTTTATTTATACTCAAAGGTTTGAGGTCATATGGGATTAGTATTATTCTTGTGTTTCACATTTGCATGTTTTGACTTCTAGAATAATTGAGTTTATTAAGAATAATCGAATTATTCAAACGGACCACAGTCGTTCATATGTTGGAAGTAGATATGAAAGAAGACTGTCGTGAATTGGTGTGTGGATTGTCTAAGAAAGTATTAGACATAAGCAAATGTTTGCTGCAACGTTCATGAGTGCTTATGAATATGATTTGAGCATTGGATTAAACCCACGCTCACTTGGATCACTCCATGAATTGTATCACGAGTGATTGGTGAGACGATAACATCTTATATTCTTGAAACCGAGATGTATGAGTTGTATCTTGCGAATCGGTTGCACATTGATAATATGTAAACGCACTAGTAACTTGGTGTTATAAAACATATTGTTGTGTGTAATTCGGTGCGTGAGTGCAAGCGAGCATTGTATCAAAGTTTATCCGTTCCTTTTATCCAAAGTAGGATAAAAGCGATATCTTTGGGCCCCTCGATGATTTAGTGATGACAAACGTAAATGCTCGGCCGGGCTAGGGCTAATTTGATTTGTTCAATTAGTCAGTCGTCATAAATCGGGAATCGAGATATAGTACAAAGAGAATGATTTGAAATCATATCTCATATGATATCTAGAATAGAGAAATATATGATCCCTTATCTAAGGACACGCGTATATGATAGGATCAGAGTTGAAAGCGGCTTTGGAAAACTACGATTGCAGATCAGGATCTGAAGTCATACGCGTAATAGTTATTAGACTTATCCAAGTGGGAGACTGTTGGATTAGTGTCTAAGTCCATAACTATTTTGGTATGTACTTGACCCGATGGTGCATGGTCCTTTTGGGTTGCCTTCACCAAAGCAACTTGATAGGATGAATTATGGAGAGAAAGGATTAAATATGATTTATTAATATATTATGGGAATAATATATTAAAGGAGAAATCATATTGTTTAATTAATATTAGTCAATAATTAATTGGTAATTAGTTTTGTGACTAAAAGAGATTAATTAAACTTAAGGGACTGGATTGTAATTATAAGATAATTGCAATTTGGGCCATGGATTGCCTTTTATTATAAGGTGGACGAATTCTATGGGGGAAGCCCATATGAAATCGTCCAAGGCCTTATGGAAAGGGCTCCATGGGTTGCTTAGGGCTTAAGCATCCAAATTAGGGTTTCCTTGTTAGATAACCCTAATTGCCTCACTATATATAGATCCCTTAAGGACCAAAAACGTGGACAAGCATCTTCTAGGGTTTCACACGAGTTTTGGTAGCCTCCATCCTCTCTCCTCTTCATCCTCTTGCTTATGGTGTTTATGAACCATTAGAGGAGTGACACTTGTGACTCTAAGCCTTCCAAAGTCAATACAAGGAGATTTGGGATTGTTATTGCTACATAACAATCAAGGTAACATCTTAAACCTAATTATATGTTAATATCGATTTCCATATGCTAGAATTAGGGTTTATAGTCTTGGATAACTTGCATGTACAATAGAGAAACCTAGATCCAAGCATTAGGGTTTTTATGAGCACATAGGATGTCTTATGACCAAAAACCATCATTTACAACCGTAAACGCATGGCTATTTATGTTTATGAGGGTCCTAAAGGTCATAATGAAGCATCCTAAATTCAAGTCTAAGCCTTTGGAAGTGTTAGTGGCATCATATCACCCTTAGCTTGAGTTTTCGGCCCTTGGACCATATTGGCTTGAGTTTGCGGCCGTAATCACCTATGGGTGATGGTATTTTGATTGTTTTGAGTCCTAAACACATCAAGGTAATGTGCTAGGCTAGCCTCTTGGCTTAAGGAAGGCATTTAGGGCATTTTGGCACCATAAAATGGAGTTTACGGCCCTAGAACATCCTTGGCCATGAACTCACTTCTTGCCCATGTTTCTTAATGATTTTGAGGTCTAGACATGTCAAGGGTAGTTCCATGTTTGGTTCCAAGGTCTATAGGGACATCGGGCACACTTTTGGCCCCAAATTTAGTGTTCACGGTCCAAGAGGATCTTGGGCCGTGAACACCATTTCCTTGGTGTTCTTGGATGATTTTCATGTTATTTATGCACATATAACACTTTAATACACTCTAGTATTGAAGTACTTACAATTCGGGGTGATCGGGTGAAGATCCTTGAGAGAGAAATCGGGTTTTCTCTAGTTGGAAATGTAAGAAATGAATTCAAAATGGCTAAGTTTTTCTTATATAGTCTTGAGGGTTTTTGGTCCAAATACCATTTTTGGACTGTAAATTCCAAACTCTTGAAGTTTTGGACACTTATTGTTACGTAATAAACCCTAGGGTATCCTCTCTCCTGATATCTCTTGATGTACTATCTTTAAAACACTCAAACTTATTCCAAAAAGCTTGAATGTTAGCAGAAACAGTTTTGACTTCTATTGAAGTGGATGGTTGTACAGAATGGAAAGTTTTGGGTTGTCACACCATCACCATCACCATCACCATCACCATCACCATCACCATCACCACCATCGTCATCATCACCACCATCATCACCATCATCACCATCATCATCATTACCAACATCATCACCATCATCATCTTCATCATCATCATCACCACCACCACCATCATCATCATCATCACCACGACCACCACGACCACCACCATCATCATCATCACCACCATCATCATCATCATCACCTCCATCATCACCACCACCACCACCATCATCATCATCGTCATCACCACCATCATCATCATCATCACCACCATCATTATCACCGCCACCATCATCACCATCATCATCACCATCACCATCACCATCACCATCACCATCACCATCACCATCACCATCATCATCATCATCACCATCACCATCACCATCACCATCATCTTAACCATCACCATCACCACCACCATCATCATCATCATCATCATCACCATCATCATCTTCATCGTCACCACCACCACCACCACCATCATCATCATCATCATCATCATCACCACGACCACCATCACCACCACCATCATCATCATCACCACCATCATCGTCATCATCACCACCATCATCACCACTACCACCACCACCATCATCATCATCACCACCATCATCATCATTATCATCACCACCATCATCATCACCACCACCATCATCATCATCATCACCATCATCATCACCATCATCATCACTATCACCATCACCATCACCATCACCATCACCATCACCATCCCCATCACCATCACCATCACCATCACCATCACCATCATCATCACCATCACCACCATCATCATCACCATCATCACCATCATCATCATCAACATCATCATCACCAACATCATCACCATCATCAGCTTCATCATCATCACCACCACCACCACCATCATCATCATCACCACCATCATCATCATCACCACCACCACCATCATCATCATCATCGTCATCACCGCCATCATCATCATCATCACCACCGCCACCACAACCATCATCATCATCATCACCACCATCACTATCACTACCACCATCACCATCACCATCACCATCACCATCACCATCACCATCATCATCACCACCATCATCATCACCATCACCATCACCATCACCATCACCATCACCGTAGCTATTTATTTCCGTAGCAATTCCGTAGCTATTTATTTCCGTAGCTATCCACTTCCGTAGCTATTTTGTAGCAAATCTGTAACTATTTATTTCCGTAGCTATTCCGTAGCTATGGTAGCTACGGAAAGTTCCATAGTTATTTTGTAGCAATTTCGTAGCTAATCTGTAGCTATAATTTAGCCACGGGCCATTATGCTACAACTATTTTTCAGTAGCAATTCCGTAGCTATTCGTTTATAGCTACGGAATAGCTACGGATTGTGTTGTAGCTATTGGACTAGTTTTCTAGTAGTGCAAAATCAATCTGAAATCCAAAATAATAATTCGGTTTTGCTGAATACCAATCCAAAATTCTGAATATCCGAACCAAATACTTTAATTCTAAATTTTCCAATTAGACAATTCGGTTTTATCCAAATAGTGAACAACCTAGTCGCTAATCGCTGATAGAAACGAATATATAGGAAAATTAAGGAAGAGAAAGTCGGAGATTGGTAGGTGGAGATCTACTGGTGATGACGATAGAAGGGATGGGAATACGATAAGGGCCATTTGGTATATTAATATTGGATTTGAAACATAAAATGGATAGCTGGGGTCTAGCTACGAGATTGCCATAGTTTTGTATTTAAAATTGGAACTATCGTGGCTTGGGATATAAAATTCGTAATTAATCACCTATTTTTGGTAAAAATCTCGTTTTAGCAATGACTTTCTTTAGTAATTATAAAAATAATCTCTTCTAGGCATGATTACGTACGTGCATTAATTAATATCCATAACTTAAATTGTGCGTACCGTTTCCTCAAAGAAAAACGTGTATTGTCTAATAATGAAAAGGCTTAGAAATATCTTATATACGGAATATGGGACATACATAAAATCCGTTTTCCAACTATATAAACGAAATAGGTCTGAAGACAGAAAAATACATCGTAAAAGATATCCAAGGTTTGAAAAGAGATGACACCACCGAAGCTATCTGTTATCGACTTTTCGTTGAAAAACCTAATCCCTAACTCAAGTTCATGGATCACAACATGCAGTGAAGCTATGCATGCGCTTGAAAAACACGGGGTTTTCATAGCCAAGTACGACGGTGTGCCTCAGGAACTTGACGACGCAATTTTCTCTGCATCACGAGATGTATTTGATCTTCCTACCGAAGTCAAAGTCCTAAGCACTTCAGATACACCATATCATGCTTACAGTGGTAAAACTCCAGTCATGCCTCTTTACGAAAGCATAGGCATTGAGAACGCAACAACTACCGAAGGAGTTGAATTCTTCACAAAACTCATGTGGCCTTCTGGAAACGAAAGTTTTGGGTATGGCTTTTTATTTTACGTCTTAAATTCAGTTACACCTAGCAAAAATAAATTTCGTTTGATTAAACACTGGTTTTTCAGTAAAAGTGCTTTGATGTTCTCCAAAGCTGTAACAGAACTATATCAGATAGTGATGCGGATGGTAGCAAAAAGCTATGGAATAGAAGAACAATGTGAGACGCTCCTTGGGTCCTCACTTCAAAATCTGTGATTCATGAAGTACTTATGCCCTCAAGAGGATGAGGGAAATCCTCTAGGCATGCTTCCTCACACTGATATTAGTTTTATGACAATTCTTCAAGACAAACAAGTAAAGGGTCTACAGATAAAGACTAAGGAAGGACAGTGGATCGAAGTTGATCCTTTGCCTTCATCGTTCATAGTCATGGCAGGTGACGTTTTCATGGTAGGTAGCAATATGTTGATTAACTATTCATCAATGTTATATATTGTATATATGTGACATTTAAGGTATTTTCATTCACTTAGGCATGGTCAAATGGAAAAATTCATGCACCGTGTCATAGAGTGATCATGCAGGGAAACCAAGAGCGATATTCGCTAGGGCAATTTACTTTTATTAGGGGTCTGAACATACAGATACCACAAAAACTCATTGATGAAGACCACCCACCACGGTTTAAGGATTTTGATCACTACAAGTACCTCCATTATCTACTCACCAGTGAAGGGATGAAATCTGAGTGCCCCATCAAATCCTATTGCGTAATTAATTGAGTTGTGTATTGTTCAAAATAAAGGTGTCACCACATTTATCTTATGTATCTTGGATCATATGTATGTCTTCCAAATTGTTTCTTTAATCAAGTATCATATGTATTTCTCTTTCAAGGTGTTTCTTTAATCAAGTTGTAATTACTGAATGAATATATATAATTTGTGTAAACATCTTCAAAATAAAGGTGCGCCATAAGCTTTAATTACCTACATCCCAAATTATTTATTTATCTTTTGCTAAGCACATGTCTGGATTTGTTTATATACGAAAAGTAATTATGTAATTATTTATTTATCTCTTGCTAAGCCATATCTGTTGCCACCCCACCACCACTCGCTACCACCACCCCATGACCACTACCTACCACCCACCAACTACCTATCAACACCACCTACAACCCACCAACCACCACCCATCACTACGTACCACCACCCACAATCACCATAACACGTTGTCACCACCACCAACAACTACCCACCAATTACTACCACCGCCCATCACCACGACCTGCCTCCACCACATATCATCATGACCCGTCACCACCACCCTACCTATCACCCACTAAACCCACCACCACCACCCATTACTACTACCCATTACCACTACCCGCTACCATCATCCCCACCGCCACCCACGCACCCACCACCACCACCACCCGTCTCTACCACCATCACTACCACCCATCACCACCACTACCACCCACCAGCCACCACCCATCACCATCACCCACCTCCACCACTGACCACCGCCCATCACTACTTTCCACCACCACTACCCGTCACTATCACCCCCACATCCATCACTTAACACCACCCACCACCACCTTACTCACCACCCACCGACATCACTACCACCCACCACCATCATCGTCACCCGCCACCACCATCCCTACCACCAACCACCACCCACCAACATCATTAACTCCAACTACTTACCACAACCACCATCCACCACCACCACCACGCATCACCACATGCCACTACCACCCGCTATCTCCCATCTATTAACAGCAACACCGATTTATCAACCTCCTACGATAAGCACCACCACCCATAACCACCACAAACCAACTATCACCCATCCACCACCACCATCACCCGTACCACCGCCCACCGCCCCCACCTTGACCACCACCACTACCCATCTCCACTACATGACCACCACCAACTACCTACAACCACTAACACCATATGTGATTAAATGCATAGAATGACATAAGTCATGTGTGATTATATGTATTTCATCACATAAATCATATGTGATTAAATACATATTATCGCATATGATTATATATATATATATATATATATATATATATATATATATATATAATCACATATGATTTATATGAACAAGATTCGTTTTCATGTTTTCCATTCAATAATTTTTCTCGTGTATTTAATCATATCCGGTTATATGTATTTAATAACATACGATTAATGTGAAAAAATATTTGTTTTCAGATTTTTGATATGGTTGTTATCTTGTATATAATTTCATACGATTATATGTATCAATCACATATGATTTATATAGACAAGATTCTTTTTCGTCCACATAAATCATATGTGACTAGATAATATAATCCCATGTGATTAGATGTATTTAATCATATATGATTAAAGTTGACAAAGAACAATTATTGAATCGACAACGCGATAATGAATTGTGTCTACATAAATCATATGTGATTCAATAGTTATTGTTGTGTATTTAAATAAATATAATCCAAAAATACAGTCCAAAAATTTCGTTTTTAATTATTAATAAAACCATAGTTATGAAACATCACAAGAAAAATCATAAGTCATTGTTTCTCAAACATCATAAACATCTGTTAAACATATCAGAGTAAAAACATCCCAAGCTAAAATCATGGTGTGTGAGCTACAGTCATCCCAAGCTCTTCCCCTTGCTACCGGAAGTACACTAAACCAAAACTGAAAACTGTAAGCATGAAGCTTAGTGAGTCTCCCTAAACTACCACATATCATACACATAATCACATAATCACATAATACCATAACATGGGCCTTAACCGCTACATCAGGCCCTGCCCGGCATCGGACTGAAATCCAAAATCAGGCCCCGCCCAACATCGGACCGAAATCTGGTATACATATAAACATATCAACAAATACATATAAACATAATCACATAATATAAACATTCCTCGGGCCCCGCCCAACATCATACCGAAATCCGGAAGCATACAAACATTCCTCGGGCTTTCCACGACATTGGACCGAAGTCCGAAACATATAAAACAAACACATGCAAGAATCGCGAAGACATCAAGCATACAAACAATCCTTGGGCTTTCCCCGGCATCGGACCTCAGTCTAAAAGCATATAAACCTACATTGGGCATTGCCCGGCATCGGACCTTAGTCCGACATATACTAACATACATAAATGGGCTGGCATTGGTGCCTTCGACCCTTTCCTACAGGATAAAACTCACCTCGCAAAGCTGAATGCAGAATCTCACGATAAGGAATCTCTAACGGCTGCTCCAATGACTCCCCGAGTTGTTATTACCAACATAATACTTAATCAAAGCCAATAATCCTTTAGATATCATTCCATACCAAAAACCCCTTCACGAGTCAACCATTGTCAAAGTCAAAGTCAACACCCTAGTCAAAGTCAAACTCAACTCGCCGAGTTCCATAAATCATAAAACCCTGAAATCGCGACCCAACTCGTCGAGTTTTTCAAGAACTCGTCGACTTTCTCCTATCAACAGAATCGGGAGTTTCCAACTCTACTTGTGGTGTCCGTCCTAAACTCGTCGAGTCTTTCCTTTTTCAGAATCGGAGTACTTCGACCCAACTCGTCGAGTTCTTCAGTCGGTTAAGCTATCTTAACAGATTAAGTCACTAATCTTCAGATCTAAGCTCCATACTTCAGATATAGACTGGAAATGTCCTTAGAAGGTTAAAGTTTCCTACTTTACCCGTTAATACCCTTCCCCAAGATATTTACCTCAAACCCTAACTCTATAAGATCTAGATCTTGATCCAAAAGCCATCAATACTTCAAGATAGGGTGTATAAACAAAGATATGGGCCTTAGAGACCAGATAAACACGTAAAGCCTTCAACTTTCTCTTAATGCATGGCCCTTTGGAGCTTAAATGTCCAAAATGGTAGTCTAAAGGTTGCATGTGGCTTCTATGGCCATAAAGTGTGCACCTTTATGCAATGAAAGCCCTTCAAGACCCTAGATCTAAAAGGGTATTCACTTAGGACGTCCATTTCCCAAGGATCAAGATGTTTGGACCAAAAACCTAATAAAAGTGTTAAGAAAGAGATTTAAACAATCATTTGGCAAGTTTGAGACTTGCTTACCAAAAAGTGACGAGGATGGGGTGAAGTTTATGGATCTATAAACTCCTTCTTGAGTCCTCAAGCTTCTTCTTCCTCCATAAGCTTTAAACACACAAAACTCACTCAATGATGGCTCACAAACTCACACAATGCATTAGGGTTTCAAGATTTAGGGTTTGGGACTTGAAGGCTGTAAATGAGGCCAGCCTGTAGGGGTTAATGTGTTTAAATAGGGTGCAAAACCATGAAAATTAGGATTTCATTCTACCCATCCTACTCGTCGAGTTGAGGCTCTGAACTCGTCGAGTAGACTTTACCACCTGCGTCCAAATCCATTCCCTACACGACGAGTTTGGGGCCTCCAACTCGTCTAACTTCTATGCAAAAGCAAATAAATTTTTAATTAAATACATACCATGAACTAGGTGTTACAATTCTGCCCCACTTGTCTTAGACTTCATCCTCGAAGTCTGCTATGTCGGGAAATAACTCTGGATAGTGCTCCCTCATCTCCTCCTCAGGCTCCGAAGTCCAATCCGAGCCCTTGCGGTGATGCCACTACACCTTCACCAGCTCCACCTTCTTGTTCCTCAGCTCCTTCGCCTTCCTTTCGAGAATGGCTATTGGTCTCTCGATGTAGTTCAGGCTGTCATCAACCTGGATATCCTCTAAAGGCATGACTGTGGAGTCATCCACTAAGCACTTTTGCATCTGGGAGACATGAAAAGTATTGTGGATTTGGTTGAGCTCTGTTAGAAGATCCAAACGGTGAGTAACCTGGCCCACCCAAGCCAAAACCCTAAACGGACCGTTGTACCTGGGGCCCAGCTTTCCCCGTTTCCTAAATCGGATGACACCTTTCCAAGGTGACACCTTCAGGAGGACCATGTCGCGTACCTGAAACACCAAGTCTGAACAATGTTTGTCGGCATAGCTTTTCTGCCAACTCTGAGTAGTCTGAAGCCTGCTCCGAACCCGCTGAATCTTCTTAGTGGTCTTGAGTACCACTTCGGTACCCCCCATGACTCTCTGACCGACCTCACCCTCAACAGATTGGGGTCCTACACTTCCTCCCGTAGAGCCTCTCAAAGGGAGGTTGGTATGTGATGGCGTGATAGCTGTTGTTATATGAAAATTCTGCTAACGGAAGATACATATTCCAACCACCGCCGAAATCCAATACACACGCACGCAACATGTCCTCCAGAGTCTGAATTGTCCTCTCACTTTGCCCGTCCATTTATGGGTGGAGAGTGGTATAAAAGTGAAGACGGGTACCTATCTCTTCATGAAACCGCTTCTAAGTGAAAAGAAAATCTCGGTCAGACACAACCAAAACAGGCACTCCATGACGTTCCACTACCTCGCGTACGTAGATCTCGACAAACTTCTCAGTCGATATACTCTCCTGGATCGGGATGAAATGAGCACTCTTAGTCAACCGATCCACGATGACCCATATCGAATCTACTCCACATGCGGTCATGGGAAGCTTTGTGATAAAATCTATGGTGATATCTTCCCATTTCCACACGGGAATATACAACGGTTGCATCTTGTTGTGAGGTCGTTGGTGTTCGTGTAACGTCCCAAAATTTAAGACCAAAAATTTCATTTTAAAAACATTACTTTAGAAAACATTAATAGTTAAAAACATTGTTTGATCAAACCATAAAAAAACGTAAACCATGTCTAAAAGCCAAATCATACAACCATCAAAATATCAGAGTATAAATCCCAGAGAATCTCGTAAGTGCGGAAACCAGTGTGTGTGCATGATGTGCCGCTACCGTGCCGGCTCCTTCCCCTTTGACGAAGAGGTACCTGAAACCAAAACTGTAAACTGTAAGCACAAAGCTTAGTGAGTTCCCCCATCGTACCACATACCATACAAACAAATAACACGCATACTGCCAGGCTATTCTGGGGTGCCTGACTACCCGGTACGGCCATTCTGGGGTACCGACTACCTGTGTCAAGCCATTCTGGGGTGCTGACTACCCATGTCAAGCCATTCTGGGGTGCTGACTACCCGTGTCAAGCCATTCTAGGGTGCTGACAACCCATCGGTCCTAACAACCAATCCTCGGGGACTAGTCCCCTCCCACTACCACTATCGCATATAACATAACAGGCCAGCATGCAAACATATCATCACGTACTGTCAGACATTTTTGGGGTGTCTGACTACCCTCCGGTCCTAACAACCGAACTCTACTATTATCACATATAACATCTTATACTAGCATATAACATATCAGATAGTAGCAACTTAGATGATATCACAAAGACAATCATCTAACATACGACTCCTACTGGTGGGCCGGCATTGTGGCCGCAGACCCACCGCTACTGGAAGGTAACTCACCTCGAACTAGCTGCTGATCTGAGCGGGAACTGATTGTCTACTGCTGCTGCTGCTGCTCTGGAAATCCTCCGGCTGCAATTCCCACAACATACTCAATCAAACACTGCTAACTGTCCTTTGGGTAAAATGACCATTTTACCCTTGATCATGACCTAAGTCAAAATCAGAGTCAACTTTCAGTTGACCCGACTCGCCGAGTTGGCTTTCCAACTCGCCGAGTCCCTACCCAAACGTTTGCCCTGAATCCCGTTCCTACTCGTCGAGTTAGGCGACGACTCGACGAGTTCTCCTTCTTAACAAATACTTCAGTCCTTCATCCTACTCGCCGAGTTGTATGAACAACTCATCGAGTTCATCTTCATCTGATGAACACTTATGCTAAGACTCGCCGAGTTGTATGAACGACTCGCCGAGTCGTTGCCATGCACCCACTAAATACACAGATTTGCTCGATTCCAGTCCATGCCATTCACAGATCTGGACTTCTAGGACACGAATCACACGTAAAGTTTCCAACTTTATGTGTAGATATTCACCAATATGGATTTTAGGGTTCAAAATGCCTCAAAAGGGTAGATCTAGGGTGAACAAGCAACATGGGTCCATAAAGCTAACAGATCTGAGCTCCTAGAGCTCAATCTTGCCTAGATCTAGAGGCCAATCAACTTATTACGAAATATTATGCACATACAAGTTTGGGGAATGGCTCAAGAATGTCTTAATTAAAGCCTTAAGCATAGAAATACGGGAAAATGGGATATACCTCAATGGAACTGCTGAAAGAACACAATAATGCTTGGATGGCTTCCCTTCTTCTGGATCTACTTCCCTTCTTCTTCAAAACCTTCAAGAGCACACAACAAATGCTTCAACTCTTCAAAGAACAAGCTTAAACGAGGGTTGGGAGCTCTGGGGGGTGAATGGGGGCTGGCCTGGGGCGGATGTGTTGCTTAAATAGGGTGCAAACCCCTGAAACTTAGGGTTTCATCCAACAGTTGTGACTCACTGAGTCCAGGATATGGACTCGCCGAGTCGACAACTTAAACGTGTCCCGGGTCCCGCATCTACTCGGCGATTCGGAACTGTGACTCGCCGAGTCCAAGGATAAAAGAAGAGAAATACTCAAATAAGATTTACGTACCAGGAACCAGGTGCTACAAATCTCCCCCACTTATTTTAGACTTCGTCCTCAAAGTCTGCTGCTCGAACCTGAAATAGCTCGGGATAATGCTCCATCATCTCGTCCACCGGCTCCCAAGTCCATTCCTAACCCTTGCGGTGCTGCCATTGCACCTTCACTAGCTCCACCCTCTTGTTCCTCAAATCCTTCGACTTCCTATCGAGGATTGCGACTGGGCGCTCAATGTAATTCAGGCTGTCATCAACCTGAATGTCCTCTAATGGCACAACCGCTGAATCGTCCACTAAGCACTTTCGCAGCTGAGAAACATGGAAAGTGCTGTGGATCTGGCTGAGCTCGGCTGGCAGATCCAACCTATACGCCACCTTGCCCACCTGGGCTACAACCTTGAATGGTCCGATGAATCGCGGGCCCAACTTGTCCCGCTTCTTGAATCGAATGACGCCTTCCCAAGGCGACACCTTCAGGAGAACCATATCCCCGACTTGGAACTCCAAGTCGGATCGACGCTTGTCGGCATAACTTTTCTGCCGACTCTGAGCAGTCTGAAGCCTGTTCCGGACCTGCTGGATCCTCTTGGTCGTCTTGAGCACCACTTCGGTGCTCCCCATGACTCTCTGGCCAACTTCACGCCAGCATATCGGGGTCCTGCACCTCCGTCCGTACAACATCTCGAAGGGAGGGCGGTTGATACTCGCGTGATAGCTGTTGTTGTATGAGAATTCGGCCAGGGGAAGATAGGTATCCCAGCTACCACCGAAGTCTAGCACGCACACCCGCAGCATATCCTCCAGTGTATGGATGGTCCGCTCGCTCTGACCATCCGTCTGCGGGTAAAAGGCGGTGCTAAAATGCAGACGAGTGCCCAACTCGTCATGGAATCTCTTCCAAAATCTGGAAGTAACACGTACATCCCTGTCTGAGATCACCGATACCGGTAACCCGTGCCGCGCCACGATCTCCCTGATATAGATGTCGGCCAATTTCTCGGCCGATATGCTCTTCTGAATCAGAATAAAATGAGCACTCTTGGTCAATCTATCCACGATGACCCAAATCGAATCCACTCCACGCGCGGTCCTAGGAAGCTTCGTGATAAAATCCGTCGTGATATCTTCCCATTTCCACAGTGGAATATCCAACGGCTGCATCTTGCCATGCGGTCTCTGATGTTCGGCCTTGACCTTCCTGCAGGTCAAACCCCGCTCGACGTACCATGCCACATCCCGCTTCATGCATGGCCACCAATAATCTAGACGAAGATCCCTATACATCTTCGTCGCCCCGGGATGAATAGAAAATCGGGACTTGTGCGCCTCCTCCATCAAAGTCTGGCGCACACCTCCGTGATACGGCACCCACACCCTACGGTGTAATGTCAATAGTCCTCGGCTATCATAATCAAAGGAGGAAACCTGACCCACCACACACTCGCTCTTCCGATGTTCCTCCTTGATAGCCTCCTGTTGAGCCTCCCGAATTTGCTCCAACAGGGGAGTCAATATGGTCATCCTCATGCAAACGTCCCTGATCGACGCCGCCTTGCGGCTAAGCGCATCGGCCACCACGTTGGCCTTCCCCGGGTGGTAAAGGATCTCGCAATCATAATCCTTCACCACATCCAACCACCGACGCTGCCTCATGTTCAGATTCTGCTGATCCATGAGGTACCTCAAACTCTTGTGGTCCGTGTAGATGGTACATCGAACCCCGTAGAGGTAATGTCGCCAAATCTTGAGGGCAGAAACCACCGCCCCCAACTCCAAATCATGCGTCAGGTAGTTCGCCTTGTGAGGCTTGAGCTGCCTCGAAGCGTAGGCAATGACATGCCCTTTTTGCATAAGTACCGCGCCCAACCCAGAAATGGACGCATCACAATAAACCACAAAATCCTCTATGCCCTTTGGCAGGGCTAAGATCGGCGCCTCGCACAATCTCTGTCTCAACGTCTCAAATGCAGCCTGTTGCTCGGGTCCCCACCGAAAGACCACGGCTTTCTTCGTCAGCCGCGTCAAGGGCACGACTATCTTGGAGAAATCCTGGATAAATCTCTGATAGTAGCCTGCCAATCCCAAGAAACTCTGAATCTCAGATGGAGACTTCGGAACCTCCCATCTCATCACGGCCTCGACCTTGGCCGGATCGACCAGAATCCCGTTCTGGTTGACGAGGTATCCAAGAAATTGCACCTCGCGCAACCAAAAGTCACACTTGGAGAACTTGGCATACAAGCTCTCCCTCCTCAGGGTCTCCAACACCTCTCTCAGATGCTCCTCATGTTCCTCCCGAGTCTTGGAATAAACCAAGATGTCATCGATAAAGACTATCACAGACCGATCCAGCATCGGTCTGCATACGCGGTTCATGAGGTCCATGAACGCGGCAGGAGCATTGGTGAGCCCAAACGGCATCACCACAAACTCATAATGGCCATAGCGCGTCTGAAACGCAGTCTTCTGCATATCCTCCTCCCTGACCCTCATCTGATGATAACCCGAACGCAAATCAATCTTGGAGAACCAAAATGCTCCCTGAATCTGGTCAAAGAGGTCATCAATCCTCGGGAGCGGGTAACGGTTCTTCATCGTTACCTTGTTCAGCTCCCGGTAATCTATCCACATTCGATGCGACCCGTCCTTCTTCTTCACAAACATAATCGGGGCTCCCCAGGGCAAACTGCTCGGGCGAATAAATCCCTTGTCTAGCAGCTCCTGCAGCTGCGTAGACAACTCCTGCATCTCGGGAGGAGCCAACCGATACGGCGCCTTGGCTATCGGAGCCGCACCAGGAACAAGGTCAATCCTGAACAACACCTGTCGCTCCGGAGGTATCCCAGGAAGCTCCTCCGGGAAAACATCTGCAAAGTCTCGGACCACCGGAACCTCGCTCACTGTCGCCTTACCCGCCTCCCGGGTATCCATCACATACGCGACATATCCTGCGCATCCCTGTTGAAGGTAGCGCCTAGCCCTCGCTGCTGAACATACAGTGGGTCCATACTGAGGCCTCTCACCATGAATCACTAACTCTCCCCCGCTTGGGGTCCTGACCCGCACTAGCTGCTGCGCGCAATCTATCACCGCCCCATTAGGGCTCAGCCAATCCATGCCTATAATCACCTTGTTCCCACGCAACGAAATGGGAACCAAATCTACCAACTAGCGCTCCTCAAACAAACGCAGCACACAATCTCGAAATACCATCGATGCTCGCACCGATCGATCATCAGTAATCTCCACCTCCAAAGGGCAATCTAACTCGCCCGATGACTCATGAAACTTCTTGCTAAGCACAAGGGAAACAAATGATCGGGACGCACCCGAGTCGAACAAAACCTGAACTGGAAGGCCGTTCACATGGAACGATCCTAATGCATACATATACATACGAAGCACATATCAATAACATAACATAATAAAAATAAGATAGAGGGAAAGAATCATACCCGTCACCACATCGGGTGCGGCGCGTGCCTCCTTGGTAGTCAGCTGGAATGACCGGCTCCTCACCACTGGAGCCTCTGCCTTGCCCTGCCGGCCATCCGTGATCCGCAAGGTCGCTGGAGCTGGCGCATTTACCGGAGCTGAAACTGTCAACTGAGGGCAATTGGCCTTCTTGTGGCCCCTCTGGTTGCAGTGGAAACACAGCAACTCTGATGTCTGAATAACTGCTACCGGAGCAGTGCAATCCCTGCTGATGTGCCCAGACTTGCCGCACTTGTAGCAGCCTGATGATCCCATCCTACACGCCCCCTCGTGCGGCCTGCCACATTTCCTGCAGCGGCTCGGTCCTGACTGGCCTTCGGCCTACCATCTGATCCCTTGGGCTTCTTCCCCGAAGCCCCTCCTGCCTGTCCCTCCTCTAATTTCCGTTTCTGGATGTGCTCCAAATCTATCTCCCTTTCCCTCGCCCTGGCGATCATAGAGTCCAAGGTAGGGCAAGCCAAAAAGCTAACATGCTCCCGGATGTTAGCTTGTAGCATATCGTGATAACGAGTCCTCCTCATATCCTCGTCACCAGCATACTGGGGCACCAACAAGGCCCTCTCCCGGAACTTGGCGGTGATCTCCGCCACAGTCTCCGTCGTCTGTCTCATGTCTAGAAACTCCCTGGCTAGCTGTTGAAGCTCGACAGCCGGCGCAAACTCTGCCCTGAACCTGGTCACAAAGTCCGACCAGGTCATAGCCTCGATAGCTGAGGCTCCCAGCGAGTCACCCACTGACTCCCACCAATCCCGGGCTCGGTCCCGTAGACACCCTGCTGCATACCTCACCTTCGACCCCTCGGGGCAGAGGCTTGTCAACTGGGCGGACTTGATGTCTGCAATCCATCGCCTGGCAGCAATGGGGTCTTTCACCCCATGTAAATCCGGCGCACCACTGTCCCTGAAGTCCTTGAAGGACAGTGTGCGAGATCCCGATTGGCTAGATGCCAAATCACTCCTGAATGCTCGCAGGCGATCCTCCATCAACTCCATGATCCCTTCCTTGATCGACCCAAAGAAGATGGGGGTCGACTCAAGGATGCCTCTGGTGATCTCTGACGCGATGAACTCGCGTAGTCCCTCATCTACCGGCTTGGAACCTGATCCCGAACCTGACCCCTCTCCTGAACCGCCATCTACCGGCCTCGATCGAAGTACCACCATTCTTCAATACATCACAACAATAATTAGAGATACTGATACTTCCTGAGGGATCACAACTACTTACAAGGTCCCTAGTCTTGTCTTGGCCTTCCTTGGTTCGGGTACGGATCCTCTGCTTTCAGTAGTACGGGCCCATACTACCTTCCACATCTATCCGTACCTTCTTCAAGGACTGCCTCGACTCCACCAGATCCCTTTCCCTATTACTGATCACTACTATACCCATCCCAGGCTCGCCCTAGGAAATCTCCGACTCCACTCGATCCAGTCCTCAACTGCTGCAGACCTCCTTGTAATGCCAATTAGCCATCACCCGAATACCATCGCATGCGACGAGACTCAGATAATCCTTCGAGTACCCGACTCGTCCCTACAACGGTTGGACTCAAACAAGATTTGCGCAGTAGGATCAAATCCGGTACTCTAAGATTATTCAACTCTGATCACATATGACGTGACGTATTCGCCTAATGGCTAATTCCCATTATTCGGAGTTCCACATAGCACGAAGCAAGCAGCATTCAGACAAGGGAAACAACCTCAAGCAATTCCGCTCTCTTAGAGGGAAACTGAGCTAGCACACAGTGCTAACTCATACTATCAGGCACAACCCTAACAGGCTACCCTACTGCTGTCTACTCAATACTAGCATGCAATTCTCATACATCGGGAACACATAAAGCAGGCACATAAGGCATCACTCCTAGATCCTTAGCCCTATTCTAGCATGCTGTTCTACAAAAGCTGATAAACATAACATAAACTTGTATGGGTACTTTGGGGAGTACTTACTTGAGCTCGGCCGGTCGCGCACATCACACACTTCGTTCTTTCTTAAACTCTTTTCTCAATTTTTAGAAAAAATTTTCTTTTAGAAATTCTTTTAATCCCTCGATTTGAATTCAGACACCCCCGAAGGTGAGTCCGAATCCCTCAAACCAGGGCTCTGATACCAACTTGTAACGTCCCAAAATTTAAGACCAAAAATTTCGTTTTAAAAACATTACTTTAGAAAACATTAATAGTTAAAAACATTGTTTGATCAAACCATAACAAAATGTACACCATGTCTAAAATCCAAATCATACAACCATCAAAATATCAGAGTATAAATCCCAAAGAATCTCGTAAGTGCGGAAACCAGTGTGTGTGCATGATGTGCCGCTACCGCGCCGGCTCCTTCCCCTTTGACGAAGAGGTACCTGAAACCAAAACTGTAAACTGTAAGCACAAAGCTTAGTGAGTTCCCCCATCGTACCACATACCATACAAACAAATAACACGCATACTGCCAGGCTATTATGGGGTGCCTGACTACCCGGTACGGCCATTCTGGGTTGCCGACTACCCGTGTCAAGCCATTCTAGGGTGCTGACTACCCATGTCAAGCCATTCTGGGGTGCTGACTACCCGTGTCAAGCCATTCTAGGGTGCTGACAACCCATCGTTCCTAACACCTTCAGGAGAACCATATCCCGGACTTGGAACTCCAAGTCAGATCGACGCTTGTCGGCATAACTTTTCTGCCGACTCTGAGCAGTCTGAAGCCTGTTCCGGACCTACTGGATCCTCTTGGTCGTCTTGAGCACCACTTCGGTGCTCACCATGACTCTTTGGCCAACTTCACGCCAGCATATCGGGGTCCTGCCCCTCCGTCCGTACAACATCTCGAAGGGAGGGCGGTCGATACTCGCGTGATAGTTGTTATTGTATGAGAACTCGGCCAGGGGAAGATAGGTATCCCAGCCACCACCGAAGTCTAGCACGCACGCCCGCAGCATATCCTCCAGAGTCTGGATGGTCCGCTCGCTCTGACCATCCGTCTGCGAGTAAAAGGCGGTGCTAAAATGCAGACGAGTGCCCAACTCGTCATGGAATCTCTTCCAAAATCTGGAAGTAAAACGCACATCCCTGTCCGAGATCACCGATACCGGTACCTCGTGCCGCGCCACGATCACCCTGATATAGATGTCGGCCAATTTCTCGGCCGATATGCTCTTCTGAATTGGAATAAAATGAGCACTCTTGGTCAATCTATCCACGATGACCCAAATCGAATCCACTCCACGCGCGGTCCTAGGAAGCTTCGTGATAAAATCCATCGTGATATCTTCCCATTTCCACAGTGGAATATCCAACGGCTGCATCTTGCCATGTGGTCTCTGATGTTCGGCCTTGACCTTCCTGCAGGTCAAACACCGCTCGACGTACCAAGCCACATCCCGCTTCATGCAGGGCCACCAATAATCTAGACGAAGATCCCTATACATCTTCGTCGCCCCGGGATGAATAGAGAATCGGGACTTGTATGCCACCTCCATCAAAGTCTGGCGCACACCTCCGTGATAGGGCACCCACACCTTACGGTGTAATGTCAATAGTCCTCAGCTATCATAATCAAAGGAGGAAACCTGACCCACCACACGCTCGCTCTTCCGATGTTCCTCCTTGATAGCCTCCTGTTGAGCCTCCCGGATTTGCTCCAATAGGGGAGTCAACACGGTCATCCTCATGCAAACGTCCCTGATCGGCGCCGCCTTGCGGCTAAGCGCATCGGCCACCACGTTGGCCTTCCCCGGGTGGTAAAGGATCTCGCAATCATAATCCTTCACCACATCCAACCACCGACGCTGCCTCATGTTCAGATTCGGCTGATCCATGAGGTACCTCAAACTCTTGTGGTCCGTGTAGATGGTACATCGAACCCCGTAGAGGTAATGTCGCCAAATCTTGAGGGCAAAAACCACCGCCCCCAACTCCAAATCATACGTCGGGTAGTTCGCCTCGTGAGGCTTGAGCTGCCTCGAAGCGTAGGCAATGACATGCTCTTTTTGCATAAGTACCGTGCCCAACCCAGAAATGGACGCATCACAATAAACCACAAAATCCTCTACGCCCTCTGGCAGGGCTAAGATCGACGCCTCGCACAATCTCTGTCTCAGCGTCTCAAATGCAGCCTGTTGCTCGGGTCCCCACCGAAAGACCATGGCTTTTTTCGTCAGCCACGTCAAGGGCACGACTATCTTGGAGAAATCCTGGATAAATCTCCGATAGTAGCCTGCCAATCCCAGGAAACTCCGAATCTCAGATGGAGACTTCGGAACCTCCCATCTCATCACGGCCTTGACCTTGGCCGGATCGACCAGAATCCCGTTCTGGTTGACGAGGTGTCCAAGAAATTGCACCTCGCGCAACCAAAATTCACACTTGGAGAACTTGGCATACAAGCTCTCCCTCCTCAGGGTCTCCAACACCTCACTCAGATGCTCCTCATGTTCCTCCCGAGTCTTGGAGTAAACCAAGATGTCATCGATAAAGACTATCATAGACCGATCCAGCATCGGTCTGCATATGCGGTTCATGAGATCGATGAACACGGCACGAGCATTGGTGAGCCCAAACGGCATCACCACAAACTCATAATGGCCATAGCGCGTCCGAAACGCGGTCTTCTGCATATCCTCCTCCCTGACCCTCATCTGATGATAACCCGAACGCAAATCAATCTTGGAGAACCAAGATGCTCCCTGAATCTGGTCAAAGAGGTCATCAATCCTCGGGAGCGGGTAACGGTTCTTCATCGTTACCTTGTTCAGCTCCCGGTAATCTATACACATCCGATGCGACCCGTCCTTCTTCTTCACAAACAGAAGCGGGGCTCCCCAGGGCGAACTGCTCAGGCGAATAAATCCCTTGTCTAGCAGCTCCTGCAGCTGCGTAGACAACTCCTGCATCTCGGGAGGAGCCAACCGATACGGCGCCTTGGCTATCGGAGCCGCACCAGGAACAAGGTCAATCCTGAACAACACCTATCGCTCCGGAGGTATCCCAGGAAGCTCCTCCGGGAAAACATCTGCAAAGTCTCGGACCACCGGAACCTCGCTCACTGTCGCCTTACCCGCCTCCCGGGTATCCATCACATACGCGACATATCATGCGCATCCTTGTTGAAGGTAGCGCCTAGCCCTCGCTGCTGAACATACAGTGGGTCCATACTGAGGCCTCTCACCATGAATCACTAACTCTCCCCCGCTTGGGGTCCTGACCCGCACTAGCTGCTGCGCATAATCTATCACCGCCCCATTAGGGCTCAACCAATCCATGCCTATAATCACCTTATTCCCACGCAACAGAATGGGAACCAAATCTACCAACTAGCGTTCCTCAAACAAACGCAGCACGCAATCTTGAAATACCATCGATGCTCGCACCGATCGATCATCAGCAATCTCCACCTCCAAAGGGCAATCTAACTCGCCTGATGACTCATGAAACTTCTTTCTAAGCACAAGGGAAACAAATGATCGGGACGCACCCGAGTCGAACAACACCTAAACTGGAAGGCCGTTCACATGGAATGATCCTAATACATACATATACATACGAAGCACATATCAATAACATAACATCATAAAAATAAGATAGAGGGAAAGAATCATACCCGTCACCATATCGGGTGCGGCGCGTGCCTCCTCGGTAGTCAGCTGGAATGCCCGACTCCCCACCACTGGAGCCTCTGCCTTGCCCTGCCGTCCATCCGTGATCCGCAGGGTCGCTGGAGCTGGCGCATTTACCGGCGCTGAAACTGTCAACTGGGGGCAATTGGCATTCTTATGGCCCCTCTGGTTGCAGTGGAAACACAGCAACTCTGATGTCTGAATAACCGCTACTGGAGCAGTCCAATCCCTGCTGATGTGCCCAGACTTGCCGCACTTGTAGCAGCCTGATGATCCGATCCTGCACGCCCCCTCGTGCGGCCTGCCACATTTCCTGCAGCGGGTCGGTCCTGACTGGCCTTTCGGCCTACCATCTGATCCCTTGGGCTTCTTCCCCGAAGCCCCTCCTGCCTGTCCCTCCTCTAATTTCCGTTTTCGGATGTGCTCCAAATCTATCTCCCTCTCCCTCGCCCTGGCAATCATAGAGTCCAAGGTAGGGCAAGTCGAAAAGCTAACATGCTCCCGGATGTCAGCTTGTAGCATATCGTGATAACGAGTCCTCCTCATATCCTCGTCACCAGCATACTGGGGCACCAACAAGGCCTTTTCCCGGAACTTGGCGGTGATCTCCGCCACAGTCTCCTTCGTCTGTCTCATATCTAGAAACTCCCTGGCCAGCTGCTGAAGCTTGACAGCCGGCGCAAACTCTGCCCTGAACCTGGTCACAAAGTCCGACCATGTCATAGCCTCGATAGCTGAGGCTCCCAACGAGTCACCCACTGACTCCCACCAATCCCGGGCTCGTTCCCGTAGACACCCTGCTGCATACCTCAACTTCGACCCCTCGGGGCAGAAGCTAGTCAACTGGGCAGACTCGATGTCTGCAATCCATCGCCTGGCAGCAATGGGGTCTTTCACCCCATGGAAATCTGGCGCACCACTGCCCCTGAAGTCCTTGAAGGACAGTGTGCGAGATCCCGACTGGCTAGATGCCAAATCACTCCTGAATGCTCGCAGGCGATCCTTCATCAACTCCATGATCCCTTCCTTGATCGACCCAAAGAGGATGGGGGTCGACTCAAGGATGCCTCTGGTGATCTCTGACGCGATGAACTCGCGTAGTCCCTCATCTACCGGCTTGGAACTTGATCCCGAACCTGACCCCTCTCCTGAACCGCCATCTACCGGCCTCGATCGAAGTACCACCATTCTGCAATACATCACAACAATAATTAGAGATACTGATACTTCCTGAGGGATCACAACTACTTACAAGGTCCCTAGTCTTGTCTTGGCCTTCCTTGGTTCGGGTACGGATCCTCTGCTTTCAGTAGTACGGGCCCATACTACCTTCCACATCTATCCGTACCTTCTTCAAGGACTGCCTCGACTCCACCAGATCCCTTTCCCTATTGCTGATCACTACTATACCCATCCCAGGCTCGCCCTAGGAAATCTCCGACTCCACTCGATCCAGTGCTCAGCTGCTGCAGACCTCCTTGTAATGCCAATTAGCCATCAACCGAATACCAACACACGCGACGAGACTCAGATAATCCTTCGAGTACCCGACTCGTCCCTACAACGGTTGGACTCAAACAAGAGTTGCGCAGTAGGATCAAATCCGGTACTCTAAGATTATTCAACTCTGATCACATGTGACATGACGTATTCGCCTAATGGCTAATTCCCATTATTCGGAGTTCCACATAGCACGAAGCAAGTAGCATTCAGACAAGGGAAACAACCTCAAGCAATTCCGCTCTCTTAGAGGGAAACTGAGCTAGCACACAGTGCTAACTCATACTATCGGGCACAACCCTAAAAGGCTACCCTACTACTGTCTACTCGATACTAGCATGCAATTCTCATACAGCGAGAACACATAAAGCAGGCACATAAGGCATCACTCCAAGATCCTTAGCCCTATTCTAGCATGCTGTTCTACAAAAGCTGATAAACATAACATAAACTTGTATGGGTACTTTGGGGAGTACTTACTTGAGCTCGGCCGGTCACGCACATCACACACTTCGTTCTTTCTTAAACTCTTTTCTCAATTTTTTGATAACATTTTCTTTTAGAAATTCTTTTAATCCCTCGATTTGAGTTCAGACACCCCCGAAGGTGAGTCCGAATCCCTCAAACCAGGGCTCTGATACCAACTTGTAACGTCCCAAAATTTAAGACCAAACATTTCGTTTTAAAAACATTACTTTAGAAAACATTAATAGTTAAAAACATTGTTTGATCAAACCATAACAAAATGTAAACCATGTCTAAAAGCCAAATCATACAACCATCAAAATATCAGAGTATAAATCCCAGAGAATCTCGTAAGTGCGGAAACCAGTGTGTGTGCATGATGTGGCGCTACCGCGCCAGCTCCTTCCCCTTTGACGAAGAGGTACCTGAAACCAAAACTGTAAACTGTAAGCACAAAGCTTAGTGAGTTCCCCCATCGTACAACATACCATACAAACAAATAACACGCATACTGCCAGGCTATTCTGGGGTGCCTGACTACCCGGTACGGCCATTTTGGGGTGCCGACTACCCGTGTCAAGCCATTTTGGGGTGCTGACTACCCATGTCAAGCCATTCTGGGGTGCTGACTACCCGTGTCAAGCCATTCTAGGGTGCTGACAACCCATCAGTCCTAACAACCGATCCTCGGGGACTAGTCCCCTCCCACTACCACTATCGCATATAACATAACAGGCCAGCATGCAAACATATCATCACGTACTGTCAGACATTTTTGGGGTGTCTGACTACCCTCCGGTCCTAACAACCGAACTCTACTATTATGACATATAACATCTCATGCTAGCATATAACATATTAGATTGTAGCAACTTAGATGATATCACAAAGACAATCATCTAAAATACGACTCCTACTGGTGGGCCGGCATTGTGGCCACAGACCCACCGCTACTGGAAGGTAACTCACCTCGAAGTAGCTGCTGATCTGAGCGGGAACTGACTGTCTACTGCTGTTGCTGCTGCTCTGGAAATTCTCCGGCTGCAATTCCCACAACATACTCAATCAAACACTACTAACTGTCCTTTGGGTAAAATGACCATTTTACCCCTGATCATGACCTAAGTCAAAATCAGAGTCAACTTTCAGTTGACCCGACTCGCCGAGGTGGCTTTCCAACTCGCCGTGTCCCTACCCAAACGTTTGCCTTGAATCCCGTTCCTACTCGTCGAGTTAGGCGACGACTCGACGAGTTCTCCTTCTTAATAGATACTCAAGTTCTTCATCCTACTCGCCGAGTTGTATGTGTTGGATTAATGTCTAAGTCCATAACTATAATTGGTAAGACTTGACCCGACCCGGCATGGTCCATTTGGGTTGCATACCATCATGCACTTGGATGAGAGAAATAAGACACTTATGGTTATTAATATATTATAAGTTCTAGTATATTAATAATATGAATAATAAGATTATTTAATTAGTATTGATCAAGAATTAATCTAGGATTAATTAAGTGATCAAAAGAAGACTAATTAAATATATGGGTTGATTGTGTAAATCATCCATACTTGTATAGTGGGCTAATGCTCCATGGATAATCAAGTTGGGCTAAAACCCATAGGATGGTCCATGGATGCTCCATGGTGTATTTGTACCCATGGATCCAAGGAAATGGAAAGTCATGACAATTAGGGTTTACCCTAATTGTAACACTATATAAAGATCTTATTCTTGACAAAATTGGTGACTAGTATTATTCTAGAGAGGGCTAGCCGATTTTGATAAGTGTAGAATTCTCTCAAGTCATTCCAAGTGTTTTGATGATTGTGATTCCATTTGAGGTGTCACACTTGGGGCACTAGGCACTCAAGCTTCATGAAGACTTTCTACATCAAAGAGGTATGTATTCTATCTTGCTATAGTTATTGTTTTGTATGCTAGATTAGGATAATACCTTGGAAGTTCTTATTTGCATGTATAATAGAGAAAACATAGATCCAAGGTATTTAGGGTTGCATGTACACTTAGGAGTGTTAGAATGCTCATAACCCAACAGTGGTATCAGAGCCTAGGCTTGTTTTCTTGTTATACTTGCAAAAGAAGCTGGAAAATCGAGTTTTGATGTTGTCTGCCCAGCAGACTCACCGAGTCCATGAATGGACTCGCCGAGTCCAAGGCAAAATGCATCCAACTCGCCGAGTTGGTTCGTGCACTCGACGAGTTGGACCCCCAGACAGCATATATTCGACTTTTTTGGCTGGAATTGGACTAGGAACATTACCCTAAGTTGTTTTTGAACTTATGAACTTATTTTTGATGTGGTAATGTTCATGCTAATCCATTTTCAAAGATAATTGTCAATAGATTCATGTTTTGTATTAGTTTAAGGTTTAGACTAATTACATGAAAAAGTTTGATTTGAATTATCTTGTTCTTATGAGTTGCTTAGATTAATAGAAAAGTTAATTGAAATAGTTGTTTTCAATCCATTTTAATCTAAGAGTTGAGTATAAAATGTGTTTGTGTAACTTGTCCTCAAGTTACATGAAGAGTCACATTAAAGACTCATAAAACTCATAATAGTTGGCAATGGTTACAAAATGAAGAGTCATGTGTCATTGAATAACTTTTTATGACTCCATAACTTGTCCTCAAGTTATGGAAGTTCAAGAGTCACTTCATTAAAGAAAAAATATGTAACCATAATTAAATCCATAAGTTATAAAATAAAGAAAAGGTTAGTTCTTTTATTAGTTTAAAGTCTTCCATAACTTGTCCTCAAGTTATGGAACTTGAAGAGTTTTTGGATTAAAACTACTTTAAACACATAAGTTATGGAATTAATTAAGTTTTGAATAGTTTCAAAACTTGCCCTCAAGTTTTGGAATTTGAAAAGTTTTCAAGTATGAATACTTTAATTCCAAGTTAGCCCTTAGAATTTTAAAAGTTAAAATTCAACCCTTATACTTTATAATATTATAAGTTAATAATATATATATGTATAAGAGTAAAGTCAGTCTTACCGCTAGTACGCCTCATTCACGAAGCCGGTCTATAAGGTGGGTATAAGGTTGTTGCCTATAAAATGGCAACTTAATGGGTGTCCACTCTCACCCACCGCTTGCTTGACTGGTGGAGGGTCGTTAGCCGAACGGGTTTGACAGGACTAGAATTCTCCCTTCATTAAAAGTATTAATGATAATACTAAGTAACTAAACTCTTAATAATACCCAATCTTAGTTACTTAGGAAAAATGTGAATAAGGTGCTAATCCATGAAATTACACTTTGCACTTTGTTTAAGTCGTTAGTGGAGCGTGTGTGGTTAACCGGCACACTAACTTGGACTTAACAAGGTAGGTAAAGGGTGACTTAATATTTATCATAGTATCGATGGAGCGTGTGTGGTTAACCGGCACATCAATTGAGGGGTAATTTATTAAGGGTACCAAGTGATTTGCATGGTTACTTCACACCTTGTTTTGTGATCCTCGGCATCCCAGTCACAAAACCTGAAGGGCACACTCGAGATTGAAACATGCCATTGAACAGTTCAATGAATCTCAAAGATCTAGGAGTTTCAAAACCAATTAAAACCTAATAATACATTTCGTTTATCTTGGTGGAAATTGGTGAATCGTCATTCACCTACCTTCAAATATTTTATAGCTTGGATTACGGCATACCTCTTCTAAGTTATAAAATAGTTTGTTGGGTCCTAGCCTTAATATTTCATATTGGGTGTCATATTAAGGACTTAAAATCAACTATCTTGAATATCTCCCAAAAGATGTCTGGTTTAGACACCTATGATCTTCCCAAATCTCTTGAAACAAGGTTTCCTAATGAGGATGATGTCCCATGGATATCATACTTCTTTTTCCTCCTCCAATTATTCTCCCCAACCCACAAGTTCTTGAAAAGTTTAAGGTCACTCAGGCCCTATTGGCAAGGCAAGGTCTAGGTGTGGTCACATCTTGGAGATGTAGTCACATATTGACAAGCCGAGAGAGTTGGGTGTCAAAGTCTTGAGAAAGTTGGTGGTTCAACTACTTTCTAAGTCACATAGTGAGTTCATTTGGGACACCTATGAAACAGACTATGACAAGACCCTTAATGATCTTATCTATTTGCTAAGATCAACTTCCTAAAACTTTATGGACATTGACAATGATGACATTGGATATCCAGTAAAGCATTCTCTTCCCAATGGAAAGGGATCGGCCATAGTCAACTCGGTTGACCAAATGGTAAAGAGAAAAGCTAAGTCTGTGATAGTCTCG
Source organism: Lactuca serriola (assembly GCF_051521515.1). Classification (NCBI taxonomy): domain Eukaryota; kingdom Viridiplantae; phylum Streptophyta; class Magnoliopsida; order Asterales; family Asteraceae; genus Lactuca; species Lactuca serriola. The sequence continues at coordinate 169,088,406 of NC_136411.1, read as the reverse complement.
TGTACCATTATCAAAAGGTCCATATGTTTGTATTGCCAAAGAAAGGGGCATTGGTTGCGAAGCTGCCAAAATTTACCTAAGGATGTTAAAGTCAATAAGTTTGACTCTACTTCAGGTAAATTCCACTATCTAACTCTGTTAAGTTTCTATTCTGAGATTCTTGATACATGATGTGACTGGGTCACATGGTCATGTTTTAAGAATCAAAGAAAAGTGAAGAAACTTAAAGAAAGAATATGCTGAATCTGATGGCGTAGATGGATTTCTACCGCATAGTTTGAAGATAGGATTCTTGAGCTACTTCTTAGGAGTTATGAGATATTGCTTAGGAATAGATAACAACAAGTTTTCATATGGATTGTAAGGATAGTTTTTCCGCGAAGTTTTAAAATAAAAGAAAATTTTTGATTTTATTTATTTTAAAATATCCTTACAATGGCATTTGAGGAAAAATTGTTGCTTATATGATTCCATTAAGAGCAAGAGTGAAAATATGAAATTGATTCTTTCATTTGTGGTAATGTCTAGATTTACCAAATAAGGAAAGATTCTCATCACCCAAGTTTCAATGGACCGGAACTTGGAATCATGGATGTTGTATAGCATGATGAATGAGAACTTTTAAGTTTTGGAAAATTAAGACTAATTACTTGTTCACATGGATGTGTGAGTCAAGTAAAGGACTAAGGGATCGAGTACACATTCTTGTGCACTGATTAAGTCCACCACAAAAGTTTGATAAGACTATTCGTCATAGTTTACTAAAGCTCAGTAAATATGATTATACTTACATGCTTAAGTGTAACTCTGAGACATTGGAAAAAAAGGTTCCAATGTAAGGCAGAGCGAATAAGAAGAATCAATTTAGGCAGAAGGATAAAAGTTTCTCAAATCTGAAAAGATGGGAGAGTGCTTTAGTATCAGCTTTTGTGATCATCTTAATGATTAAGAAACCATAGCACAATTAGTTCTCTAAGGAAATCTTAGTGCATTCTTATGACTAAGAAGAGGGATCTTGAATTGTTGAAATGGTTAAATCAAGAAGATGAGTCATACCTCGTTCCAATACAAGTCTTAGATTCATACTCTAAGATTGTATTTTGAGTGACATGTCTTAAAGAAGGTTTAAAACACTTGTCAAATGTAAGAGTAAAAGTTTTCTACTCTTGTACATTTGAAATTGGTAAGTTGTGATGTTTTGGATAAAACAAAGACCAACTTAGGCCAATTGTGCGAAGTGTTTGTCTTGATTAGAATCCACACTGTCTCTTGGATGTTTGACAAGGGAGTCTTATAGGTCAAGAGGACAGTGGGAGTCTTAAAGGTCTTGAAAGTCTCAAGAACTAATCAAGAATAAAACCTGAAGTTCTTCACTAGCACACGACTTGAGGTTTATAACCTATCGTGTTGACTTATTCTGTGCCCATTCCAGTTAAAGTTGGCTTTGCATATGAGTTCTTAGAGTTCTCAATTGGTTGCACAACAACTTGGAAGCAATGGTAGGCCCTTGAGCTGCCAGGTGGCAAGAAATTAAGATTGAGTTCAGTCCATATGAGCTTGGATTTGTCATTATCCTTGTCTTGTGACTATGATTTTGACAATTCACATGGATAAGAACACATACACCAGTAAATCTAAGTGTCATAAGGTTTCTCTCCGATTCATGAAAATGATGGTGAGGAAACACTTTCACTAAGTAGATTTTAGCTAGATAGCAATTGTGATATTTGCATTCTCAAAGTCGTTAGTGGAGCGCGTGTGGTTAACCGGCACACTAACATGGACTTGTGAGAAGTGGCAAAAAAAGTCTAACCATTATGATTACGGCATACCTCTTCATAATTGTTTAGACTCACAAGTGTGCTATCTAAGGGAAGGTGTATGATTTTGATAAAGTCTTATCAAAACAATCTAGTATCAGAAATCTGAACTTTGGTAAGAAAGTCAATGAAGTATTGATTTCTAGAAGTCCAGCTGATTTCTGGGTACATGTCAAAGCTAGTGGGAGCATAAGTGTTATGCTAATAATCATCATGTTAGTGGGAGCATGATAATTATGATAAGTATTGCAAGTTAGCAATGTTAATTATAGAAAACAAAAGGTTTCAATTGGGAAAAGTTGTTTTGCTATAATTAAGGGAGAGGAAATTATGCTTCATCTCAAACCTATAAGCTTAGATCGTGAGGTTTTAATCATTTAGTCAAGCATATATATGAATTTCATGTTGGAATGGCTCAACATAAGGAAATTCTGTATATGGGTCATATATGAATTTCATGTTGGAATGGCTCAACATAAGGAAATTCTGTATATGGGTCCATTATTTGCGTTCTAAAATTCGACTATGATTACGGCATCCCTTTTCATAATCTGAATTATGAGAACTTGGCAAATTGAAATGGAAATGTTATAGCAAAAGACTGGTTTAGTCTTTATGTGAGACATCATGAATCGTGTCCCATATGCTTCGGATATAGGATCGATTACATGTGCTATAATCATCCGTTCTAAAATTTTCCAAATGCCTGGGGCATTAAGAAGGGAAAAGGTTTAGAACTGGATATGACTAAAAGGATTAAACAATTGTCGAGGACAATCTAAGGTTTACCAAAGATTGGTTGCTCAAGGACAATTGGAAGTATAGTGATAATTCTGGAAGGACCATATTGACATAATCTGTTAGGAGGCAACTCTTGTTCAGAAGTGATAGTCAAAATGGAATCTGGAAATGTTTCAACGTTAGAATTTTCAATCTTGTAAGATTAAGGAAACATAATGCAAGAAGGATGTTTCCAAGGAGTTGATCTCCTTTGGAATACTCTGTAATGATTGTTGTCAAGTCTTTATGACTTTGTGCATAATCATTACAAGAGGATCAATGCATATAAGTTTAGAATCTAACAGATTTCAGTAAATGGCATGAATTTGGAATTCTTGCATTTGCGGTAAGGATTTGGGAGTGTGAAAAGAGAATCATTGAAGTTATGTTCAATTGATCTAGTTCACAAAGTAAAGATCATAGACAAACATAGTATGCATACTTGGTGTATGGCATGACTAGTGTTTGAGAAAAACATAGTGTACATGCTTAGAGCATGGGACAACTATTGTTTTAAATTCAAGATTAAAGTTGATAGCTGAAACAGTATACAATGAATAATGTGTAATCATATGGTGATAAATAAAAGGTGTTTTATTTATATTCATAAGTTTTGAGACCATATTGGATTCAATTATTATTGTGTTTCATTTTGCATGTTTTGACTTCCCGAATAAACTGGGTTATTCTTCCGGAATGACTAAGTTATTCAAACCATCCACAGTCGGTCATATTTTGGAAGTAGATATGAATTAAGACTGTCATGATGGGTTGTAGAGGTCTAAGGTGTTGGACAAGGCTACAACAATCATGAGTGCTCATAAGTTCTGAGTATTGGATTCAACCCGCGCTCATTGGAATCACTTCATGGATTTTATCACGAGTGATCATGAGACGATAATATCTTATATTCTTCAAACCTAGAGATATGAGTTGTTACTATGAGTTGATAGTACATTGATAGCACGAAAACGCATTTGGTAACTCTGTGCTATAAAACGTGCCTTTGTGTATGATTCAACAAGTAGTAGAACAAGCCATATGAGTCGAAGTTTATCCATTCCTTTTACCTTCGGGATAAAAGCGATATCTGTGGGCCCCTCGATGATTTGATGATAACAAATGGAAGTGCTCGGCCGGGCCAGGACTGATTTGATTTGTTCAATTAGTCAGTCGTCATAAATCGGAAATCGGGAAACAACAAATGGACAGAGAGAATGATTATAATCCATGTCTCAGTCCATATGATATCTAGAATGGAGGAATATATGATCCCTTATCTAATGGACAAGTCACTGACAAAGGTCAGAGTTTATCTACAAGGTCAGAGTTCGACAGAAGCTTTTGAGAGCTACGATTGCCAGTTGGGTCCTGAAGTCATACGCAATAATAGTTTTAGACTTATCCAAGTGGGAGACTGTTGGATTAATGTCTAAGTCCATAACTATAATTGGTAAGACTTGACCCGACCCGGCATGGTCCATTTGGGTTGCATACCATCATGCACTTGGATGAGAGAAATAAGACACTTATGGTTATTAATATATTATAAGTTCTAGTATATTAATAATAAGAATAATAAGATTATTTAATTAGTATTGATCAAGAATTAATCTAGGATTAATTAAGTGATCAAAAGAAGACTAATTAAATATATGGGTTGATTGTGTAAATCATCCATACTTGTATAGTGGGCTAATGCTCCATGGATAATCAAGTTGGGCTAAAACCCATAGGATGGTCCATGGATGCTCCATGGTGTATTTGTACCCATGGATCCAAGGAAATGGAAAGTCATGACAACTAGGGTTTACCCTAATTGTAACACTATATAAAGATCTTATTCTTGACAAAATTGGTGACTAGTATTATTCTAGAGAGGGCTAGCCGATTTTGATAAGTGTAGAATTCTCTCAAGTCATTCCAAGTGTTTTGATGATTGTGATTCCATTTGAGGTGTCACACTTGGGGCACTAGGCACTCAAGCTTCATGAAGACTATCTACATCAAAGAGGTATGTATTCTATCTTGCTATAGTTATTGTTTTGTATGCTAGATTAGGATAATACCTTGGAAGTTCTTATTTGCATGTATAATAGAGAAAACATAGATCCAAGGTATTTAGGGTTGCATGTACACTTAGGAGTGTTAGAATGCTCATAACCCAACAGTATGAACAACTCATCGAGTTCATCTTCATCCGATGGAGACTTATGCTAAGACTCGTCGAGTTGTATGAACAACTCGCCGAGTCTGTTCTTGATCTAAGGAGATTGCCTTGAACTCGCCGAGTCAAGGCATTGACTCGCCGAGTACCTCCATAGATGAGTTCAGCTTCCGACTCACTGAGTCACACCCCGTGACTCACTGCTCACTCGACACTACGAAAAGGGGACAAACTCGGAGACTCGCGAACAGACTCGCCGAGTCACATGAACGACTCGCAGACTCGTTTCCATGCACCCACTAAATACACAGATTTGCTCGATTCCAGTCCGTGCCATTCACAGATCTGGACTTCTAGGACACGAATCACACGTAAAGTTTCCAACTTTACGTGTAGATATTCACCAATATGGATTTTAGGGTTCAAAATGCCTCAAAAGGGTAGATCTAGGGTGAACAAGCAACATGGGTCCATAAAGCTAACAGATCTGAGCTCCTGGAGCTCAATCTTGCCTAGATCTAGAGGCCAATCTTCTTATTACGAAATATTATGCACATACAAGTTTGGGGAATGGCTTAAGAATGTCTTAATTAATGCCTTAAGCATAGAAACAGGGGAAAATGGGATATACCTCAATGGAACTGCTGAAAGAACACAATAATGCTTGGATGGCTTCCCTTCTTCTGGATCTACTTCCCTTCTTCTTCAAAACCTTCAAGAGCACACAACAAATGCTTCAACTCTTCAAAGAACAAGCTTAAACGAGGGTTGGGAGCTCTGGGGGTGAATGGGGGCTTGGCTGGGGCGGATTTGTTGCTTAAATAGGGTGCAAACCCCTGAAACTTAGGGTTTCATCCAACAGCTGTGACTCGCCGAGTCCAGGATATGGACTCGCCGAGTCGACAACTTAAACGTCTCCCGGGTCCCGCATCTACTTGGCGAGTCGGAACTATGACTCGCCAAGTCCAAGGATAAAAGAAGAGAAATACTCTAATAAGATTTACGTAACAGGAACCAGGTGCTACAGTTCAGCCTTGACTTTTCGGCAAGTCAAGCACCGCTCTACATACCATGTTATGTCTCTCTTCATGCAGGGCCACCAGTAATTGGGGCGAAGATCCCGGCACATCTTCGTCGCCCCGGGGTGAATGGAGAATCTCGAGTTATGTGCCTCCTCCATAAGAACCTGGCACACTCCACCTCAATAAGCAACCCAGACCCTCCGATGTAGGTTCAACAACCCACGAGTATCATAATCAAATGAGGCCACCTGGCCTATGATCCGCTCAGACTTCTGGCACTCCTCCTTCAAACCCTCAACTTGCGGCTCCCGGATCCACTCCAGTAACGGAGTAATCACTATCATCCTCAGACATATATCTCGAATCAGAGCCGTCACTGCCTTGCGGCTAAGAGCATTGGCCTTCCTTGGGTGATAAAGGATCTCACAGTCATAATCCTTTACCACATCTAATCATCGACACTGCCTCATGTTCAGATTCGGCTGATCCATGAGGTACTTCAAGCTCTTGTGGTCCGTGTAAATGGTATAACAAACCCCATAGAGGTAGTGCCGCCAAATCTTAAGGGCGAAAACTACAGCCCCTAGCTCCAAATCGTGCTTCGAGTAGCTCGCCTCGTGAGGCTTCAACTGCCTCGAAGCATATGTTATCACATGACCCCGCTGCATCAGCACTGCGCCCATACCCGTGATCGAAGCGTCGCATTAAACCACAAAATCGTCGATGCTCTACGGCAAGGTCAGAATCGGTGCCTTGCATAACCACTGCCTGAGGGTCTCAAAGGTTGCCTGCTGCTCAGGCCCCTAGTGGAATGTCACCGACTTCTTGGTTAGTCAGGTCAAGGGAACAACAATCTTGGAGATATCCTGGATGAATCTCCGATAATAACCCGCTAGACCAAAAAAAATTTGAATCTCACATGGAGACCTCAGAACCTCCCACTGCATCACGACCTCTATCTTGGCCGAATCAACCAGAATACCCTTCTGATAGACAAGGTGCCCTAGAAATTACACCTCGCGCAACCAAAACTCGCACTTGGAGAACTTTGCGAAAAGTCTATCCCTCCTCAGTGTCTCCAGCACCTCCCTCAGCTGCTCCTCATGCTGCTCCTGAGTCTTGGAATAAACCAAGATGTCATCGATGAAGACTATCATAGACCGGTCTAGCATCGGTCTGCACACTTGGTTCATGAGGTCCATGAACGCGGAAGGAGCATTGGTGATCCCAAACGGCATCACCACGAACTCATAGTGACCATAGCGAGTCTAAAAGGCTGTCTTCGGCACATTGTCGTCCCTGACTCGCATCTGATGATAACTCAATCGCTGATCAATCTTGGAGAACCAAGATGCACCCTAAAGTTGGTCAAATAAGTCATCAATCCTCGAGAAGGGATAACGGTTCTTCACCATTACCTTATTCAGCTCCCGGTAATCTATACACATTCGATGTGACCCGTCCTTGTTCTTCACAAACAAGATCGGGGATCCCCATGGCGAATTGCTCGGCCTAATAAATACCTTGTCTAACAGCTCATGCAACTGTGTAGACGACTCTTGCATCTCAGGTGGAGCCAACCAATATGGTGCATTGGCTATCGGAGCCGCACCAGGGACTAGGTCAATCCTTAACTCTACCTACCTCTCTGAAGGTACCCCAGGCAAATCCTCTGGAAACACGTATGAGTACTCCCGTATGATCGGTACATCATCCACGGTCGACTTACCCTTATCCTGGGTATCCATAACCTAGGCGACATAACTTGCGCAACCCTGCTAAAGGTAGTGCCTCGCTCTCGCTACTGAACATAAAGTCGGACCACCCTGTGGCCTCTCGCCCTGAATCACTAAACCTCCCCACTTAGGTTCCGAACATGCATAATTTGTTTCTTGCAATCAATCACTACCCCATTGGGGCTCAACTAGTCCATACCTACTATAACCTTATTCCCTCGCAGGGGAATGGGGACTAAATCCACAGAGAAAACTGCTCATCAAATAATTGCAGTGTACATCCCCGATGAACCCTCGCAATGTCACAACTAGAAATTTTGTGTCTTGTAATCACTATACTCAAGTAAATGTTGAAGCAAAAACTTAAGAGCATGTGTGATACCTATTATTATGACATCAAAAACTTCAATCAAATACATCATACAAATACTACAAATAGTCATCAAGCAATTGGAAATCCTAGAAGTTCTTGTTAGGTCCATTTTGGACTAGGACTTCCTTATTGGACTCAATGGACCAATAAGCTTCCAATTTGACTATCATGGGCTTAGAACCCTTAAATGGGCTCTAATTGGACCCACATTAATTTATTTCAACATTTTGGGCCATATTGGACCTAGAATGAAATAAATTGAAAGTTTTGATCCATGATTAACTTAAACTAGCTCAACAAAGTGTAAAAATCATGTTATATTTCTTTTAGGTCAAAAATCATCCAACTTGACTTTTATATGGGCTTGATGGCATTAAAGCCCAAATCTTTCCTTTTCCATCCAAATTCTCGGCCCAAGGCCCAAATCCAAGAAGAAAAGATGAAGAGTTGACTTCATCATGCCACATTAATAATACCTCATGGATATCCATGCATTACACTCCAAACCTCCATGCAATCCCATTTCTCCATGCACATGTCACCTCAAAGTCACTCTTCTTCCCTTCCCCCCCCCCCTCCTCACTCTCGGCCGAGGATACACACACACATCACAAAAATTCAATTCCAATCTCTCTAAGTCTTGAAGAGCATTCCTCCCTCCCCCTTCAAAAATTTCGAGAATCAAGAGCTTTACAAGGAGAATTCTTCACTAAAATCATTATCTAGGTAAGTTAATGCTTGGAACCATACTTTGTACTTCTTCCTATATCCAAAAATCTCTTCTTAACTCTCATGAAATCATAAACTTGTGTCTTAGAACCCCTCAAACTCGAGATCTTCAAGAAAAGGGTGCTAAGGCCAAAAATCACCAAGCTTTCTTCCATCTTTTCTTCAAAAACCGAAACCACGCCCTAAGGTGAGCTTCATACTCCTTATTTTTTGTTTTATAAGTTTTGTGGGGGGGGGGGGAATACAAGCAAATGTGTAGATCTATCATTGTGTGTATGCCTTGTATGATTTCTATGCTTATATGTGTGTTATTGTGTGATTATGATGTTGGATCTAGACATAAGCCCCTAAAAATCGAGATATACTTTATGTTAAATGATACTAGCATCAATTATATTCCTACATACAAAGTATTTCAAGAAAAATAGCTAAGTGGCTTAATAACATCTTCTTTGGACTAAAAACTCAATTTTTGGACACAAAATGTTAAAAATATAAAGTTAAAGGGCCCAAATTGACATATTACGAATTCTGATGGATGAGAGGAGTCAAAACAGTTTCAATAAAATATTTTCTGGAAATATACTCATTTGGAGGATTAAAAATATAAATTTCAAGCTTAATGGGCTAAAAATGACATTTTTGGCCCAATAGGGCCCAATATGCGAAAGTTTCTATTTTGGAGGGCTGAAACTGTGTTTTTCGGTAAAACAGTGGACTATTAGTGTTATAAGTCCTTTTCAAAGGTTAAAAATGCTTTTCATAATTAAAAAGGACCAAAGTTGCAAAAATTTTCCAATTTGGGCCAAAAGTGTAAAAATTGCGAAAAGAGGGGTTATAACCGAGAAAACTGTATTTTCAGGGACTAAAATTGTTTTCAACTAAAAATAGGCTGAAAAATATCAATTTCAGTAAGTTTTGGTGTTAAAATGTCAAGAAAAATGGTTTAGGGACTAAACCGGAAATTTATTTATTTAAAGGGTTGAAAAAGTAAATTTACAACAAAAAGAGGGGCTGTAACAGAAAATTTGAAATGTTAATTCAATACATCCATTGATATCAAACACTGGCACTACGACTACCGACGAATTATATTACACAACAACACCAAAAATCGTTATCAAATGAATTGATTCGGTCTCGAATCAATAACAAACCCGAAACTACTAACACGACGATAACTCGACTCATACACGGAAAATTTGGGAAATCATTACACACGTGAGAGTGCACAGACGTCGACGCACCACCTTTGGGCCCAAAAGTGTAAAATCTTGTTTGTTGGGCCTAGCTAGCCTAATGACTTGATCTTTAGGCCCGAAGACTTCAACCTTACGAGTTGTTGAGTCTTACATGATCCAACACAACGTAAAAGGACTTTCAATGGCTTTTATACTATTGGTCCCCAAGGGTCCTTTGGTACTGCTAGTAAAGTCGGTTATTCAAATGCGAGTCGGGTAAAGGGCCCTTCGCACTCTTTTTATCCCCAATCGACTAACGGAGTTATCGAGGTCTTCGTGCCCTCTTTCTCTTCAGATGTGGGACTACAAGAAGTCAGGGCGGTTGGATTGCATGAATAGTACGGACGACGCCTACGGGATCGTTAGTATAGTTGTAAACTAGTCGTTTGTGTAACGCGTGTTTATAGCAATTCACCATGCGCAATAATCCGACGTCGCCTGGAATCAATGACTTCACACGCCGCGATGGTTCTACAACTACATGGAATTCAAAGTGTTAGGAAAACATCGGGTTTTCCTAGGGTTTTTCAATACATACGGTTTTCGAAATGTACACAAGTTTAATGAACAATTTTTACAACTATAGAAACAAACAAGCATACTTATGGATCTTCACAAACTTTTTCATAAACTCTTTTAAGAAAATATCGGATTTCCTGGTAGTTTTTTTTCAAAACAATACAAAACGTTGCTTTTCAAATACCGCTTATGAACTCACCAACATTTCATATGTTGACGTTTTTTTCAAAATACTTGTATTCTCAGGTAACAAGTGAACCGAAGGAAAATGTACTCAGTGATGGCTTGCAGTTGTTTATCTATGAACCGAACAATTTATTTTTGGGAATGTAATGCTAAAACAATGTACTCAGTGTAAACTTTATCAGTTGTACTATATTAATGCATGGTGATGAATGATGTTATGTTTCATATATATTCAATGTTATGGTATTCAATTAAGTCACGACAGCCCTCGGACGTTTCTGCCGTCTGGTTCGGGGGTGTGACACGCAACCCGAACGATCATATCATCTGCTATCTCTACATCTAGTGGACAGTCCAGCTCCCCTAAAGCTCCCACAAACCGCTTGTTGAGTGCGAGCGACACAAAAGATCAGGTAGCCCCCGAATCAAATAATACTAGAGTAGATATATCGTTCACAAGGAAGGGTCCTATAATGAAACACATAAACATAATAAATAATCAATATAAATAAAAAGATAAGGAAATTTTACATACCTGTCACCACATCGGGAGCTGCACGGCTGTCACACCCCAAAACCTGAACGGCGGAAACGTTCTGGGGAGGATGACGTCATGTCAAGTATCACAACACATGCATTATAGTAATCAAAGTACAACAAAACATTGCATTAATAGTAATAATTTTACATGGTTTACATTACAAGGTATCAAAGTATACAAGCAAATATAATAAGTACAGCAAGGTATTAAGCCATCTTCATCAACAGCTTCAGGAAAGTGCCTGTCTAATGCTGACCTGAGAATACAAGTTATTTGAAAAGCGAGTATCAGCATTTTTACAAATGCTGGTGAGTTCATAAGTAATTAGTGACATTTTATTCAAATAACTTTATAATGTAGTAGTTTAAGAGTTTACAATGTATTAGAGTTCTTTCCAGAAAATCCTATATTTTCTTTAATAAAAGCAGCCTTCTACCAAGACTGGACGGAGTTATGTGGTAAAAAGTAGTTTTCCCTTAACTGCTATCATTATCAAAATACTGAATTTGATTACTAAAGAAAGCAAGAGAAGTCAGGGAAATAACATATGCCTCAGCAGTGAGGACTGCTGACTAAGGCAAAGGAATCATAGACTCCAGGAGAGTATCGAACGAACGACATGCCTGGTTCTGTCTAACGAATGGAGACACAGACCCCAGAAGGTACCAAATGAAAGGTACAACTGGTAAGGTCTAAAACAGTGAATACAGACCGCAGACAGTATCAAATGAAAAATACATCTTGCAAGGTCAAACCAGAGAATACAGACCGCAGACAGTATCAAATGAAAGACACATCTTGCAAGGTCAAAACAGTGAATACAGACCGCAGACAGTATCAAATGAAAGATACATCTTGCAAGGTCAAAATAGTGTGACTCTAAAACTGAGTTACCAGCATACAGTGTAAATTGCCGGTGAAATACCGTTACCTTAAGGCCATGAATTATAAGGCAACCTGGGATACTCGGAACCATACTAACCGACACTAGAGTACCAGACGCCCTACAAGCGTCTATATATATGACATTTGTCACCCCTTGGCTTGGTGGGCCATGGACTGTAGCTAGTAGTCAGGGTGCGGGGGTGTCAATCCCGTATAGATCTATACACACAATGTCCGCTCTCCCTACAGGAGACTCTGGTTACCAACTAGACGACGGAGAAGGCTGTGTCCCGAAGATGCATCCCTAATAGTGGGTAGTGGGTTTCATATGTAAGTGTTGAATTAGAGATAGAGACTCATAACTGGACTGACTAGAGTAAACCCATATGTCTATGCTCATATACATAACATATAACTAATGAATCAAACGACCTTCGGACGGCCATCCGATCCCACCAGACCACATCTCAACGAAGAAAAGGAAATAGGGCGGACAAGCCTTCCTAAGTCCTTCAATCATTACTTATATGCATCTAGACAAGCACAAACATACATCTAACTATGCTTGAGTGTGTAACAAGTGCATTCATATCGTGAAGTATAAGTGTACAGTGTGGAATAACCGAATCGTGAAGTATAAGCGTGCCACAAGTAAGTGTATCACGAAGTAGAAGCGACAACAAGTGAAGTAGGAGCGTATCGAGTTTAAGTGAAGTAGAAGCGATATCAAGTATAAGTGAAGTAGAAGCGTATCACTAAGTAAGAGTGTGAACAAGTATAAGCGTCCAGCAGGTATAAGTGTATCACGAAGTGGAAACGTTATCAAGTATAAGTGTATTACGAAGTAGAAGAGACAACTAGTGAAGTAAGAGCGTCTATCAGGTATAAGTGACTACCAGTATAAGTGAAATAGAGGCAATAACAGGTATAAACGCTTCAAGAAGTGAAAGCGTTATCAAGTAGAAGTATAAAATAAGTGAAGGCGAAGCAGTGGTAACTAATAAGTAAAAGTGTAAGACGTGAAAGGGAAACTTTGATGAAAACCTTGGAAAAACCGTTATACTCAGGAAAATCACATTTTGGTATCCTTTGGTAAGATAAGTTTGAAAACCTTTAGAAATCTTTGGAGCCTTTAAAAACCAGTTTAAAATGAATTTAGATAAAACAATACAAGTAAGAGTTTTGAAACAATTGAAAACCTTTTTGAAAACCATTATAGTATCCTACTCGGTAAAACAGTGTATAGTGTGGTAAAATCTCGTGCATGCAGGTTATCAATCACATGTGATTGATATGATAACTGGCATGTTTAACTTGTATTCCCCCCCTATAAAACATGTACAAACATTTAAAAGGTTCATTCAGGGGTATGAACTCACCTGGCGTAAGTGGATCCGACAAAGGCGTCGGTTGGGTGCTCGGTGTCAAGTAAAGACTTGGACACACTTAGTGACCTATTTAACATATGATAACATATGTTTACATACAATTAGTACATATAATACTAATTAAACAAGTATACGCACCCTAAAGAGCGGAAAACACTTTGGTTAAGTGTTTGGGGTGTCCCGGGTAACAACTAAGGGCTCAAATGGCTTAGGAATGGAGTTTACTCTCCAAGAGTAAACTCTAAACTTAGAGTTTACAGCCCTGGGACAACTCCCATGAGTTTACGACCGTAAACTCATGGTGAGGGGTTCTAGTGTGTTTTAAGGGTTCAATCTTGTTTGTGGAATTCCTCTAGGTCCAAATCCAAAAGGTATGAACGAGTTTAGGGTCTTTAAGGGCACCATTAGGGATTTTATGGCCCATGAACCATCCCTAAGGGAGTTCATGGCCGTGAACTCCTATATCATGGGTTTATTGAAGTTTCAAGCCCTTATTACACTCCTAGCAATTTATAATGAAGTGTGAGGCCATTTGTGGGAATTAAAACTATCTTTTTGGCATGTTTGGGGGTGTTTACGGCCTTGGTACATGCCTGGGCCGTAAACTCCCTTTAATCCCTCAAATCCTTGTGATTGGATGATCTAAACCCGAAATAGCAAGCCCCTAATTTATGTATTAAGCCTAAGGGTGGTTTGGGAGTGTTTTTGGGGCATTTTGACAAGTTTAAGAGTTGTTTACGGCCTAAGCATGTGCTTGGGTCGTAAACTCTCTTTTATGCCTCATTTTGATGGTTTTAAATGATCAAACACTCCTGGGCTAAATCCTCAATTTATTTCCAAGCTATTAGGGACATTTTAGGGTCATTTTGGCCTCATTTAAGGGGTTTACGGCCTAAGGAGGATCTTAGGCCGTAAACTCCTTTTCAACAGCTTCTAAGTCCGATTTTTAAGCTATAAACACGAATCATAATGTTTAGAACAAGCTAGGATAAGCGGACTTACGATTTGGAAGCGTTTGGTTGTGGATTTGGATCGAAAACGGGTCTAGTGAGAGAGTATAGAGAGAGAGTGTGGAAAAGGCTCAAATGGAGCTTACTCCCCCTTATATATGGGTGGGAGTTGGAGCTCAGTGGAAATCTACCCGATACTGCCGTTATACGGGGCTTTTGGTCGCACCCGATTTAGTGGTCGTAATAATAAAAACTAACTTTTCCAATTAAATGGAAATGTGTATTACGAGTTTTTATTTCTCTTATCACGACTTAACGACATAAAGATATAAATAAATGAAACATTTATTTATTTGACGACCTCTAATTAATGGAACTTTTATACAGTGGAGTATTCCGTTAACGGTAACGGGGTAATGTAACGGAATAACTTTGGGTTGTCACATCATCCCCCCGTTAGAGGGAATTTCGTCCTGAAATTTAGGTCTAGGGAAGGAAGTAGGTATGAATGTCCGAGTAGAGGTAAGAGGGTACTTCCTATTCTGTTTGTCCTCACATTCCCAAGTGAGCTCTGGTCTGTGTTTGTCATCTCAACAAACCTTCACCTACAGGATGCGGATTCCGTCTCGGTAGCTAGTGGGTTCTGACTGGTGTATCTACGAGGTTAGGGTTCTCAATGGTTCCTGTCACGACGAGTGAGATACAAAGAGTGACGTCGGGTAAACACATATCAAGTCTAAGAAGTGGATCGATCGAGGTGTGAAGCTTGTGGAATATCCGAAAGTAGTAGTGGTCTGACGATGGTTGGACCCAATCTCCTTGAGGATTCTCAGATGGTCCTAAGCTCTCAGAAGGGTAGAGCTTTTCAGTACTTAGAACATAGTGTACTTCTATGGCAAGATCATCACTGGCGTGATCGCCATTACAAAGTTCCTAACGTTCTCACTCGTACTGGATGTGTAGTCCTTTAGGTTGTTTCTTAGGAAGCTCGGGTGGTCTTTCGTTTCGCGTTTCCTGTCAACTGGTTGTTAGAGACTTTCTAGATCGTCGAGTGGGTTGTGTGACTATGGTTATCTGTTTGCTATAGAGTGTCTATCTCAAGCTTGTGCAAAACGAACTTGCACTAAAGAATCTTGAGATACGGAAACCCTGAAGGTCGGGGAGATAGGGTTTCACCAGACGAGTGTTGGACTATCTCAGGAGGTGGTTATACTATTCTTACGTGAGATAGTATCCGTGGAACACCTACTAGTCCAATGAATCTCTAAGACTTTGGTTTATTCTAGCATGGAAAGCGCATGCTCCTGCATAACCCTTCGACTAACACCCAGGGCTGGTGTCAAGTCTATAATCTCTTCGGGATCTAGGTCATCAGGCTTACGCCACTACTTTCGCACTTTGATCAAGTATTCCTGGCTGCGAAGGTTATCATGTGGTTCTCAGTATTCTAGTGTTTACTTCGGAGAATGAA
Source organism: Lactuca serriola (assembly GCF_051521515.1). Lineage (NCBI taxonomy): Eukaryota > Viridiplantae > Streptophyta > Magnoliopsida > Asterales > Asteraceae > Lactuca > Lactuca serriola. Next base: position 169,072,598 of record NC_136411.1, on the reverse strand, counting down.
GTCTATCTTCTACGGGGAGACGACGATTTCCTCCATGCGAGAGGGTGGAGGGTTATAGGCACTACTAGTCTGTAACAGGGTGGACGAAGTGCCTGAGTAGTGCGAGCATCTACTGCAACTACTCTTCTGAAGGTTCTGAGTTTTCTCGGTCTAGGTCAAACCTAGTGAGTATAGGTTCCATCACTCGGAACTTTAGTCTTCTCACCCACTCTTCTCAGAGTTTAATTTATCGCAGCTCTCGGATTTTCGGGATATTCGCTGCGATGCTTAATTCGGGGAATTAGGTGTGAATGGATGGTCGTAGTCAATGTCCTTGACTATTACGACTCAGATTTCTTTACCAACCGAGGGTGTTAGCTACTATGTTGGCTCAAGTGGAATGACAACAATTTCGGATTTGTGGTCATTATTGTAGCTCAATCTGTAGGGGTTCTCTTGACTTTAGCTCCCATTCCATGGGATAGGATGAAGGGTCTTTCTAGGGAATCTACTAGGTATGCTTCGGGTGCTTATCGTCTTCTGGAATGCCTTACAGTGTCTTTCGCTTTAGTTTCTGTATGACTAAGAGAGGCCGATCAACAACGCGCGGTACCCTCTCTTGGGTACTTCGGAAGGTTTGAGATAAGAGGGACGATTGATGGATAGTATTAGGTTTGATTATTTGTGTTAGGTTTAGGTTCGGGAGAACCTTTATTTTCCAACATGGCTACGTAGAAAGTTCTTTTTACACAACACTAAGGATGTACACATGGTTGCACGAAGTCGAACCATGATCAATAGGGTCATCGAAGTTGGCATACCTCAACATGATATAAGGTGAAGATCGATAGAGTCATGAGCCGAACAGGAACACAAGTTCTAGGCGTCTAAGGTTTCATCCTGTGTATCACTATCACGGATACTTGGACCGATAGAGTCGACGCGGAACTATAGAGTGTTCTAAGGGTTTCTGAGTGGAGTACCTTCTCATGAATGGATTCTCACGAGGCATTTCTATAATCGCCTAACATATACTAGTCATGTATAGTTAAGGTGGGGAGGATTGTTGACTGAGCGACTCCGCCCTAAATCCACAACCAAACGAGGAACAGGAAATGAGGCGGCATTCACTCACTCTAGGTCTATCCATCTTAACTATACATATCTGTAACGCATACGTTTAGCCATTATAGTTTTACCTAATGAATTTTAAATTTTATAAAAGTGTTGCGGCATTCACCTTAATGGGGAAGTATTTACATTTTGAATTAGTCTTTTAATGTTCTCGGTTAGTTATCTGGGATCGAGAGACATACCAAAAATCGACCAGGTTCCTTGATGCTTCTCCCTAAGCATTAGAGTTAGACTCCTTCTGTATCTTTGTCTTACCCTTCGGTTGGGCAGTCCTTCTTGAAGTGTCCCATTTCACCACATAGGTGGCAAACTGTACGGGTCACCACATTGGTGGTTGATGTAATGAACTCAACCGGGGTTCTACATACGCGAGCAGTATGCCCCAACATGTAGCACCTAACACAATAGAGTTCTCGGTAGACACCATGATGATGGTAGCTGCACTTGCTGCAATGGGGAAGGTTTCCTAAGTATGGTCTCCTAGGTGTAGGAATGGAAGGGTTGGTAGGGAATTTGACCATCTCAGCTCGTCGCCCTTCGGAAGGTCCTTGAGCCGAGGTACTTCCCTCGTCGATCTTGATCTTTCTCTTCAGTGGATTTGAGTGAGGTTTTTGTGCGGCCGGGTATGCAGAGGTTGGTTGCTGCTGTCTACTACTAGGATCAGAAATACCGATAGGTCTCTTACTAACATTGGCGTTGTTAGCATTCAGGTGAGCCATGACAGCTGCTACGGTTGCCGAGACTGCAGCTTGGAACGTAGCTTCATCGAATAAGAGAGTAGGTTTCTTGCTTGTGTACTGGTTACGTTTCTTCGGTGGCATGGTTTTCCTACACGGAAAGGAATACGAGATAATGAGAGATGATGGCTAACCCTGGACATATCTGTCCTGACTGTATTAGGTATAAACTTTCCCGTGCCTCGGGTACTGGTTGTCTGAGTGTCGACCTACATCCCTATGACATAGTCCTGGTAATCAAGGTAGGAGTGTGAGTATCGGAAAAAGGCCATAAGATGCAAGTCGTTCCTACTAAGTTACCTTTATACTGGGAAGGTTTCACTCTCTGGCCAGGAAAGATTTGAGAACAGTTCGGAACGAGGACCGCGGAAAGAAAGGCTCATGAAGGCTTATGGCTACATACTTTCAATAGAGGTGCGGGGATCCGCTCTAATCGTGTAACTGGCAACGGGAAATGACGATTTACCTAACACATAGCGTGAGTAGTGTAACCACTAACTCACTAAATTGTATTATTTTAAGGGTGTATTATCGTGACGAACACGAGGAAAAAGACACTTCTCGGGTTCCATGTACTGGCTCCCGCTGTTTGCCTCGTATCTTTGACTGAAGTCGGCGTTGGTTTCCTTCGGGTAGTTACCTAAGGTTCTCTCCTCATATGGACACATTGAATTTATACTCTGCCTTCCTTCTGATTCCGACTCTGGGTGTCATCACTTCATGGTGGACGACTGGGAATCTCGGAAGCATTAGGAGAATTTTCTCACCGATGTCCCTAAAAGATATAGGCACTTGGTGAATTCAATAGTCTCGACCTAGTTCATTCGTTTCCTAGCTGGAAATCTTCTCAATGAACTTCTTCGGGGTCGGACTCAACTCTTTTGTTAAGCACTGAAGTGGATAGGGTTTTCTACAGGGTTCGTGCGAGAATTGGAAATGTCTAAAGAATCCTAAGAGATTATTAACATTTCACACTACTAGAAAACTGGCCTTTAATGACGCGCAAACAATGACACTCGCCGATAGAGGGCGCGCATTTGTGGGTGCCCTAAAAAATAGTGTCAGTTTTGCAAAATTTGACGGATAGAAGACACGCATTTGTGCGTGCCCTAAAATTAGTGTTAGAAGAGAAAAAAAAGGAAATGCGGAGGGCGCCTTTTATAAAATGTGCGTCATGTAATGTCGCTTTATAAATTTTTAATGAAACACACCTTTTAGGCGGGAAATGATCGATCGACAAAAATCCCCAAAATTTTGGAGGACCCGCTCATTCATTCCTCTCCACTTGCTGATGACCTTCATTTTCTCCCCCTCCTTCTCTCAATCAAGAAACCCTAACCTTTCTCTCTATTCATGAGCCAGTAATCACGGCAAAGAAGATCAACAACAGAGACCAACTAGTTCGATTTATCCCTAAAACTGGTACAACTTCTACAAATTCCATGGCTGCTTTAATATCCATAGATACGATTTGAACCAATCTAACCATACCTTTGCCCAAAATTCTTCAAATATGGTCCGTCTTCATCTTTTATCTTCGCATATGGCCCATCTTCACATAATCAATAAGTTACTAGGGCTTTGAACCGAACCTCACATACTTCTTAGAGCTCACAACAACTTCTCACATTTAGAAGCCCTTCCCGCTGGTAAAAAAAACCTTCCGATGGACACCCTAACCTGATGCCTTAAGCAGCGCCTCCACCGCCCACCACGTTTGTCATCATCTTCATCTAGGAGTTGTTCTGTTGCTCATCGGTGCCACATGGCTTCCCAGAATAAGTCGTTGAGAACACGTATTGTTCTAGTGATAGTCTTCCATCTCCAAATGACCTACAAATGTGCAAACAAAAACGTTACAACATCAAAACACGTATTGCAGATCCTTCTTCTTTGGACCGCAATGATTGGGCGTCGCTGATCTCTTCCAGGAGTTTCTTTTTGACAACGATGGTATCAGTCAGGTACTTTACATGTTAATAGATTTCTAGGGCTTATGTATGTTTCAATTTATATGCAACTTCCCCAAATTAATCTAGAGAAACTTCTAGGGTTTATGATTTTTTAGGTAATCTGTAGTGATTAGGTTAATTTACTCATAGTTTTGATTAAGTTTTTTTATCATCATGTCCATGTCCCTTCTCTACTGTGTTCCTGTGAGTCTTATACTCGATAAGAGGAAACTGAACGAAAAACATTCTTTTGGTTTCTGCATATATTTCCGGTAGAGCTCAATTTATGAATTTTATTTGCACTTCCAATGATAACCAATTTGTGCCTTTCTCATGAATATGATTAAAAATTGTTCCATTTGAAACATATTCATAAACTAGCAACGGGACCTCACTCTCTAAACAACATCCCAAGAGCTTGACAACATTTTGATGGTTGACTTGTGTTAAGATAATGACTTCATTGATGAACTGTTCGATTTGCGATTCATCCATTACACGAGACTTCTTAATAGCAACGACTTCACCGTTGCTAAAAATACCTTTGTATACAGTTCCGTAGCCACCACGACCCAAGATTCTGTCTTCAACGTAGTTGTTGGTGGCTTTTTCTAACTCTACGGCGGTGAAGACTTTTGTTGAGTCAACACTGGCGCCTTCAGTGCTAATGATTCATTGTTTTAGTAGTAAACCACCGTTTTGCTGAAACAGTTTTTGTCGGATTTTGATAAGCTTCCTCTTCTTGAAGGCAAAATACAACCATGTTATTCCGACTAAAATGGCCATGAAACCAAATCCCATACCTGCGTGCATGATACCACATAATTGGTGAGTCTACATTTAACTAAGGTGGGTCCAATGACCCACTTAATTTTTTTAATTTAGTAAAATTTTAGTCATCTACCTTTAAAAAAAATTGAGGACCTATTTTTTCTATAAACTAATGCAAGATGAATAACCATAAACTATTTCATGTTTTCAAATTTCAACCAATCATTTGACTTCATTCGATCATTCAGCTGAGGTACTGGGTGATCCATTTAAGGACACAAAAACGATAAGATTACAACTGATTAATTACCTAGGGAGAATTTGATAATTGGGAACTCCGAATTTTGAGCAAGACAACCTCGACCATTGCTAAATTCATCTACAACGTAGCCATCTTTGCAAGAACACGAGTAACATCCAGGAGTGTTGGTACAGATCCCCTCGCACAGGTTACTGTTGGGATCTTCACATTCATTGATATCTGTGATGATTGAATAAAAAATCAGTATAAATCAAATAGTTATATATAACAGAATTGAGAATATTTTGATTGTGAAAGTTTTAACCTTGACAGCCTGGATCAAGATATGGTTGACCTTGATAGCCTTGATTACAAACGCATCTGTATCCCGGAGCTCCGGTATCAGAATCAATACAATGAGTATTTGCTTGGCAAGCCAAGATGCCGGCGTTTCTTGCTTCACTGCAGCTCGAGTTCCCAAAGGGGCGTTTCTAGTATAAATAAAAATTCAGGCTTTCTCATCGAATTCGTAGCAGAATGAAAATCAGGCTTCCAAGTCTTTTATTAGGGTATGTCTATCATTGATTATTTACCTATTACATGCTTTTGATTTGCAATCTGCACTGATTTCCAACTTTTTTATGCTATTTGCGTTACAATGTATCAGATTAAGAATAATTAGAAAATGGTCCCTGTGCTTTCTGATTTTCATCGTGTTTGATCCAAAATTGAAACTTTTTTTAATTTTTGTCCTTATTTCAAGGTTCCATATCGATTTTGGTCCTTGGAACCTTGAAATGAGAACCAAAATCGATATGAAACTCTGAAATAAGTACCTGAATCAGAAAGTCTCGGGGAGCAAGGACCAAATGGACAGAAACCAGCTTCTTGCTGACAAATGGACTGCATGTTGTTTGTATGTTATGTCAATAAATTTTGTTGAGATATTTAGTTGGAAATTGAAGCTTCATGAATTCCTTAATTCTTTGTTTTCAGGGAATCAAACCAACAACAACAGTTTGATTGCAAAAGATGGCCAAGCATGTTAGTCAATACAAGAATTCCAGTGTTTTCGATGATGGTAATTTTTTCTTTGATTTAATAATAATATTTGTTTCTAAAAAGATTGTGCAAGTATTAATTTGCTTATTGGATTTATTTATTTTTCTTGTGTTTCAGGTGTTGAGACCACACCTGATGATGTTAAGGAGAAATTAATGGCAATGGATTTTTCTGAAGATGTGAAGTGCAAGTTGACTACTCAATTAGTTTGACATGGTTTATAAACTTTGTCATGCATCTATATTCAATGGCAGATTTGTCTCCTGTCTAGCCTTTGTCTACAATCAAGAATTTCCATAGGGGTATTTAGTCTCTAGAACAGAAAAAAATCATTTTGCCTGGTAATTTGTGTTTGGTTATAAAATTACACAAATTACCATTTTACCCCTGCAAGATATGCTTATATTTACTTACTAATTGGATGTGATACTTTGTGTACGGTTGGAAGGAACTGGAACTGGCCTTGTTGTACCTGAGAAACCTCTTGGAAAGTGAGTTGAATTTGATCTTCATCTTCTCTTTGAACATTCTTTCTTATAAAATTATGTTTTATAGAATCTTTAATAGGAGTATGTTTGCTTAAATTTTATACAATGACAGGGTTTTTCATGTTCAATGCTTGCATATTCCTTCTCATGATCGAACACCATTTGATGGTTATCATCTTCTCTTGTATTTATGTTATGTTAAAACTTCAAGGAACCAAATGAGAGAGTAAATGACCATTTTACCACTATATTTGCATGAAGGGTTGATTAAAATTGTGGAGGAAAGTGTAAAGATTGATCAAAATTTGTCCCCAAATAAGCCGATTTATTTTCTTGGAGAATCTTTTGATCATGTGCTCTACCGATGTGACAATGGTTTTGGTGTCTTGGGACTTCCCGTGGATCATATTCAACATTTCAGCTTGTTACCCGGTAATTAATTAACTGTCTCTATCTACATGCTCTTTCACTTCACCATTGTATCTATTTTTCTTTAGTAAAATAAATATTAGGTAAAACCATGGTGTGTTGTTATGAAACAAACAAGGCTTGTGTAGCCGCTAGATGAAGCTTGTATATGGCGCCAAACAAGAGGCACCGCCACTGAAACTTTAGGAGCCGAGAACAAAGCTAAATCCACAGAGAAGGTTCAATTACAAATTACAAATTTGCCCTTCCGTTTTCTTAAATATTTTATTAATCCAATATTATCATATCTGTCATATCGTGTATGTATGTTTTGGGATCCATGTGATCAAAATTTCCTTGGTGCTCCAATATTGTTGCCAGGTAAACCCAAGGGCTATTTGGTCATTAAAAAATGTTAAATTTTTATGGTGTCTAATCTGTTATTAAATTTGCAGTTGTGCAATTTGTGGGGCAGCATCCTGGTGGGCTTGGAGTTCCTGCTGTTGGCATGGCGTTCCCTTGCTACGTTACTCAGCCCAATGGAACGGGGAATTCAGAAATGACATGATACTTTAAATATATATATATAAGTAAATAAATATTTAAGATAATAATAGTTAGGTGATTCGATGGTTAAAATTGTGAAATTTTGTTGTAGGCTACGTATTTTGGCTGGTGCTGCTGGGGCTTTTGGCTGCTTCACCTTATATCACAATGGATGGTGCTTATCATGCTATGCCATCTGGCCAGACCTCAGCATTGCCTCCTACAAGGTCTGTTACTTGTTATTATGATTAACGATTATGAGGGTATTTAGGTCATTTACTCAGAATTTTGCGTTTTCAAGTTTACTAGTAGATCACACTTGCTTGGCTAAATGTTATTTTGTATACTTTCAAACTTGTCTTCTTCCTGAATTCTTTTTCTTTGTAAGTTTATCCTTATTCTTTTCTTCAATTAAGTGTTGTCTGGAGAGTGTTGTATGAACAACAATAAATCAACATTTTTTTCCTTCTTTTTCTTGTATGAACAATACATAGTCATAGTTTGACTTAATTAGTTGCTTGTTATCTAGCTTATTATAGTCACTGATTGGTTTCTTGTTATGCTTAAATCTTAACAGCTATCATGGCAACCTTCAACAGTAGTTTTAGACAGGTACCTTCTTGCAAAAGATATTGCGTACGTGTTCTTTTGTTGCTATTGTGGATTCGGGAACATCCATGCTTACTGGTCCAACTGTATGTATCTCACGTGAAGCTTTTGCTAGAATTATTAATCTTAGAGATTTCAAGTTTTTCATATTTCTTCTATCTAATTAGTTTGTAAATTTCCGTTATAACTTTTATTGATTTGTTTTATCTTTCCATGGAACGATTATTTGTATGACATTATATTTTGTGCAATGAATTGTATTTTTGTATATGATATTTTATTTATTAAGAGACATTAAATGAAAATTTAATTCAAAAATTAGTAAATCAAGAAAATATATTTTTTTAAAACATATAAAATTACGATACGCAAAAATGTGTGTCATCTTCATTTATGACATGGCCTTTCTTGACAGGGGCTTCCTTGATACGCAATGCGTGTCATAAACACGCGCGTCGTAAGGTTACGACATGCAAATGCGTGTCGTCTTCCTTTATGACAGGGCCTTCCTTGATACGCATCGCGCGTCGTAAATGCACGTCGTAAATGTGCGTCATAAATGCACGTCGTCTATAGACGACGCGCAAAAGCGCGTCTTCTCTCTTTATGACAGGGCCTTCCTTGACGCGCATTTGCGCGTTGTCTGAGCGTTTTACGACATGCAATGAGCGTCGTAAAAAGCTGTTTTTCTAGTAGTGTCACTGAGTGATCCATATCGAGTCCTGCTACGATTACACAGGGTATACAAATCATATGTAGCTTAGATCTGATAGGCCTTCGAATAAGTGATACTACTCTATATCCACATCCCAACGAGGAAAAGGAAGTAGAGTGAAACCACACATTCTTAGCCTATGGGATCCTTATTATATATAACCTTGGGAGTACACCCTCTGTAGTTGTAGGTATATCAATAAGGATCTTTTTAGTTCATCACACAAGGTTAGTTATGGATCCTAAAATACCCCTATGGTATTTTAATTCTTGTTTGATTCTTATCTTCTGATTATGATTCTGGGATTATTGTTAGTCTTTTAGTATTCCAAAATACTCCTATAGTATTTTAAACTTTATGTTTGGCTCTAGCATTCCTAGTTGGTAAGTTTCAGACCTGTTGCAACACCACTATCACTCCCAAGCACACATTCATCGCATCTCGAATAAATGTAGTTGATCAGGTTACATTTATTCCAGCTTACGATTACATAACTACCCAGGTTTGACTGTAGTGCTCAACATCCGAAGACTTTTATTATTGTTCTTCTTGTGATACTTTTGTTCGAGAGTTTAGGTTCTGGATGTTCTTATACTTTGGTAAAATATGGTTATATTTTAAAGTATAATTCTTAGTCAGAGTGTTTTATCCCTTTGTATTTATAGGTTGTATATCTTTTATGAATTGATATACTTAGCTCACTATAAACAATGCTCTGATACCAATCTGTCACAACCCAAAACCTGAACGGCGGAAACGTTCTAGGGTGGATGATGTCATGTTAAGTATCACAACACATGCATTATAGTAATCAAAGTACAACAAAACAATGCATTAATAGTAATAATTTTACATGGTTTACATTACAAGGTATCAAAGTACACAAGCAAATATAATAAGTACAGCAAGGTACTAAGCCATCTTCATCAATAGGTTCGGGAATGTATCTGTCTAATGCTGACCTGAGAATACAAGTTATTCGAAAAGCGAGTATCAGCATTTTTACAAATGTTGGTGAGTTCATAAGTAATTAGTGACATTTTATTCAAATAACTTTATAATGTAGTAGTTTAAGAGTTTACAGTGTATTAGAGTTCTTTCCAGAAAATCCTATATTTTCTTTAATAAAAGCAGCCTTCTACCAAGACTGGACGGAGTTATGTGGTAAAAAGTAGTTTTCCCTTAACCGCTATCATTATCAAAATGTTGAATTTGATTATTAAAGAAAGCAAGAGAAGTCAGGGAAATAACATATGCCTCAGCAGTGAGGACTGCTGACTAAGGCAAAGGAATCATAGACTCCAGGAGAGTATCGAACGAACGACACGCATGGTTCCATCTAACGAATGGAGACACAGACCCCAGAAGGTACCAAATGAAAGGTACAACTGGTAAGGTCTAAAACAGTGAATACAGACTGCAGACAGTATCAAATGAAAAATACATCTTGCAAGGTCAAAACAGAGAATACAGACCGCAGACAGTATCAAATGAAAGATACATCTTGCAAGGTCAAAACAGTGAATACAGACCGCAGACAGTATCAAATGAAAGATACATCTTGCAAGGTCAAAACAGTGTAACTCTAAAACTGAGTTACCAGCATACAGTGTAAATTGCCGGTGAAATACCGTTACCTTAAGGCCATGAATTATAAGGCAACCTGGGATACTCGGAACCATACTAACCGACACTAGAGTACCAGACGCCCTACAAGCGTCTATATATATGACATTTGTCACCCCTTGGCTTGGTGGGCCATGGACTGTAGCTAGTAGTCAGGGTGCGGGGGTGTCAATCCCGTATAGATCTATACACACAATGTCCGCTCTCCCTACAGGAGACTCTGGTTACCAACTAGACGACGGAGAAGGTTGTGTCCCGAAGATGCATCCCTAATAGTGGGTAGTGGGTTTCATATGTAAGTGTTGAATTAGAGGTAGAGACTCATAACTGGACTGACTAGAGTAAACCCATATGTCTATGCTCATATACATAACATATAACTAATGAATCAAACGACCTTCGGACGGCCATCCGATCCCACCAGACCACATCTCAACGAAGAAAAGGAAATAGGGCGGACAAGCCTTCCTAAGTCCTTCAATCATTACTTATATGCATCTAGACAAGCACAAACATACATCTAACTATGCTTGAGTGTGTAACAAGTGCATTCATATCGTGAAGTATAAGTGTACAGTGTGGAATAACCGAATCGTGAAGTATAAGCGTGCCACAAGTAAGTGTATCACGAAGTAGAAGCGACAACAAGTGAAGTAGGAGCGTATCGAGTTTAAGTGAAGTAGAAGCGATATCAAGTAGAAGTGAAGTAGAAGCGTATCACTAAGTAAGAGTGTGAACAAGTATAAGCGTCCAGCAGGTATAAGTGTATCACGAAGTGGAAACGTTATCAAGTATAAGTGTATTACGAAGTAGAAGCGACAACTGGTGAAGTAAGAGCGTCTATCAGGTATAAGTGACTACCAGTATAAGTGAAATAGAGGCAATAACAGGTATAAACGCTTCAAGAACTGAAAGCGTTATCAAGTAGAAGTATAAAATAAGTGAAGGCGAAGCAGTGGTAACTAATAAGTAAAAGTGTAAGACGTGAAAGGGAAACTTTGATGAAAACCTTGGAAAAACCGTTATACTCAGGAAAATCACATTTTGGTATCCTTTGGTAAGATAAGTTTGAAAACCTTTAGAAATCTTTGGAGCCTTTAAAAACCAGTTTAAAATGAATTTAGATAAAACAGTACAAGTAAGAGTTTTGAAACAATTGAAAACCTTTTTGAAAACCATTATAGTATCCTACTCGGTAAAACAGTGTATAGTGTGGTAAAATCTCGTGCATGCAGGTTATCAATCACATGTGATTGATATGATAACTGGCATGTTTAACTTGTATTCCCCCCCTATAAAACATGTACAAACATTTAAAAGGTTCATTCAGGGGTATGAACTCACCTGGCGTAAGTGGATCCGACAAAGGCATCGGTTGGGTGCTCGGTGTCAAGTAAAGACTTGGACACACTTAGTGACCTATTTAACATATGATAACATATGTTTACATACAATTAGTACATATAATACTAATTAAACAAGTATACGCACCCTAAAGAGCGGAAAACACTTTGGTTAAGTGTTTGGGGTGTCCCGGGTAACAACTAAGGGCTCAAATGGCTTAGGAATGGAGTTTACTCTCCAAGAATAAACTCTAAACTTAGAGTTTACAGCCCTGGGACAACTCCCATGAGTTTACGACCGTAAACTCATGGTGAGGGGTTCTAGTGTGTTTTAAGGGTTCAATCTTGTTTGTGGAATTCCTCTAGGTCCAAATCCAAAAGGTATGAACGAGTTTAGGGTCTTTAAGGGCACCATTAGGGATTTTATGGCCCATGAACCATCCCTAAGGGAGTTCATGGCCGTGAACTCCTATATCATGGGTTTATTGAAGTTTCAAGCCCTTATTACACTCCTAGCAATTTATAATGAAGTGTGAGGCCATTTGTGGGAATTAAAACTATCTTTTTGGCATGTTTGGGGGTGTTTACGGCCTTGGTACATGCCTGGGCCGTAAACTCCCTTTAATCCCTCAAATCCTTGTGATTGGATGATCTAAACCCGAAATAGCAAGCCCCTAATTTATGTATTAAGCCTAAGGGTGGTTTGGGAGTGTTTTTGGGGCATTTTGACAAGTTTAAGAGTTGTTTACGGCCTAAGCATGTGCTTGGGTCGTAAACTCTCTTTTATGCCTCATTTTGATGGTTTTAAATGATCAAACACTCCTGGGCTAAATCCTCAATTTATTTCCAAGATATTAGGGACATTTTAGGGTCATTTTGGCCTCATTTAAGGGGTTTACGGCCTAAGGAGGATCTTAGGCCGTAAACTCCTTTTCAACAGCTTCTAAGTCCGATTTTTAAGCTATAAACACGAATCATAATGTTTAGAACAAGCTAGGATAAGCGGACTTACGATTTGGAAGCGTTTGGTTGTGGATTTGGATCGAAAACGGGTCTAGTGAGAGAGTATAGAGAGAGAGTGTGGAAAAGGCTCAAATGGAGCTTACTCCCCCTTATATATGGGTGGGAGTTGGAGCTCAGTGGAAATCTACCCGATACTGCCGTTATACGGGGCTTTTGGTCGCACCCGATTTAGTGGTCGTAATAATAAAAACTAACTTTTCCAATTAAATGGAAATGTGTATTACGAGTTTTTATTTCTCTTATCACGACTTAACGACATAAAGATATAAATAAATGAAACATTTATTTATTTGACGACCTCTAATTAATGGAACTTTTATATAGTGGAGTATTCCGTTAACGGTAACGGGGTAATGTAACGGAATAACTTTGGGTTGTCACACGTGCCTCCTTGGCTGTCAACCGAAAGGCTCTTGTCTTTGCCATAGGCGCCTCTAACCCGCCCTGACGGCCCTTGATAATTCTCAACGTAGTAGGAACGGGTGCCGCCACCTGTCATGCCGCTACTAAACTCGAGCACTGGAACCGCTTGTGTCCTCTCTGATTGCACTGGAAGCAAATCAGATCTAATACTCTCGTGGTGGTGGTGGTAGCAGTACAATCCCTGCTAACATGACCAGTTCGGCCGCACTTGAAGCAGCCCGAACTACCCTCCCTGCACATCCCCGCGTGCAACTTGTCGCACTTGCCACATCGGCTACGACCCAGCTGCTCCTCGATCGGTGATCTGATACATTGGGCTTCTTGCCCGCACTCCCTGACTGAACCCCCTATGGTTTCCTCTTCTTCTCCGTCTCCAAATCCAACTCTCTCTCTCTCTCTCTCTCTCTCTCTCTCTCTAGCCCTCGCTATAATATCTTCCAGCGTCTTGCTGCTGGATCGGCTCACAAACTGGCAGATTTCACTCCGCAACTATTGGATTAGTGTCTAAGGTTGTAACTATATTTGGTAAGTACTTGAACCGGTTGTGCATGGTCCTTTTGGGTTGCCTTCACCATAGCAACTTGACAGGATGATTTGTAAAGAGAGAAGAGATATTATTGTTAATATATTATGAGAGTAATATATTAAAGGAATAATAATGTTATTTGATTGATATAAGTCGTTTATTAATTGAGAATTAATTTGGTGACTTTAAGAGGTTAATTGAGTAAAGGGGCATAAACTGTCAAATGTGTGATAGTTGTGTTTTGGATTATGTATCCTTATGGATATTAGGGTGGACGGATTTTAGGGTTAGGATACCTTAAAATCGTCCAAGCCTCATATCTAGGAGGATCTTTGGATTGCTTAGGGCCTAAATTTTCAATTAGGGTTAAGGGTGTAACCCTAGTATCTCATAGTATAAATAGACCCCTTGGGTGAGTGAAATCGGCCATACTCTTGCAAGGAAGAACCCTAGAGCCGATTTCTCACCTCCTCTCTCTCTCTCTCAAGATCATCCTCTTGCTAGTTGGTGCTTGTAAGTCATTAGAGGAGTGACAATTGTGACTCTAAGCTCCAAGAACAAGAAGTTTCAAGCAAGCAACTCAAGGTATTCTTTTAGATCTGATTTCATATGATATTATTCAATTGTTTACACTAGATCTAGAATTGTAAGCCGTGGATACATTGCATGTTTAATTAGAGAAACCTAGATCCAAGCATTAGGGTTTGTATGTGCACATAGGAAAGTTCTAATGGCTCAAACCCATCAGTGGTATCAGAGCTTTGATTGATTTCTATTGAATTGATGCTTTGGTTAATTGCTTGTTGCTTGAAAAATTCGATTTTTATGCTTCTGACTGGTGAACTCGGCGAGTTCCAATGTGGACTCGGCAAGTAGCTCCAACTCAGCGAGTTCACAGAGGAACTCGGCAAGTTCTAGCACCAGAAAGAGTCAATATCGGGATTTCTTGTTGTTTTGCTTGAGGATACTTGCCTTATTTGTTTTGGGTCATTAAAATCTGAATTTTATGATATATTGGAGTATATTCTTGACCAAACAAAAGATAATTACCATTTAATTGAATAATAATTTCCTTATATGATAATAATTGATTATTTGAATTAAATTGGTGGATTGTCTTGCAAGTAATATTGATTAGATCAAATTTAAATAATCTAATTAGTTGATTTGTATTATTTGCTATTTGATCCTTATGTTTTGAAAAGTTTAAAACTTGTCCTCAAGTTAAGAAATTTAAGTTTTGTGATTAAAAGTTTAATTTGAATAATTTAAATTTCAAACCCTAGAATTTTACAAGTTTAAAATTCAACACTATACTATTATATTACTACAAGCTTAATATAATATATATATATATATATATATATATATATATATATATATATATGATTTAAAAGTGGTAGTCTTACCGTTAGTAGGCCTCACTCACAAAGCCAGTCTATAAGGTGGGTATAAGGTTGTTGCCTATAAAATGGCGCTTAATGGGTGTACACTCACACCCACCGCTTGCTTGACTGGTGGAGGGTTGTTAGCCGAACGGGTAGGATAGGGCAATCCTCTCCTCATTAATAAGCATAATGAATCTATATAATGAAACTAAATGTATTTCATAAAATTTCCAATCTTAGTTACTTTAGGAAAAGTGAATTGGTGCAATCCCATGAAATTACACTTTGCACCCTTGTTAAGATATTAGTGGAGCGTGTGTGGTTAACCGGCACACTAATTGGTTCTAAGCAAAGGTGGCAAAGGGTGATTCATTGTTTGTCATAGTTCGATGGAGCGTGTGTGGTTTACCGGCACATCGAATAGATGACTGTAACGATGAAGGCACCATGTAGATTTGCATGGTTATTCACACCCGCTTTGTGATCCTCGGCATCCCAGTCACAAACTGGAGGGGCATATCGAGATTTAAACATGCCATTGAAAGGTTCAATGAATCTCAAAGAAATCTAGGAATTCTCAATACATTTAAAACTTAAGCTTGTGTTTTTCATGGTGAAGAATTAGTGAATCGTCATTCACTTACCTCCAAATCATTTGCATGTTGGATTACGACATCCCTTTTCTAATGTGTAAATAATGTTATTGGCTCCTAGCCCTAATTTTTCATTTTGGGTGATAATTACGGACTTAATTACTCTAATCAAACTTTGTTCCTTTCTATTTGTAGATGTCTAACGCGAACAACGTTGCTGCTAGCTCAATCACGCTAATGAGCCTTTGTCAAAAAGTGACTTTTGACGGATCAAACTTTAGCGAATGGATAAGATACATTCGCACGATCGCGCGTTACGAGGACAAAGAGTATGTTCTCGATGAGAAGCTCGAGAAGATCAATCCAGAAATTGCTACTCCTGAAGAAATGGCTGTCTTTGAGACCCATGAGCGTGATGCAACGAAAGTCCATTGCATCATGCTAGCCACGATGAACTCTGAATTCCAAAAGTCCTATGAGGACATGTATCCTTATGAGATGCATCTAGACTTGATGGAGAGATGCCACCAAAGCACGAGCCAAAAGAGCTATGAGATCATAACAAATATGATCACTGCTAAAATTGGAAGTGGAGAGTCTCTAACAGTGCACTTGCAAAAGATGCAAAGGTATGTTGTAACACCCAAAAAATTTCGAACAAATTTTAAACTTTCAAAACATGTCAAGTTAATCAAAACATTACAACTTTTTTTTCAAAATACATTTTTATCATAGTATTCCCAGAAACATAAACATAGTCGGTGGAGCGGTACGATCATGCATTCGCCTTGCCGCGATCACCTGAGGTACCTGAAACAATAAACTAAAACTGTAAGCCCGAGAGCTTAGTGAATTACCCCCAAAATACCAAGGCCATATGGATATAACCATATTATATCATATAAAAATAGTAGCAAACAATACAACATGCATAATGAGCCATCAGTCTAACTGGACCGAATCCCAGTCCTCAGTCTATCTGGACCGCTCTTCGAGCCCTCGGCACGTCTGGACCGCCCTCCTCGGGGCCTTCAGCCTCTCCGGACTGCTCGCTGGGCCATCGGCCTGACTAGATTTTCCCGGCCCAGGCCTGCAGTCTACCCAGTCCGCCCAGGGTGTCTTGGCCTACTGCACACAGCAGGACCTACCTCAACCCTTTCCCCAAACCAATAAACATGTGCACATAGCATATAAATAACCTAACCAGGATTCCGAGCTAACCGGTCACTAGCATAACATTACCCTATATCCCAGGTACCGACCTTAACCAGGTATCTAACACATACCATCCTAACTACCAGGATGCAAACAAAGAAAAGCAATTACATAACAACAACTACCCAGATTTCCATCCGATAAGGGCCGGCCTTGGTGCCGTAGACCCTGTCGATATAGTGAGGATAACTCACCTTGCAACTGTCGTCTGAACTAGAAAACTCAACTCCCGGATCCAACACGAACTTCACCACCTATAGATACGTAACCCTTTTTTATAAATCTCTAAATTACCAGAATACCCTCAAAAGTCAACTGGTCAACGCTTGGGTCCAAGTCAAAGTCCATAGTCAAAGTCAACAGTCCATGTTGACTTGACTCATCGAGTGCAGATCACCAACTCGTCGAGTCCTTCCTGAACTCGAGAAGTCGTGAAATCCTTGATTGGCTCGTCGAGTTCCCCTTTAACTCGCCGAGTTCATACGTGTCCAAGACTTTTAGGAGAAACCCTAGCCGACTCGCCGAGTCCACGAACGACTTGCCGAGTTTAAGGCAAATCGTTAACGGACTCTCCGAGTTATTCATCCACTCATCGAGTTCAAGGCCATCTTCAACGGATTCGCCGAGTTGTTCCTCCAACTCGTCGAGTCCTTGCAGATCTTTATCCATGCAGATGCTTTTTAAGCCATGGCAAGCTTTCAGATTACAGATCCAAGCTTCTAGGGCATGTTTATCACGTAAATCTGCAAACTTTACGTGCATGCAAGGCTTTAAGACTCTTAAATGGAAAAACTAAGCTTGCAATGAAGTCTCACACTTGAGGGAAGGCTCCTGCTCGGCAAAGCTAATGACTTTATGGATCTAGAGGTCAATGGGAGTCCAGATCTGAAGTTACAACTTCAGATCTTATCTTAAACATAGGGAGCCTTTCATAATACCCATCCAAAGGAGGTTAAAAGAGGGATGAGGTAAAGGAACAACTTAATACCTTCCAGAGAGTGACAACTGATGAATCTCTTAGCTTCCCATGAGTTCCTGGCCTTGATTTCCTTGTTTCCCCAAGTGTTTCCTTCTCCAAAGTTCTTCCTCCAAGGTTGAACACACCAAAGGAACACACACACATGATTTAGGGTTTGGGAGGGACAAGGGGTAGTAAGGGGGAGGCTGGGGGAGGCCAATGATCCTTTAAATAGGGTGCCAAAACCCGAGGTTTAGGGTTTCATCCTCCAGCTCCTACTCGTCGAGTCCCTTATTGGACTTGGCGAGTAGGTCACTTAAACGTGCGACCCAACCCGCTGCTACTTGACGAGTAGGGCATCCAACTCGTTGAGTAGGCCTTGAAAACAAGAAAATTCTAATATAACATCGATACCTGAGAATCGGGGTGTTACATATGTTGATCGTCTTCGCAAGTTAAATGTCAACTTTGGGGAAGATTTGGCTATCGATTTTGTTCTTCACTCCTTGCCCTCATGCTACAACCAATTTAGGATGACCTACCACATGAACAAGGAAGAGGTCACCTTAAGCAAACTCCAAGGGCTCCTAAGGACTACTGAGAGCAACCTCAACGAAAAGTTTGTTGCACTAACTCCCAATCCACCCGCTGCTCCTGTTTTGGCTATTGGGCAGGGAATGGGCAAGAAGAGGAAGGCTTCTTCAAAGAACCACCGCAAGGGAAAGTCTCAAGATGGTTCCTATTCTAGTGGGACCAAGGTTGATCCTACTAAGCCCAACCCAAACCCAAAGGAGGCAGAGTGTCATCATTGCCACAAAATAGGGCATCGGAAGAGAAGTTGCCCGGAATATATGCAAGCCATCAAGGATGGGAAGATCAAGCCATCTTTCGCAGGTATTTACACAATTAAATCTAATAATTCATCTCATGCTATTTCTTGGGTTCTTGATACAGGATGTGGTTATCACATTTGTTCTGATTTGCAGGGACTAGGAAGAAATAGGGATGTGGAGCATGGAAGAATAAATCTAATCATGGGGAACAGAATATCGTCGCCTGTGACCAAAATTAGAGTGTATTCTTTAGTACTCAGTAATGGGTTGAATTTAGATTTAAATAATTGTTGCTACTCGCCAGATATGGCAAGAAACATCATTTCCTTTCATGGTTTGTTTAGACAAGGATTTAGATATTCGTTTAATAATGAGAATGGTTCAATTTATGCTTATCTAAATAGTATTTTATATTTTGAAGGAATGCCTTGTAATGGAATTTA
This sequence comes from Lactuca serriola, assembly GCF_051521515.1. NCBI lineage: Eukaryota > Viridiplantae > Streptophyta > Magnoliopsida > Asterales > Asteraceae > Lactuca > Lactuca serriola. The sequence goes on along the minus strand of NC_136411.1, from coordinate 169,053,585 downwards.
TGAAACTTTTATGGTTGTAGATAACCTAGGAAATGATGTGTTGTGTATGGATTCTTCCAATAGTATGGATAAAGCATCCTTGTGGCATAGTCGTCATGGACATGTCAACAAGAAGCGCATAGCCCAACTCCAAAAGGATGGAGTGTTGGAGTCATTCGACCTTAGGGAAGATGACACGTGCAAATGTTGTTTACATGGAAAGATGACCAATTCACCCTTCACTGGCTATTGTGAGAGGGGTGAGGGTTTATTGGATGTCATACACACCGACGTGTCTGGGCCTTTTAGATCCACCACAAAGGATGGGAACCGCTTCTATGTGACTTTCATCGATGATTATAGTAGATATCGGTATATTTACTTAATCAAGCACAAGTCAGAAACGTTTGAAAAGTTCAAAGAGTTCAAACATGAAGTGGAGAATCAATTGGTCAGGAAAATCAAGATGCTTCGATCCGATCGAGGATGAGAGTACCTAAGTCTTGAATTCCACGACTATCTCAAGGAATGCAGAATAGTTTCGCAATTGACGCCACCTAGGACACCGCAGTTGAATGGTGTGGCAGAAAGGCGTAATCGAACCCTGTTAGACATGGTTCGTTCTATGATGAGTCGTGCTTCACTACCTATCTCATTCTGGGGGTATGCCTTAGAGATTGCCGCCCATATCCTTAACCGAGTCCCTACAAAGAAGTTTTCCAAAACACCTCACGAGATGTTGATAGGGAAAGCTCCCTCATTGGCACATATCAAGGTTTGGGGCTGTGAAGTTTTCGTAAGACAAGAAACTCACGACAAGCTCGAACCTCGTAGTGAGCGGTGTATTTTCATCGGCTACCCGCAAAAATCATTTGGATATCTCTTCTATAGACCGAGTGATAATGTTGTCTTCGTTGCGAGGAGAGGGGTTTTCCGAGAGCGAGAACTCATAAGCCAAGGGGACAGTGGGAGGCAAATCGATCTTGAAGAGATTCAAGAGTCGAGCGATGAAGGAACCTCTAACGATGGCGCTCAACCCAAGGAGAAACTCCGGTTGAACCAATTGATGAGTCCTTACCTCTTAGACGTTTCGAAAGAGTTAGAGTTCAACCCCAGTTTTATGGCATTCATATTACTACCGAAGGGGAGACGTATATTAGTGATGGTACGAGAGTCTGAAAAATGGAAAGAGGCGATGGACAGCGAGATTCAGTCCATATATTACAACCAAGTTTGGAATTTGGTTGACAATGTGCCTGGACGTAAGACGGTTGGGTGCAAATGGATCTTCAAGAAGAAGACCGACGTGGATGGGAATGTGCACACGTATAAGGCACGATTGGTTGCGAAGGGCTTTACTCAAACTCCCGGAGTTGACTATGATGAGACCTTCTCGCCAGTTGCTAAAATAAAGTCTATTAGGGTGATGTTGGCCATTGCTGCATTTCATGATTATGAGATATGGCAGATGGATGTTAAGACCACTTTCCTTAATGGGAAGTTGGTTAAGGATGTTTACATGGCTCAGCCAGAGGGTTTTGCCGATCTGAAGCATCCCAATAGAGTGTGAAAACCTGAGAAGTCCATTTATGGACTTAAGCAAGCATCTCGCAGATGGAATCTTTGCTTCGATGAGAAAGTCAAAGAGTTTGGATTTGTACGAAGTGAAGATGAATCATGCGTATATGTCAAGGCCAGTGGGAGTATAGTTAACTTCCTCATTTTGTATGTCGATGACATACTACTCATAGTAAACGACATCCCGACTTTGCAGGAGGTTAAGTCCTAGCTCGGGAAGTGCTTCGCTATGAAGGACCTCGGAGAGGCTTCCTATATTATGGGAATAAGGATAGTGAGAGAACGAAGTAAGAAACTAATAGGACTTAGTCAGAATACTTACTTGGATAAGGTACTAAAATGTTTTAGTATGGAAAACTCGAAGAAGAGAGACCTACCGATACAGAGTAATGTCAAATTGAGTAAGACTCAAAGTCCGAGTATAGAAGCCGAGATAGCTGAGATGAGCCGAGTACCCTACGCTTCCGCAGTTGGCTCAATCATGTATGCTATGACTTGTACTTGCCCTAATGTGGCCTTTGCTTTGAGCATGGTCAGTAGATATCAAGGGAACCCTGGCAGAGCTCATTGGATTGTAGTCAAAAATATACTTAAGTACCTTCGGACGACCAAGGAATGGGTTTTAGACCTCGGAGGGAGTGATGACTTAAAGGTGCAAGGGTATAGTGATGCAAGCTTCCAGACCAACAGGGACAACTACCGTACGCAGTCGAGCTGGGTCTTTACCCTTAATGGAGGAGCAGTGACATGGAAAATGTTGGGTCAAAATATGGTTTATACTTTACTTTTCTGGGCATTGTATTTTTGTGTAATAATTGTGGAGTTTTCGGTCTAGTTTACGGCTGAGTTTACGGCCGTAAACTCATTTACGGTCCATTTGTTTCCGGCCCATATCCAACATGTATAAATAGAGGTGTTAGGGTGAGGAGTAGAGATTGATGAGATTGATGAACCCCAAGTAGTTTACGGCCAGAGAGAAAGGAACATTTGTGTGTTGAATCTTGTGTAAGGAATTTTCATTCATATCATTAATACATTAGATATTCATAATATTCTTCTTCTCTTTCTCTTCTATTTTTTATCTTACATCATCCGTTTGATTGGGATTCCGCACCATCAAACGGATCTGACTGATACACGGGCAAATTAGGGATTTACAATTGGTATCAGAGCCAAGTTGTATCAGTCAAAAGGTTTTACAATTCATTTGGAATCTGAATATTCTGTGTTTACGGTCCAAGCTTACGGCCGTAAACATCGAGTTCTTGGGCCGTAAACTCTATTTTGGGCATTATTTGATCTTATTTTCGAAATATTTTTGCGTTTTTGGATAGATCTCGCAAAAATAAGGAGGGTTTGTTCTTTGTGTTTTTCATAAAAAAGGGTTTGTGATTGAGTTTTGGAGCTTCAAAGTCGAATTTTCACATAATCTTATACTGTTTACGGCCGGAGCTTACTGCCGGAAACAGTTCACGGCCGGCGGCGCGTTTGTGTTTACGGCTAGGGTTTCCGGAGATCTCGGCTCGGCAGCGGCTTGCGACTCGGACGTCGCGGCTCGGAGTTTGCGGCTCGGATTGGAAGTATACAGCTCGGCTAGGGAAGCCGGCTAAACAGCAGCAAGCAGCAGCAGCGCTTCAATTAAAAAAAGGGGAAGACATTTTGAAGGTGCTAGGAATCGAACACACGACCTCCATCTCTATAACACAGCGCATTACCATCCCAACTAGCAGGCTTCTTGTATCATTCCTCCGAAATTTAAAACATAACCTGTCTTTTTGGCTTAAAGTTTCGCATTTTTTTACATTTTCAGCCCAAAATTCAATTTCTTTTAATTTTAATTTTTAATAATAATAAATAATTAAAAAAAATGTCAAAGACGTTCAACAGCTGCGTTTTCAACTAAATCGATATTCACAGCAACAAAGAGGGTTTCCTTCCGGTCAAATTCAAAGGTTTTCGAAGTTTACGGCCTGAGTTTACGGCCGTAAACTCCTCTTCACAGCCACAAGTTCATCCTTCGAAAACGATTATTTTACACATCATTCAAGACTTCGAGATCAAATTTTGATCCTGGCACTTAATTGAGTTGTTTTTAAAATAAAATCGAATATTTTTATTAACTTTCATTGACCGTAAACTCGTTATTCACGAAAAATCGATTTTCTATTAAACGATAATTACACGATGAATTTTTCGGAGTTTAAATCAAAAGGTATCTTTGGACCGTAAACTCAAGTTTACGGCCTAAGGTTTACGGCCTAAAGTTTACAGCCAAAAGGTTTACGGCTAAGTCAGTTACTACATATTAATTGAAATTAATTCCTAAATTATAAAAAAAATATAAAAAAATAATATTTTTGACTTTTATTTTTTTGACTTTTTATTTAAAATTTTGACTTTGACTTTCAAGTTTGACCTTTGACTTTAAGCTTTGACTTTCTCATTTGACTTTTAAATTTTCAAATTTAGCTTTTCAGTTTGACTTTTGAGTTTAATTTTTTTTATTTTTGACTTTCAAGGTTGTTTTTAAAAATAAAAAAAGGGCCTTTTAAGTTTTATTTTAGCTTCTAGTTGTATTTTTTATTGATTTTAAGGTCTACGAGGGAACTTGAAAACATGAAAGAGAGTCGTCAGGAGACGTTAAGACAAAATTTCAATTTTTTCGATTATGTCCCTGGAGAAACGCTCGAAACTCAGTTGCAGCGGTTTACTACACTCACTACTGAGATGAATATAGCCGGGATCTTCTTGACTAAGTCCGAGATAAACAAAAAGCTATTGAATTCTCTTCCAAAATCGTGGGATATGAATGTAGCCATCATCAAGAAGACAAAAGATCTCAATCATCTTAGTCCTGCTGATGTTATTCAAGAACTTGATGTTTTGAAGTGTAGAGAAACAATGAGTTCTGAAAGTATTCCGGTCACTGAAGTTACATGTTCTCCAGCTTGTGAAGCCACGATTAAATTTCTTCGAGAACAACTTGATGTATTCAAAAGAGAAGTTGAAGACCTGAGATATGAAGGATATCAACTCAGGAAGGGACACAAACCCCTGAAGGCCGAGTTAGAAGCAAAAACCAAGGACTTTAGAAAACTTCAGGAAGAGTACAGCAACAAGTGTGAAAATTATGATTATGTTAAGAGTCAACTTGCTGCTGTAACTGAAGAACTTGACGCTTTAAAAATTAAGTGTGGAAAAACTGATGTCAGTTTCAAAAATTATACTGCGTCAAGTCAGACAGTCGAGTCCTTATATGAGACCCAGTTAAAATTCAAAGAAAATCAAAGCAAGGGTCTAGGGTATGAAAGTGTACCTCCTCCTTACAATCATAACTACACATCCATCCCTATGAAACAAGAAGAAATTGACAGGGAGGCACATCATAAATACGGAAAACCAGCTGGATTTGTGTCAGGAGGAGTTATTAATTTTGAAGATACTAATGTTGCTACTTCATGTGCAGGTAAAGTAGCAGAGGATGAGAACAAGGAGAGTTCTACAGAACAAACAAACGACCCATTGAACTCTGAATATGTTGCTTCTAATCAACCTCCCGTTGGTAAATACAGGCCACCATTTCAAGCTAAACAGAGTGCCTGTTGCAACTGTGCGTGTGGGAAAAGTAAGAGACAAGGCAAGGATACGCCACCAGGGGCAGGAAGAGACAACTTCACAGTGAAGAAAAAGACTTGTTTTCACTGTGGAACACCTGGACACATTGCCAGAAATTGTCCTAATCGAGCATACATTCCCTATTACGCACAAGGCTGGCAGAACGCGTCAAGAGGGAGACACTCCAAAAGATACCCCTCGAGGTCACGATCAGACATTGACGACTGGAATGCCAAGAAGGCCAAGAATTCAACCCACAAGGCCAAGAATCAAACTCCAAAGGCCAAGAATCCGAATCCCAAGGGAAAGAAGGGAATGTCGGCCAAAAAGTCAAATCCAAGAGATGCTCCCGTGAAGCCAAAATCAAAGTCATCTCAACGGCCGACATCAAGTTCAAAAGCAAGTACTGAGCCACCCATCGGATCGAACAAGAAATGGGTTAAACCCGAATATAGATGGGTTCCGAAGGCTCAATCTCCTAAATCAACTAACGATTCTAATATTTCTATGTCTTCTGTTTGTGATAAGCAGGACATGTCATGGGAGAGAGTATCATGCAAGGATGACAAAGGTCGACCCAGTTTCAAAATGGACTGGGTTCCGAAGACTAACTGATCCCGCTCTGTGTCGGAGCAGCTATGGAGGCATATCATCAGACTTCGGTTTGTTGGTAGTGGCTGCTCCTGGCATCTGATTGGGGACATCTCTCAATTGTACAACACTCAGAACATTGTTTGAGAGCATGTGTCCTTTTGCGGGAAAGGAAGAAAAGAAGGGATCACATGGGGTTAGTGCTTAATGGTATGAAGAATTTTCGGATCTGTTCTGAGATTATACATGCTGTTCTCAGACCTTCTGGATGCAGATTCAATCGGTGAATTACGGTTTGCGTTTTCTTCTCTATACTCCTGAATTTTTTTCTTAACCTGATTCACTTTAAAGACTAATTTTTGTTTTAGGATAGTTTAAATTTGCGCATTTACTTTCATTTCTCTCCTATGCACAAATTTAGGGGGAGAAATAAAAACAAAACAAAAATTAGATAATTTTAAAAAATAATAATAATAAAATTTGTTGGTTATGAAATGTGCTTGAGGGATATGTTTTGGGAAGTGAAATTAATAAGTGATAACAGGCAATCTGAGTCTGCGTAACGTACCCGAAGTTGAAGGGTCTATGCTCTGACTTGATGCGTCAATAGGCACGAAAAATTTTAAATGGACATGACTAGGCAGAGTTGAACTTAGGAAATTTATAGACTTGACGAATCTTGACCTAGTTAGATACGTTCAGCCTGACAATACGACGCTCGGATAGGTTGAGCAGGGAGATATATATGGGAATCTACTCGTCACATTAAATAAACTCGTACTTGGAACCGTATCTTAACATTTCCTTGATGTGCGGATTCCGTCCTTAATTCCGGTTGGATGGGGCGACTGGTAAATTCCGATAAATTAGGTCTGTAGAAAATCGTTTTCTTTCTTTCTGTCCGTTAGTCATATGTTGTCTCATTTGCGTGACTTATAATCCGACCTGGTACACAACATATGCAACTCTATTTCTCTGCAGGATATATAAATGTGTGTGAAATATATGTGTAAAATACTTCTCATCTGTTAGCCATATGCTGTCTCCTTTGCGCGACTTCTAATCCGACCTGGTACACAGCATATGCAACCTTCTTCTTCTTAACCCCTCTGAAGTAGTTAGCAATAGAATTATGTATCTCTTCTCTCTCTGAATGGTTGTCTGCTCACCCGGTCTAAGGAGTACTCTGGAAGTTCTTGATGGTTGGGGCATATAAGGAAGCGGGAAACACGTTCCAGTACACTTAAAAATTGAACACATACAGATTGTCTATAGATCTCGCTGCTCAATTTAGGTGGACAACAATATCCCTATTTGTCGTCAGATGAATGGTCCTTAAGATATAGTATCTAAGAAATTAGGATCAGATATAATTTTTAGGAACTTAAGTTCACTTTGTCTTGTAACAAGTAGTGTGTCCTAAATTTGTCACAATTTTTCGTGTTTAAGTGGACAACAATACCGACGATCGACCAGACAAAGATGTGAATATGGAAGGTACCGACAAGTGGATAAAGGCTGTCTAAAAACTTTGATCCCAAATCACTCTTAAAGTTAAATATCATTTTTATTTTTGTTAAATTTTGTCATAGTTTCTTCTATTTTAAATATTAAGGGAAAATTAAAAATTAAAAATAATGAAAATTAAAAAAATTAAAAAAATAAAGAAAACACAAAAGAAAAATCAAAAAAATTAAAAATCCAAAAATAGTGTTATTTTTGTTTTGTTTCTTGTTCAGAAAAATAAAAAAAAATCCAAAAATATTTTTGTTTCCGTTTTAATTTGTGTGCTAAGTTTTCTTTTAGTTTTGTTTTGTCTTGAATAGTGATTTCAGGTATAGGTAAAGCTCATGGAGTTTGTGTTGAAGATTTCTGAGCAAAAGCCTCGTTCGTGAGCATCGAAGAATTCGTATTCGAAGGAGCAAGAAATGAAGATCATTCTTTCAACATTCAATCCTTTAACCCCAGAAGCAAGGTGAAGCTGCAATTGAAGATTACGTGACAGATTGCATTGAAGCCTCCTCAATCAGTCTGCTGCTATCTTTGTACCTGCTGAAGTGATCCAGAAGATTTGTTCTCTCTGATGTTCTCTCTGAAGATTCTTAAGCTGAAAGTGTTATCTTTCAAGAATCAGTACAAGAAGCCTCCTCACCCAATGTGCGATCAATGCCAAACTCTGAAGAAAAGCCCAACTGCTCAAGATGAAGTCATTCATGGAAGATTCATATGTTCATCCTGATGTTGTGAAGAATTTGAAGCTTAATGCTGAAGCCAAGTTCCCAATGAAGATTATCAAGAAAGTCATCTACTTTTTAGGGGGAGCTTGTTGGGTCAATTAAGAAAAGAAAGCTATAAACCAAGGGGGAGATTTTTGGGTCAAAATATGGTTTATACTTTACTTTTCTGGGCATTGTATTTTTGTGTAATAATTGTGGAGTTTTCAGTCTAGTTTACGGCTGAGTTTACGGCCGTAAACTCATTTACGGCCCATTTGTTTCCGGCCCATATCCAACATGTATAAATAGAGGTGTTAGGGTGAGGAGTAGAGATTGATGATTGATGAACACTAGTAGTTTACGGTCCAAAGAGAAAGAAAGTTTGTGTAGGTGAATCTTATGTAAGGAACTTAATTCATATTATCAATACATTCAAGATTCATAATATTCTTCTTCTCCTTTTCTTCTTTTTGATCTGACATCATCCGTTTGATTGGGATTCCACACCATCAAACGGATCTGACTGATACACGGGCATATTAGGGACTTACAAAAAAGTTCCAAGCAAGAGACCGTAGTTGATTCAACGTGCGAATCAGAGTACATTGCAGAGAGTGAAGCGTCAAAGGAGGCGATGTGGTTGAAGAATTTCATTGGTGACCTTGGAGTTGTGCCTGCCATAAAGGAGCCTATGGAAATTTTCTTTGATAATGAAGGAGCGGTTGCCTTGACCAAGGAACCAAGGGATCATGGTAGATCTCGACATATCGATAGAAAATATCACTTTATTAGACATCGAGTAGAAGAAGGACACCTCGTAGTAAAGAGGGTATCGTCAGAGGATAACCCAGCAGATCCGCTTACGAAGTGACTGAGTAGGGTTAAGCATTTACAGCACGCTAAGAGCATTGGGCTGAAAGACAATATTAGTTTAGATTAGATAGTTTGGAAACATGTAATAGATAAATGTAATTGACATTTGATGATTAAATAAAGGAGTATTATTTATAAGTAAAGCTACTGTCTTATGGTAATTGTTTAACTATTGTTTTACTTTGCATGTTTTGACTTCCTGAATAATTGAGTTATTAAGAATAATCGAATTATTCGAATGGTCCACAATCATTCATATGCCGGAAGTAGGTATGAATGAAGATTGTCATGAATTGGTGTGTAGATTGTGTAATAGGTATTAGACATAGCAAAGGTTGCTGCAACATTCATGAGTGCTTATAAACAAGTTTTGAGCATTGGAATAAACCCGCGCTTGCTGGAATCACTTTATGGAACGTAACGCAAGTGATCGCAAGACGATAATATCATATGGTCTTAAAACCAAGATATAAGGTTTATTGTTTATTAATTGGTTTTGCATTGACAATACGAAACTGCATCAGTAAATTGATGTCATAAAATGCATTGTTGTGTATAGTTGATTAGTAAATAGTAAATGCATATAAGTCGAAGTTTATCTGTTACTTTTATACTAAGAGGGTAAAAGCGATATCAGGGCCCCTCGATGATTTGATTTGACTTATGTGTCGAGCCTGGTCAGGACTGAATTGATGTGTTCAATTAAGTTCTATGTAAAATGAATCTAAGATCGAGAAACCAATTGTTGGACAATAAGTTCCATGAGATTGTCTACACAATATCTAAACAAAGGACTGTACGATCCCTTATCTAAAGGACAGGATACTGATAAGATCAGAGTTTGACAGCGTCTTTGAGAGCTACGATTGTTAATCGGATTATGTTTGCATATATAGTTACTAGACTTATCCAAGTGGGAGACTGTTGGATTAGTTTCTAAGGCTGTAACTATATTTGGTAAGTACTTAACCCGGTTGTGCATTGTCCTTTTGGGTTGCCTTCACCATAGCAACTTGACAGGATGATTTGTAAAGTGAGAAGAGATATTATTGTTAATATATTATGAGAGTAATATATTAAAGGAATAATAATGTTATTTGATTGATTTAATTCATATATTAATTGAGAATTAATTTTGTGACCTAAAGAGGTTAATTGAATAAAGGGACATAAACTGTCAAATGTGTGATAGTTATGTTTTGGGCTATGTATCCTTATGGATATTAGGGTGGACGGATTTTAGGGTTAGGATACCTTAAAATCGTCCAACCCTCATATCTAGGAGGATCTTTGGATTGCTTAGGGCCTAAGTTATTCAATTAGGGTTAAGGGAGTAACCCTAGTATCTCGTAGTATAAATAGACCCCTTGGGTGAAGGAAATCGGCCATACTCTTGCAAGGAAGAACCCTAGAGCCGATTTCTCACCTCCTCTCTCTCTTTCAAGATCATCCTCTTGCTAGTTCGTGTTTGTAAGCCATTAGAGGAGTGACAATTGTGACTCTAAGCTCCAAGAACAAGAAGTTTCAAGCAAGAAACTCAAGGTATTCTTTTAGATCTGATTTCATATGATATGATTCAATTGTTTACACTAGATCTAGAATTGTAAGCCTTGGATACATTGCCTGTTCAATTAGAGAAACCTAGATCCAAGCATTAGGGTTTGCATGTGCACATAGGAAAGTTCTTATGGTTCAAACCCATCAGCAACATCTCATGGTATTGGGCCTTTTTCATCTCCTCGTCCGCCACGTACTGCGGAACAAGAAGGCCCTCTCCCTGAACATGGCGGTGATCTCGGTCACCGTCTCAGTAGTCTGCTGGAGATCCTGGAACTCCCTAGCAAGTTGTTGCACCTCAATCCACGTGCAAACTCGGCCCTGAATCTGGCCGAAAAGTCAATTCAGGTCATCGCATCTAAAACTGCATCATCTTAAATGACATGTCCAACCTCCTCCCACCAGTCACGTGCTCTATCCTTCAGAAGACAGGAAGCAAGTCGAACCTTGTCCCCCTCGGGACATCGGCTCAAACGGAAGGCATTGCTGACATCATCCAACCACCTACTGCTAGCAATGGGGTCCCGAGCCCCATGATAGTCTGGAGCTCCACAAGCCGTGCGCACCCATAGCATGGCCGCCATCTCGGTGCATAATGCACCAAACCTCTCATCAAGTATCTCCAAGGTGCCCTTTTTGACCGTACTAATGATCATAGGAGTCTGGTCTAAAATACTACACGTGACCTTAGATGAAAAGAACTCTCTCATGTGCTCGCCGAGCTACCCGGCTCTAGAGCCCGAGCCTGATCCCTCAACAGCACCTGAACTACCAACTAGTCTAGTATGTAGCGACACCATACTGAAAATATACCATAACAAACATTAGTATACTCTTCATCACTCGAGGGATCACACATACTACAATTTCCTTGGTTTCATCTCAGCCTTCCTTGATTCGAGTACGGATCCTCTACTTTCAATAGTTCGGGCCCATACTACATTCCACATCTATCTGTACTTTCCTCAAGAACTGCCTTGACTTCACCAAGTCCCTTCTAGTATTACTGCTTCTCGTGATAATCTCATCTTAGGATTGCCCTAGGGTAATCTCCGACCCACACTCCGCCATCAGCTGCATAAGAATTCCCTACTATCTCCCCCTAACTAGTTTGCGAACACCATTACATATTACTAAGACCAGATAATTATTCGAATGAGAGGTCCTGCCCTACGGTTACACTCAGACGAGAGCTGCGAAATAGAGTAAACCTAACCTTTTGAAATTATTTAGTCCTCATAATATGTAACTTAACATATTCATTTACTAGTTAGTTAAAGATAACTAGGACCCCTAAAAGCACAAAGCAAGCAGCATTCGAGCATTGAGTAAACAAAACCAATCATATTCTAATCAGACCATCATATCACTGACTAGTCAGTACTAGCATAGAGTTCAATAAGCTCATACAGCAACCATATAAGGCATCCTTCCTAGTTCCTTATCCCTAAACTAGCATGCAGTTATCATACACATATAATAGGCATAAAATACATCATTCCTAGATCCTTAGCCCTAATCTAGCATGCAGTTCTCATAATCATTACATAACAAACTTGTATGGGTAATTTGGGAGAACTTGCTTGAGCTTGATTGATTGCATGCACCACACCCTTTTCTCTTTTCAAAATCTTTTTTTGTAGAAATGGTTTTTATTAAAAAAAAATTATACCAATTCCTCAGTTTGAGTTCAAACACACCTGAGATTGTGCCCAAATCCCTCAAACCAAGGCTCTGATACCAACTTGTAACATCCCAAAAATACAATCCAAAAATTTCGTTTTTGATTATTAACAAAACCATAGTTATGAAACATCACATGAAAATCATAAGTCATTGTTTCTCAAAACATCATAAACATTTGTCAAACATATCAGAATAAAAAGCATCCCAGGCTAAAATCATGGTGTGTGCACTGCAGTCAACCCGAGCTCTTCCCTTGCTACCGGAATTACATGAAACCAAAAGTGAATATTGTAAGCACGAAGCTTAGTGAGTCTCCCCAAACTACCACATACCATACACATAATCACATAATCACATAACATGGGCCTTGCCCACTACATCGGGCCCTGCCTGGCATCTGACCGAAATCCAGTATACATATAAACATATAAACAAATACATATACACATAATCACATAACATAAACATATAAACATTCATCGGGCGCCGCCCGGCATTGGACCGATATCCAGAAGCATACAAACATTCCTCGGGCTTTCCCCGGCATCTGACCGAAGTCCGGCATCGGGCCCCGCCCGACATCGGACCGAAATCCGATATACATATAAACATATCAATAAATACATATAAACATAATCACATAACATAAACATATAAAAATTCATCAGGCCCCGTCCGACATTGGATCGAAATCATTCTTCAGGCTTTCCCCAGTATCGGACTGAAGTCTAGAAACATATAAAGCAAGCACATGCAAGAATCACGAAGACATTAAGCATACAAACATTCCTCGGGCATTCCCCGGCATCGGACTGAAGTCCGGAAGCATATAAACCTACATCGGGCACTGTCCGGCATCGGACGTTAGTCTGGAAAATACTAACACACATAAATGGGCCGACATTGGTGCCTTCGACCCGTTCCTATAGGAGAAAACTCACCTCGCAAAGCTGAATGTAGAATCTCACGGTAAGGAATCTCTAACGGCTGCTCTAACGACTCCCCGAGCTGTTATTACCAACATAATACTTAATCAAATCTAATAATCCTTTAGATATCATTTCATACCCAAAACCCCTTCGCGGGTCAACCTTGGTTAAAGTCAAAGTCAAAGTCAACACCCTGGACAAAGTCAACGTTCTGGCCAAAGTCAACATTCTGGGTTGACTCAACTCGCCGAGTTCCACAAATCATAAGACCCTGAAATCGTGACCCAACTCGTCAAGTTTTTCATGAACTCATCGAGTTTCTCCTATCAACAGAATCGGGACTTTCCAACTCCACTCATCGAGTCCGTCTTGAACTCGTCGAGTCTTTCCTTTTTCAGAATCGGGGCACTTCGACCCAAATCGTTGAGTTCCTCTATGAACTCGTCGAGTTCTTCAGTCTGTTAAGCTATCTTAATAGATTAAGTTACTATTCTTCATATCTAAGCTCCATATTTCTATATATAGACTGGATTTGTCCTTAGAAGGGTAAAGTTTCTAACTTACTCGTTAATACCCTTCCCCAAGATATTTAGCTCAAACCCTAACTCTATAAGATCTAGATCTTGATCCAAAAGCCATCAATACTTCAAGATAGGGTGTAAAAATAGAGATTTGGGCCTTAGAGACTACATGAACATGTGAAGCCTTCAAATTTCTCTTCATGCATGGCCCTTTAGAGCTTAAAAGGCCAAAATGGTAGTCTAAAGGTTGCATGGGGCTTCTATGGCCATAAAGTTTGCACCTTTATGCCATGAAATCCCTTCAAGACCCTAGATTTGAAAGGGTATTCCCTCGGGACGTCTATTTGTTGGATAAGGTGTCTAAGTCCATAACTATTTCTGGTATGTACTTTACCCGGTTTGGCATGGTCCATTTGGGTTGCATAGCATCATGCGTTTGGATAGACTAAAATGAGAGAAATAACACTTATGGTTTGTAAATATATTATAAATTCTAATATATTAATAATATTATTTAATTAGTATTGATCAAGAATTAATTTAGAATTAATTAAGTGATCAAAAGGTGACTAATTAAATATATGGGTTGATTGTGTAAATCATCCATACTTGTATAGTGGGCTAATGCTCCACGGACTATCAAGTTAGGCTAAAACCCATAGGATGCTCCATGGTGGTTATAGAACCCATGGGCCATGGAAATGAAAAGTCATGACAATTAGGGTTTACATGGTCTAACCCTAATTGTAACACACTATATAATGATCCTTATGTTCACAAAAAATCGAAACTTAAGCAAGAAAAAAGAGGGCTAGCCGATTTCAAGTAGTGTGACATTTCTCTCAAAGTTTATTCCAAGTGCATTTGGTGTTGTGTGAGACATCTGAGGCATCATACTTAGGGTGCTAGGCTCTCAAGGTTTTCAATGAATCCAAACTACTACAAGGTATGTTTTCTAGCTTACTTTTATGTTTAAAAGTTCCCCATGTATGCTAGATAGGATTGTGAGCCTTGGAAAATCAATTTTGCATGTATCTTAGTCAAACATAGATCCAAGGTTTCTAGGGTTGCATGAACACCTTAGGAGTGTTAGAATGCTCAAAACCCTTGACTGGTATCAGAGTCTAGGCTTGTTTGTTTGATACTTGATGCAAAATAGCTGAAAAAGTCGAAATTCTTGTTGTCTGCACAGGAAACTCGCCGAGTCCATGGGGGGGACTTGACAAGTCCAAGCGTATCTTCAACCAACTCGGCGAGTCAGTTCTTGCACTCGACGAGTTGGCCAGGCAGAGTGTATATTTTCGATTTTTGCTGCTGGAAATGGACTAGAAACATTACCCTAAACTGTTTTGGTGTTTTAAAACTAGTTTTAGATGGTGTAATGGTTGTTCTAATCCATTTACAATGGCTAATATCAAAATTCCATGTTTATATGTGTTCATATGTTCTTGAAATTTTGATATGAATATTCATGATCTTATGAGTTCTTGCAAGATCATAGGAATTATGTACTATTGATTGGTAGTTAATTCATGATCATGATGTGTTTTAATGGAGTCCATAACTTGTCCTCAAGTTATGGATAACCAAAAGTCACTTTGTAATAAATCCATTAAAAGAACACATAAGTTACAAAAAATGAAGAGTCTTCATTTTTAATAAACAATAACTCATAAGTTATGAATTGAAAAGTTTTGTAAAGTCACAAAACTTGCTCTCAAGTTTTGGAACATGTAAAGTCATCTAGTAAACTTTAGTTCCAACCCTTAGAATTTTAGAAGTTAAAATTCAACCCTTATACTTTATGATATTATAAGTTAATAATATATATGTATGTATAAGATCAAGTCGTTTTACCGTTAGTAGGCCTCATTCATGAAGCTGATCTATAAGGGGGTATAAGGTTGTTGCCTATAAAATGGCAGCTTAATAGGTGTCCATCTCACCCACCGCTTCCTTGACTGGTGGAGGGTCGTTAGCCGAACGGGTAGGACTATGACTTAAAAAATTCTCATTAAAAGTATAATGATACTAAAGTAACTAAATCTTTTTATAAATTCCCAATCTTAGTTAATTTAGGAAAATATGAATATGGTGCTAACCCATGAAATTACACTTTGCACCTTGATTAAGTCGTTAGTGGAGCATGTGTGGTTAACCGGCACACTAACTTGGACTTAACAAGGTAGGAAAAGGGTGACTTAAGGTTTTTCATAGGTCGGTGGAGCGCATGTGGCTAACCGACACATCGATTGAGTGAAAAACATTAAGGGTACCAAGTAGTTTGCATGGTTACTTCACACCTTGTTCTATGATCCTCGGCATTCCAGTCACAAAACCTGAAGGGCACACTCGAGATTGAAACATGCCATTGAAAAGTTCAATGAATCTCAAAAGAATCTAAGAGTTTCTAAAAACCAATTAAAAAACCTAATAATTTATATTTCGTTTTTCCATGGTGGAAATTGGTGAATCGTCATTCACCTACCTTTCAAATATATTATAGCTTAGATTACGACATCCCTCTTCTAAGTTATAATATATTGTGATTGGGTCCTAAACTTAATATTACATTTGGGTGTTTTATTAAGGACTATCTTTATATCTAATCTAAACTTATTTTTCTTCTTTTTAGATGTCAACCAACAATGTTGCTTCTGGCTCAAACCCTACCGGCTCCTTCTCTCTCATGAACCTTTGTGGGAGAGTCATCTTTTATGGATCCAACTTTATGGATTGGATCAGGAACATCAGGATGGTCATTCGGTATGAGGACAAAGAATATGTCCTCAACAAGGAGCTTAAGGTACCCGAGGCATCCGCTTCTCCTGAGGAGGTCGCTGAATATGAGGCACATGAAAGAGATGCTACCAATGTGGCATGCATCATGTTGGCCACTATGACAGCCGAGCTCCAAAAGTCCTATGAGGACTACTATCCTTTTGAGATGCACCGGGATTTGATGGACCACTGCCATCAGAGTGCTCGTCAAGAGCGATATGAAATCATCTCCTCCATGATAACAACCTGGATGAAGGATGGTGAACCCATCACGGGCCACATGCAGAAAATGCGAAGGTATGTGGACCGTTTGTTGAAGCTAAATGTAAAGTTCCTTGAGGAGTTAGCAATAGACATCATTTTGCACTCCTTACATTCATGTTATGATCAATTCCGCATGACATACCACATGAACAAGGAGGAAGTTACCCTCAGCAAGCTTTAAGGACTCCTAAAGACCGCTGAAACTGGACTTAAACGTAAGTCGATTTTACACTTTTAACCCTACCTTCAAAAATCTTTACAATTGAATCCAAAACTTACCTTTTAAGCCCTGGTCCCATAAATTTCTTTCATAATAGATCCCTAAATTACCAATAAACCCTTAAGTCTTCAAATCTTTGCAATTTAAGTCCATAAATTACCAAACGCACCCTGGCCTCCGAAATCCTTTTCAATTAAATCCCGAACTTACACTTTTAACCCCCAACTTTTAAAATTCTTCATAAATTAGTCCGGGACTTACATTTACTAATATATTTAAATAAATGGGGCGTTACCACTCTCCCCCACTTAAATTAGACTTTGTCCTCGAAATCATTCCTTACCATTCCTTACACGCCCACCCACTCTAGTAAAATGGTCACCGTCCTGAGCACACCCTAGTCGTTCCCAGGGTAACCGTGACCATCCTTCGTAAGGCCCTAAATTCTGCAGGCGAACTAATTCTTCGCAATAAGATCACATCTACTTCATCTGAATTCTACTGTCTCGAGATGGTCTGAATCCCTGACAGACCACTCTTACATAATCATTACTGCCGAATCCAGTCCACTTGTCTCTCAGCTGCCTACTCATCTCCTGATAACTCAAGGCTCCCACTAGAAAATGGAATCACTGATCCACTTATCCATGTGATTAACTTATACTTGACCAATGCATAGATAATCTCTCTGTGGGTGACTTAGCACCACCCAAGCAATACGTTACTATGCCCGTACTTGCAACCCAAACATAATACTAATACTGCCCATAACACTGAAAATGACCAATTACTATCTGCCTGAAGCAATATGTTGCTACATGGTTGCTTCCAAAATCTACTGAAACCTGTATGGCCTCAATTTGTTCGACAATCATCTGAATTACCGGGTTCCAACCCGACTCCGGAGCCAAAGGACTCCCTACCTAGTCACCTCACACGACTTCTTAATGAAATCCTTCTCTGGAACTAGTTGCTACTAGTTATCTTGTCATTGTGGCCCTAATGGCCTTCTGATCTAACCGATTGGTTCCATGTGTCAAATCCTAACGTCGTCAAATCCAAGACTAAAAGTGATTGCTACATGACTAAAGGTAGCCTTAAATCACAAATGACCTCACATGGTCCATTGCTTTTCTAATCCCATAACGATAGTGGCGCTCCTACCATCTTAACACTGGCTTAACCAGGTCTAATCCGTCTGGGTAATTCTGAAATCCAATCCGTGGATTTCCATATCCTCACTGCTACAACCGAACTGGTGGGTACTACTGTTCTTTCCGCGTCCTAACAATGCACTCACGCTATCTACCAACCTAGTGAATGCTACAGCTACTCCCGCAAACTTACAACACTCTAATACTATATGGCTGCTAGTGAATGTTATGGCAACACCCGCAAACTTACAACACTCTAATACTATCTAGCTGCTAGTGAATGCTACGGCTACACCCACAGACTTACAACACCCTAACACTATCTGGTTGTTAGTGAATGCTACGGCTACACCCGTAGACTTACAATACTCTAACACTATATGGATGCAAGTGAATGCTACGGCTACACCCGCAGACTTACAACACTCTAACACTATTTGGCTGCTAGCGAATGCTATGGCTACACCCGCAGACTAAAAACACTCTAATACTATCTGGTTGCTAGTGAATGCTACGGCTACACCCACAGACTTACAACACTACTGGATCGAACACACACTTGACTCGCACTCAACTGAACTCATCTCCAGACTGGAATCCCCAACCTTATTCCCCAAGGCCTGCTGATAAATATTATGGGACACAATCTCCTTATTGGCAAGTTTTCCCGAACTTCCCTCTCACACTATCCTCAAACCATACAACCGCTTGAGCTGTCTCCCTTCCTAACAAGGATGCGAAACTTATCCCAGTTTTCAAAACCTCTCCTATTTCTAAATCCTTGGATGATTCTCCCCCACTTTGATTCATCTAATGTCTTACAACACACAATACATGAAGGATTCTCAGTCCTTCCCACCATTTTGTGACCAATCTGCTGAAAACCACGCTTACCATTGCTAATGTTTCAATACTAGCCCGTCCAAAAGATCACACCACCTCCAAGAACCCGAATAAATCTCCGGTAATAACCCACTAAACCCAAGAAGCTCCGAATCTCAGTTGGAGACCTCGGAATCTCCCAATGCATCACGACCTCTATCTTCGCCGGATCGACTAGAATACCCTTCTGATTGACAAGGTGCCCAAGAAATTGCACCTTGTGCAACTAGAACTCACATTTGGAGTACCTTGCAAAAAGTCTCTCCCTCCTCAAAGTCTCTAGCACCTCCCTTAGGTGCTTCTCGTGCTGCTCCTCGGTCTTGGAATAAACCAAGATGACGTTGTACTCTCCCAATCCCATGATTTGGGATATGATCTTTTGCTATCCACTAATAATTCTCGGTATGCAATTGGCATATGACATTTCTTGGAAATATATTCAAAAACAAACAGAAGATAAACCAGAGTCACACTTACTCAACCCCTGGAACGAAAGACTATCGTGCATTTTCCCGCATGTGATGTATTGAATCTAACCCTGCTGGTCTCTCAAAAGTCGATCAAAAATCTAGGGTCTCCTCCCGAGGCCCTTCAGTATAAGCAACTGATTTGGTTCTCTCTTAACGATGTGCTCCAAGTTCATATCCCGTTCTCAAGCTCAAGAAGTCATATCATTTAGGGTCTTGCACCCCGAGATACTCACAATCTCCCTGCTATCATTCTACAGTATGTTCTGATAACTTACCTTCTTCATTTCCCCATCTGTTGTATACTGTGGTACCAAATAAGCTCTTTCCCGAGACTTGACAGTGATCTCTTCCACAGTCTCAGTCATCTGGTGGAGATCTAACAACTCTTGCGCCAACTGCTGCGCCTCAATCTCCTGGGCACACTCTGCCCATAATCTGGTCTAAAAGTCATCCCATGACATTGCATCAACCGCATCATCACTCAACCTTCTACCAGCCTCTTCCTATCGATCTCGTGCTCTGTCTCTCAGGAGGCAGGAAGTAAGTCAGATCTTGTATCCTTTCGAGACAACGGATGGTACTAAAAGTGTTGGCGACATCTGTCAACCATCTGCTGCTAGCAATGGGGTCCCTAGCCCCATGATAATCTAGAGCTTCACAAGCTCTGAACTCCCGAAGCATCAACGTATGTGCCCTTATCATAACTGCCATCTCAATGCGGAATGCACTCTGCCTCTCATCACAAATCTCTAAGCTACCCTCCCCGATCATAATGAAGATCGCGGGAGTCTGGTAAGTGATACGGTGCGCATACTCTCAGATGGAATGAACTCCCTCATCTAATCATCGAGCTGCCCGGCTATAGAGTCTGAGCCTGATCCTTTTTCGACACCAGAACTGCCATCTGGTCTACCTCTAAGCGCCACTATACATGGAAATATACCATCACGATCATCATAATACTCATCATACTCGAGGGATCTCATACACTACAAGTTCCCTGGTCTTATCTCAGCCTTCCTTGATTCGAGTACGGATCCTCTACTTTCAGTAGTACGGGCCCATACTACCTTCCACATTTATCCATACTTTCCTCAAGAGCTGCCTTGACTCCACCAAGTCCCTTCTACTGCTACTGCTTTCTGCTACTCTCATCCTAGGCTTTCCCTAGGGTCATCACCATTCCACTCTTCGCCATCACCTGCATAAGAAGTCCTTGCTTTCTTCCCCTAACTAGCTCTCTAATACTATTACATATCACTCAGACTAGATAATTCTTCGAATGAGAGATCCTACCCTACAACGGTTGGACTCAAACAAGAGCTGCGAAATAGAGCTAGACCTAACCTTCTAAAATTATTTAGTCCTTGTAATATGTAACTTAACATATTCATTTACTAGTTAGTGAAAGACAACTAGAACTCCTAAAAGCACAAAGCAAGCAGCATTCGGGCATTGAGTACACATAATCAAGCATATACTACTCAGGCTATCACCTTGACTAATCGGTACTAGCATGCAGTTTTCACAAGGTTGAATCACATATAACAGACACATAAGGCATCCTTCCTAGATCCTTAGTCCTAATCTAGCATGTTGTTCTAATAAAGCTGATATCATAACATAAACTTGTATGGGTGATTTGGGAGTACTTACTTGAGCTCGACTGATCGCATGCACCACAGCCTTTTCTCTTTTTAAAAAAAAAAAAAAAACTCTTTTCTTTTTAAGTTTCTTTTTCAAAAATTTCTTTCGAAAATGTTTTTCTTTTGAAAACCTTATACCATTTCCTTAGTTTGAGTTCAGACACACCCGAAAGTGTGTCCGAATCCCTCAAACCAAGGTTTTGATACCAACTTGAAACATCCCAAAAATACAAGCCAAAAATTTTGTTTGAAAACATTACTAAAACCATAATATCCAAATATCATATAAGAAAACCATAAGTCGTGTGTCTCAAAATGTCATAAAATATGTCTCATATCAAAAATGATGTCATGATCATGTCAAAAATATCAGAGTCTAACTTCCAGGCTAAAACTGTGGTGTGTGCCATGCCATCATCCCGAGCCTTTCCCCTTGCTAGCTGAAGTACTTGAAACCAAAACTGAAACTGTAGGCACAAAGCTTAGTGAGCTCCCCCAAACTACCATATACCATACAATAACATATAAAGCACATACTAGGTCTTGCCCACTGCATCGGACCGAAGTCCGGACTTGACTAGGGCCTTGCCCACTGCATCGGAACGAAGTCCGGAACTGACTAAGACCTTGCCCTCTGCATCGGACCGAAGTCAAGAACTAATTAGGCCCTTGCCCACTGCATCGGACCGGTGTCTGGAACTAATCAGGTCCTTTCCCACTAAAGTCCGGAACTGACTAAGCATAGCATAATATAATCATTACATATAATAATAACACATATACTGCATATTGCATCTGACCGCAGTCCGGAACACATAACATATAGACATGCTTGAATCACAAAGACTCATGCATATCGAACTACTTCTCGGGACCACCCCGGCATCGGACCGTAGTCCGGAACTATTGCTATCTAAACGGGCCGGCATTATGGCCGTAGACCCGTTCCTACTGGAAGGAAAGTCACATCACAATGTTGTAGTCCTGCAGACAAAACCATAGCTGCTGGATGACAGATTCCTGAATCTGTCAACATCAAAATGACACCCAATTAATAACTGGGTTCTAACACATATCCATAAATCCATGCTTGGGGTAAAAGACTACTTTACCCCTAACCTAGCTTGACTCAAGCCCAAGGCCTAATCCAAAGGCCCAAAAGTCCAACTATGGCTCAAAGCCCAATATATGGCCCAATTTTCCAAATTGGGCCCAAACCTTCACATGGTCTCATCTAAGGCCCAACCAAGGTCCAGTCCAACATTTGGTATTTCTAATGGCCTAATATCTCATAATCATAATGGCCTATTTATGGCCCAATTTTCCAAATTGGGCCCAATCCTTCATATGGGCCTTACCCTGAAGCCCAACTAATTACTCTAGTCCATTTAAATATTCTTGGATGGCCCATTAATAAACCAATAACCAAAGCCCGATGGAAAGGCCCAACACAAGGCCCGAGTGAAATTAGGGTTTCACATAAAATGACGATTAGGGTTAAGTGTTTCTTACTTAGCCCATTAAGGACTTAATCCATTAGGTCCTTTACTCTACTAGATAAATGATATGGTGAAATTGGGCTTAATATACAATCCAATCTCAATGGCCCAAAAGTGAGTCCAATAAGTCTAAGGCCCAAATACTCACAATTAGGGTTTTTCACTCAAACATGGCCCAATAGGCCCAAAACTAATCCTTAAGCCCATTAGGGTTTTGTTAGGTCCATTAGGGTTTTGCTTGTGGGGCACCACCCACTACCACTTCGGGTAATGGTGGACTGGTGGTCAATGGCGGCTCACGGCGGCGGCCACTACCTTACGGTGGTGGTTATTATTATTATTATTATTATTATCATTAGTCAATGCTAGTTACAGTTACAAGACTTTTATCCAAAATAACACACACACTCACTCACTAACAACACACACACACACAACCACACCATGGTGGTCGGAGTGGCGCTTGGCAGCAGCCACCACCTCACAGTGGTGGCGGTGGCTTCTTCGTGAATCCCCACTAAACAAAACACACATACAACCTCATAACAATCGCAAACAGCAATAACATGTGAACACACACCCATAAATACACCACAACCACCTCCTACGGTGGCTGGTGGCGGCGGAATAAGGCAGAAATGGCAACCACGGCGGCGTTAATAGCGACAGCCACCATGACTAGCCACCATGGTGGTTCTTCTCAGTTGCCGGCGAACAACCCAGCACGCAATAGATCTGGAAACGGTCTCCTGCCAGGTAGCGCACGACGAGCGGCAGCAGCACAACCTTGGTAGTCAGCAACGGATACTACCACAGTGGGAGAAGGTGGCAGTTGGAGAGAAAGTGGCGGCTAGAGTAGGTGTCGGAACCGCATCAACGAAACACTAGGACAACAGCCCTTGCACGTCGTCGCTGGCAACAGAACAGTAGCAGGATCGGCGCCAACTGTCGGAGATAGCGGTGACAGGCGCTATTGACTTATTACACCTCATCTCCGCTGGCACAAGTCCTCCACGTCGGTTCTTGTTGCTGCCTGTGACAAGGGCTGATCGATGGCACAAGGTGGTCGGAAGACGGATGGGTGGACGGTGGCGATGGCGCCAGAGGCAAGGAAGGGGGGTGACAACCGCCTCTCTTATTAGGGTTAGGGTTTAGCACCCGGTGATGTTGGGTTATATACCAGACTCATGAAACTTTTCCCCATAATGACAAGTTAAGCCCCTCCTTTCCTTCATTTCTTTCAAACTAATCCATATTTTACACTTTTAACCCTGCCTTCAGAAATCTTTACAACTAAATCCAAAACTTACCTCTTAAGCCCTGATCCCATAAATTTCTTTCATAATAGATCTCTAAATTACCAATAAACCCTTAAGTCTTCAAATCTTTTCAATTTAAGTCCATAAATTACCAAACACACCCTGACCTCCGAAATCCTTTTCAATTTAGTCCCGAACTTACACTTTTAACCCCAACTTTTAAAATTCTTCACAAATTAGTTCGGGACTTACATTTACTAATTTATTTAAATAAACAGGGTGTTACACTTTTGTCAATCGTTTACTGTCATTTCATTTTGCATGTTTTGACTTCCAAAATAACTATGTTTGGTATATCATATTGTTCGAATTCTCCATAGTCGGTCATATGTTGGAAGTAGGTATGAATCAAGATTGTCATGGGTTGGCTTGTAGAGGTCTAAGATGTTGGACATAGCTACAACACTCATGATTGTTCATAAGTTCTGAGTATTGGATTCAACCCATGCTCATTGGTATCACTTCATGGAATTTATCTCGAGTGATCGTGAGACGGTAATATCATATAAGCCTTCAAACCTAGATATATGACTTGTTGCCTATGAGTTGGTTATGCATTGATTGTACAAAAACGCATTGGTAACTCGATGCTATAAAACGTGCTTTTGTGTGTGATTCAACAAGTAGTAGAACAAGCATATGAGTCGAAGTTTATCTGTTCCTTCTTGGATTAGAAGCGATATTTGGGCCCCTCGATGATTTTGTTTTGACCCATGTACCGAGCCTGGTCAGAACTAAATTGATGTGTTCGATTAAGTTCTTTGGCAAACAAATCGGGAATCGAGAAACAAATTGTTAGACAATAAGTAAGACATTGTTCCATGTATTTGTCTGGCTGATATCTAGAATAGAGGATTATATGATCACTTATCTTAAATAGCGTATCATCATCATCTCAGTTCTGAGAGACCTTGAAAGAGCTACGATTGCTAATCGGTTCCTGAAGTCATACTTGCAGTTATAGTTATTAGACTTATCCAAGTGGGAGACTGTTGGATAAGGTGTCTAAGTCCATCACTATTTTTGTTATGTACTTGACTCAATTTGGCATGGTCCATTTGGGTTGCATGGCATCATGCATTTGGATAGACTAAAATGAGAGAAAAACACTTATGGTTTGTAAATATATTATAAGTTCTAATATATTAATAATATTATTTAATTAGTATTGATCAAGAATTAATTTAGAATTAATTAAGTGATCAAAAGGTGACTAATTAAATATATGGGTTGATTGTGTAAATCATCCATACTTGTATAGTGGGCTAATGCTCCATGGATTATCAAGTTGGGCTAAAATCCATAGGATGCTCCATCACTACAAGAAAACAGCCCTTTAATGACGCGCAAACAATGACACTCGCTGATAGACGACGCGCATTTGTAAGTGCCCTAAAAGATAATGTCAGTTTTGCAAAATTTGAAGGATAGAGGGCACGCATTTGTGCGCGCCCTAAAATTAGTGTCAGAAAAGAAAGAAAAAGGAAATGCGAAGGGCGCCTTTCATAAAATGTGCATCATGTAAAGGTGTCGCTTTATAATTTTTAAGTGAAACACACGTTTTAGGCGGGAAATGAAATCCACAAAAATTACCCCGCCTATTGAATCCCAAAAATTAATCCCCCCGCCTCTTCTACTTAGCAAGAAAAAGCCCTAGGTCCCTCATCTTCATCTTCAGTATCATCAAATATCTCGTTCATCCTCTGCATTATTTCTATCGTTCTTCCCTCTCCTCACTAATCAATACCCAAAAAACCCTAATATTATAACCACTCCTCTTTTCTCACACAAAAAAAATCCCAAAACATAACCAAATACAAAATTCCACAAAATCATTGTGACCATTTTAGCTAGGGCTTTTTTCAAGAACAAAAACAATCTCTCATCTCTCTTAGCTCTGAAACAATGGACGATTCACCTTGCTTCGCCTTTGGTCACTTCTCCTCCGGCTACGTCAGACCTTCCTCATTACAAATCGACCAACTATAAGCTAATACTTATAACAGAATCATTTCACTCTCAATTGGGTGTGCGACTCCTCCATCGCACTGATGACTACGAGTGTGACTCTTCCACCACACCTGTGATTGCGTCCCGTCTCACATCCCTGGCCGCTACCTTAATAGGTTTATCTATTCAATTAGATTTTTCTTTTCAGTTAGAAATCGATTTCGTCCCCTCCCCAGCTCTTCATCTCTTCACTAAAATCGTTGTTCATCTATCCACTAAAATTTTCACGGTTTCTTTAATTTCACTCCAAGGGTTATTTGATAGCTCTTGTATGGTTTATTCCCTATACTGAATCGAGAGTCAAAACCATTGTGGTGGTTGTGGTGGAATCAAAATGCAGGATTGAACCATTGTAGCAGAGAGATAGGGTCTCTGAAATTTTATCATGATATGAAACCCATAGTTTCGATTGAATGAGAAGCAGGTCCGATTCTTCTCTTTCGGTTTAACAAAGGTATGATGTGCTTATAATGGTTCATCTACATTCTCTCCAGTGACACTCGCTACCTTTTCCTCTATTTCTTCCTCTAACACCGCTGATTTAGGGCAAAATCTACACCATTTTTAGTTCATCTTCAGTAATATGGATTTGTAATCTCTGATTTTGGAAGGGAGAGATAGGGTTTCTAGAATTTTATCATGATATGAAACCCAATAACTGAAGTGATGAGAAGTCATGGGTATTTTGGACCATACGAGTCAAAGATATTGGAAGCGTCATGACTTATAGCTTTGGTGAAGAGGACCCTGTCATTGTGCAATTGCAAAAATGGGAATCTTCTCGATTTCTAGCAAACCTAGCACAATTTCGTGAAGCTTTCCTTTCCCCAATCAGGGAACTTATATTATTGCTTTCATATCACCATGAAGGGTTACTTCTTCCTCTAGTCAAAGGTGAACATCCAATCTAACAATCTTAATTGCTTATCCTATGATAAAACCTAATTTATGTTGATTTTAAGATGCAAGTTATATGAATCTTCTGTGCAGGTGGAGCTGTAAGTAGTATTGTAAGCTATCCCATGCTTTCTGATATAAATTCACTTGCTTGGGGTATATGTGAAGATTCAAATAGTCAACATAAGGGGGCTTTATTTAGACTATATATATATATATATATATATATATATATATATATATATAGTGTTTTGAATCTAAACATTTTTTTATAAATCTTTAGGTGCTGATAATCAAGAGGAAATTGTTGTTGAAAGCATAAAACACGCAAAGGAAGCTATTGCTTTAGATGTCAAGGATGGGAATTCATGGTGTAAGTTTATTGCATAATTTATCATCAATACATAAGAATTTATGTGTATTGACGATTTTACCCTTTCTGTTCTTCCAACAGACAACTTGGGGAATGCTTGTTTGACATGTTTCTTTGTCACGGGGGCATGGGATCACAGCAAATTACATCAGTCTTTAAAAGCATACCAAAATGTTGTATGTTAGAAATCTACTTTGTAGATTTGACTTGAAAAAGTCAACTTTTATCTGATATTGTTTCTTTCATGATGTAACAGGAGAAAGATGAAAGCATGAAGTCAAACCCAAACTTATATTTCAATTCTGCTACTGTGAATACATATCTGGAAAATTACGAAAGGGCCCTCAGTGGATTTGAAGCAGCTGCATCAAAAAATCCTTGTCTTAATGCCACCGAGGAAGTTCAAAAAATGGTCAATCTTTTTAACAAGCTAGACACTTTGTTGAAGGCAAGTTTCTGTCTTTGTTATTACCCTTTTCTTTTTAAATTTCAAGAAATTGTATCTTAAATATTCAGATAAATAAAAGTAGAAATCAAGATTGGTTTTCTTGGATGAGAGCTCGAGTCTTTGATGTGAACTAACTATTTGTTTTACAGGGACAAATCAAGGCCAAATGGCTAGCTTCTTAATTAATTCTCACAAAAGGTGGTTAACTCTCTTATCAACATGTATCCTAGCTTCTACTAATTATCAATGTTTATGTGTTCAGGTTTGTCCTATCTACTATTGCTTTTACTATCTTTTGAGAAGGCAACAGGGAAAAAACCACTGGGGATCATATTCTACAGGTATATCTATAAATATAATTTCAAGTGGTACAATTAAAGAAAAAAACTAAATCTTCACTTTGTTTTTTTATTTGCAGGGATGTTGTAAGTGATGGGCAACTAATGAGCCGAAAGCAACTTCTTTAATACAAGAGTGGGGACACTGCTGACTGTTGGTGCATGCTGTCTTTATATGATTGCTTGCTTTATCATATGGTCCGGGTCTCTTCTTGCCTCAGGAGGAAACTAGATTTTATTTGTTGTTTTAAAGGGAAGACCCAATTTATTTTCCACCTACCTTTATATCTCATCGCCATATATGATGTTAAAAGGGCTACAATCATAACCCCCTCATTAATGTATGTCACTCATTTTCATTCTTTGCATAATGCATAATAATTAATAAATGACTTATCATATCCTGTCAATATAACATATACCTCATCCTCATCATTGAAAGAGCTTTTTTTTGAATTTATTGATGCAGTGGGTTCATCAGAGGGCCTGAAGAGGACCTGAAGCCTTTCATTCCATGAAAAGTACAAACAGAGCCCCTGTTATCGGTTGTAATTTGCACTTTCAAGAGTGGGCCACCTACTCATAGAGTTTTGCGGTCGTTGGGCTGCATTATATGACAATGTTTCGATCAATTGTCCAAGTAGGCGTCTGAATTCCAATGTCTATAGTCTAGAATATCAACAGTATAAAAAAAATTAATTTGATGAATTTAGGTTTGATTAATACTTATTAATGCAGGAATGGGGCTTTGAACTTCCAATAGGGAATATTTCAGATCGTGCAATGATCAAATATATATATTTCTTGCTAGCAACAACATCTGGAAAAGCAGTAGCAGAGAGATTCCCTGGTAAGCTCACAGCTCCATTTGAGAAAACTAAGCTTTCTGCTTATGCCCTTGCTGCCATGGTCGAGAGTGCTATTCTTTCAGAGGTAAAAAATAGTAAACCCTTTTCTTTATTTGGGAAAAAGACTTAATTACCCTTTTCTTTAACAGGAATTAATGCAAGGTTTTGATCAAGAGACTGCTGCTGTAGTAGTAGCTAGATTAACTTCTTATAAAATGGAAATGGAGGTGAATTTGCACTTTCCTTTCTAGTACTTTTTGCACAAATCAAATATATAAATTTTAGTTACAGAATTACCCTTTTCAGGAATCATTTGATGCAACAAGGTGGATAGATAGAAACCTAATTCATCTATGTTCCAAATTTGGGGATTATAGAAAAGATGACCCTTCTTCATTTTCTTTAAACCCTAGTTTCTCATTGTTCCCTCAATTCATGTTCAATCTTCGAAGATCACAATTTGTTCAGGTAAAAAGTTAATTTACTGAATTGCCCTTTTTGTTATATGTTCTTAATTTTATGAAATGTTGGCAGGTGTTTAATGATAGTCCAGATGAAACTGCTTATTTTCGAATGATGTTAAACAGAGAAAGCATAACAAACGCAACTGTGATGATTCAGCCTTCATTAATTTCATATTCATTTAACTCTCTTCCTTCTCCAGCATTGCTTGATGTGGCATCAATTTTAGCTGATAGAATCTTGTTGTTAGATTCTTATTTTAGTGTAGTTGTTTTTCATGGCATGACAATTGCTCAATGGAGAAACAATGGCTACCAACATCAGCCTGAACATCAAGTACTTTTTCCTCCTTTCACTTTTCCTTTTTATAATTTAAAAAAAAAACATTAGATTAATATTTTTTTATATTTTGTAGGCATTTGCTCAGTTGTTACAAGCTCCACATGATGACGCATAACTGATAATACGTGATAGGTTTTCTGTCCCACGATTGGTGGTGTGTGATCAACATGGTTCTCAGGTAAATGACCATTTTACCCTCACATTCCAAATAACAAATTTCACAATATTGATTAGTAGTGGGAGATACACCAAATGACTTAAATTTCTGCTTAAATGGTCTCATATGGCCTGATCGGACTCCTCATCGTGCTCTAAATGGTGATTACTATAAATTTTTTTGCTTAGTATTTAGGTTTTTGTTTAGTTATTTCCAAAAAAAATGTTTCCATGATGAATCTTTTGGTAGAGACAATGTATAAGAATTACTTCATTGAGCTAATTATGATGCGATCCTTTGTTTATTTGTTTTCAGAGATCAAGTATTGCTATCAACCAATTAAAATTTCGTTCACCAATGACGTAATTAAGGTATGAATATCATCACTCTTACTTGTTTGTCTATATCATTTTCATGAAAATGTTTATGTTGCGTATTATATATTCATGTCCAGTTGTGCTTTTTATATAGCAAATGTTAACCTTGGTCTTTGCGTTTTTTGTTCATAGATTACAAACACCAATTTCTTTCAAACAACAGAAGATCTAGAGTTTAATTGGGTGATTGAAGGTGATGGATGTAAACTTGATTCTGGAACTCTCGGTCTACCAACATTAAAGTTTAATTGGGTGATTGAAGGTGATTTTAGTTCTTGAAACGAGACTCAAGATATCATATTTTGGCATGGCTAGAAGCTTTGGAGGAAATGAGACTCAAGCAAAAGTAAACACACAAAGAGTTGTTGGCACATATTAAGCAAGATGATGCAATTGTATATAAATGAGTTCATTTTTTTATAACATTTACTCACTTTTGGAATAATTATTTGTATTTGATATATTAGTGAAATGAATTATCTTTGTTATTTATGGTATTTTATTTTGTATTATGAGATTTTTAATGTATTATTTAATTTGAAAATTAGTAAATCTATAAATAATATTTTTTTTAAACATTTAAAATTATGATACGCAAAAATGTGTGTCATCTTCATTTATGACATGGCTTTTCTTGACAGGGGCTTTCTTGATACGCATTGCGTGTCATTAACACGCGCGTCGTAAGGTTACGACACACGAATGTGTGCCGTTTTCCTTTACGACAGGGCCTTCCTTGATACGCATTGTGTGTCGTAAACGCACGTCGTAATTGCGCATCGTAAATGAGCATCGTAAATGCGCGTCGTCTCTCTTTATGACAGGGTCTTCCTTGACGCGCATTTGCGCGTTGTCTGAGCCTTTTACGACGCGCAATGAGCGTCGTGAAAGGCTGTTTTTCTAGTAGTGCATGGTGGTTATAGAACCCATGGGTCATGGAAATGAAAGGTCATGACAATTTAGGGTTTACATGGTGTAACCCTAATTGTAACACACTATATAATGATCATTATGTTCACCAAAATCGGAAATTAAGCAAGAAAGAAGAGGGCTAGCCGATAACACCCCTTATTTTTTATTTTATTTTATTTTTTGATGTTTTTATTTTCGATATTTCAATTTTTTTTTATTTACGTAATATTTATAATTATCGTATAAAAAATCTTAAATTAAAAACAACATTTAAAAAGTAAAAATAAAATTTTAACAAATCCTAAATTAAAAACAACATTAAAAAATTACAACAAAGGACAAAAACATTTAAAAATAATTGTGCAAACAAATGTCGCAGCAGCATATTTGGAAATCAGAAATCAAGTCAACAAATAGGTGTTGAAAAAGTTGGTTTGATGTCCATCTTTCTTCAACGTTTGTTTGCAAACACTTATTCAAGAAATCTTTAGCTTCCACCGATAACCATGTCAAAAACAATGGCACATCGCCGGAATACCCAATTCTGTATAAAACAGACACCGGGGATCAACACTTGGAGTAATGAAATCAGGACGTTGGCACAATGGTTCACAATTACTCCATGGAGCATCGTTGAAGTCAATTTTCACAGTGAAGTTACAGAGTTCCAAACCTGTTACTAACAAAGGTCACTTCTCGCTTCCAGAGTAAGTGAGGCGATCGACAAGAGCAAGACACCCATTCAAAGTATTGTTAGTGGGAGATCGCACCCAAGTGAGCGGAGTAACATATTTGGAATACATACATTTGGTATGTCTTTGGCCCGCTGACTGGTCATGTTTTTGGTGGCGTAGTTGCAAAGAATGAACCGTAATCCTCTAAATTGGACCTTAGTACCCGAAATCGAGAAATACAGTTAAGTAACTTTGTCTTCAGATTCTAATCAATTTTAGAGGAAACCAAAACCTGGAAAAAGGTAAGAAGAGTACGTGAATAAAGGCAAAAGCAAAATTTAGATGAATGATTATATGAAAGTCAAAATACTCATAATTTTGACTTTTAAGTTTTCACTATTTTGACTTTTAAATGCTTCAGTAGCACATGAAACTTGCTAATATAGGTTAGAGGGACTAAAAAGGACAGGTCACTTCAAAGTTTGTTCCCTCAAAATGTTTGAAAATAACTTAAGGGACTGAATTAGTAAATGTGAAATACATAGTAGGGTTAATGTGTCATTTTCCCTATAAATAAATAGGGTAAATAATTATTATTTTTTCTTTTTAAGTTTGTGACCGTTTGCAAACGGTCAAAATGTGACGGTTCCCCTCAAATGCAAGCCAATTTCAATCGTTTCCTCTCATTACCACAATAACAGGCATTACCCTAACGCGAAAAAATGCAACCCCGAGGCAGTGTAGCCAGCGTTATAACTATGTTTTTGTCGTGTCGCGTCTGAGTAACACGGGTGCACGTTGCCCGTTCCCACCCGTCTAATACCAGATATATTTCCGATTGTCTTGACTCGGATTATGATGGGTATGAACAACTCTCATGAAATTAATGATGAATCAAATATGATGATGCGTCATGTTTTGGTTCAGGTCAGTTGTTCAAGTTGCAATTGGATTGATCCAGTCCGGTTAGTTGTCTGGTTCAGGTCTCAAATTGTTCAACTTGCAATCAGATTGATCCGGTCCGGTTAGTTGTCTTTGTAACCGGTGGCTAGACATGTGTTGGTTTTAGGCGGATGTCATGTAATAATAGTTGGTTTGTGTAATTGTGTATTGTAACATATTGACCTTATTTTTACTTTTTCTAAATGTTTGAAAAATTACTCCTATTGATTCAATTACCCATTAATTACACATTTTGTTATGAGTTATAAGCTAATTATTGTACTTGATGTGTTATGTGTTATAATGTCGGTCCAACCGGTCCAAAATTTAAAGAACAGGTGTAATCGATTTCGGTTCTAGACGATTAAAATGCATACATGTCTATCTATGCTCACCATGACAATTAAAACGAGTACCGGTCTATGTTCCATGATTGATTGTGTTTGTTTTTCTATGTTCCATAATTGATTGTGTTTGTTTTTCCAGACTATCAATTATATATTTTATTGTACAGCATCATTTTTTCATTAATCTACACATAAGAATGTTGAAGGGATCTTCAAAACATTTTACATATTTAGTTGAATCAACCATTATAAAGTTGCAGGCAACACATCTAACTTTGTAAATAAATAACTGTTTGCAAATATTTGATTAGTTATTACAGTTTTGAATTATATATAGTTTTTTCTTTCTCAACCTTGGTTTCCACAGGTTTATATAAAAGTAAACAAAGAAGTGGACTCATTACATTAAAAATGTTAAACATGGTGGTTGTCCCTTTGAAAGGGGTGAAACAGGATGATTAGAAGCATCATCTTTTGACAGATCCACAGGCACCAGATATATATCAATTGAAAAGGGTTTTGATCAAAGGTACTAAAAAAAGAATTTCAAAGGGTAGACACCATAAAGAATTTGTCCTTCCCAAAAGAAAAAAGGCACATTTGATGCAACAACAAAACTATAATCTAAATGGAACTCAAGGGGGACCAAAAGATACAAAGTAACATCTAAAAGCAGATTATAATAACTGTTCTAATACCAAATCACAATTAGTAAATGGGATAATCCATATAGATTCAATTTTCGACTTTAGATGGCATTGAGAAGGATTAATTTCAAGCAGCAGAAAGTAGGAGAAAACACAAGATATAATCCAGATAAATTTACAGATTCAATCCGAAATTGTAGATAGTGTGCATAGAAAGTAGGAGAAAACACAAGATATAATCCAGTCAAATTTACAGATTCAATCCGAAATTGCAGTGTGTCATAGACAAAAAGAATTACTACAAACCATGAAACTTTCACTTACCCACGGGCTTTAAGATCTGCAAGGCGCCTGGAAAGGTCATCCTCCTCAACCTTCTCAGTGTTCTTGGTTGGCACTGCGTGAGCAGCAGGTTGTGGCAAGCCCACAGACACCTCCAGACCATAATCATCCGCAACTTGCTGCATCAAGCTGTTGACCTCTCCTTCTGGAGTCGAAAGAGAAGTGCTTCCAGCCATCGAGCTCTCCATGAACTCCGCCTGTACTTCCATATTCACAAACTGGCGTTCAAACTGGTCCATGGTCTCAGACATCTTCTGTAAGTTACCCGTGGCTAGGGTTGACTCAAGAGACTTTACGATCGATCCCATAGACTTGCTGATCGTTGTCATCTTGGCCTGCGTATCGAGCCTTGCGACGACTGCATCAAGACGTGAGGATAAACGAAGGTAATTCATCTGTTCGCTACGCTTACGGATCGCGTTTTCCGCGTAGATCCGTGCTCCGTCCATGTTACCTTTCTCGATCGCTTTCTTGACTTTAAGTTTCTCGGATTTCTCGTCTTTCTCGCACTTTCTTGCTTGACGTTGGAGGCTCTTGGCGGTGAACTTGAGCTCCATGATCTGGTTCATTAATTTCTCAGCTTGCCCCATGATTTGTCGTTGATCTGTTGAGAATCAGAAGAAGCTGATAAAGAAGTGGTTAACTCGATCGTTGGATTGAATCTGATGATTGATTGTAAAGCCCTCTTTTGAGCTAGGGTTTGAATGTGTAGGAATTTTCTTCGGTCTTCAATAGGGGGTTTTGCTATTTGTTGGAGACGGGATCGCGTAAAGTAAACGAATGACCGTTGCTCTTGTGGGTCCCGATATCACACGCTTTAATCCGTGTGTGAAATCTATACAATGTCGACAATGAATAAGTTTTACGGATAACGATTAAATAAATTTTTATAAACGAGTTAATTAAAAAGAATACTTTTTGCAGAATATGAAAAATCATTTGGATGGGAATGTCTCGTTCCAACCCGTTAGGCCATCCGTTATACATTTAACGAGCCACGAATCATAATCACCATCACGAACAACGAAAGAGTGTTGGTGTGTATAAGACGACCGCGAACGAAAATCAAAGAGGAAAGAAGAGAGAAGAAAAAGGAGGGGATTGTTCGTGGTCATTCATCCTCCCCACCACAAATCACCGCGACCACGAAGGTTTGGTGTGCACGGACAACGCTTTTGGCCATGTAGACTACGAGCCCCGGCATACCGGATGACCTTATGTGAGTTTCAAAGTTGGTGGATGGTGAGATTTAACATAAAGGCATTTAGGAATATGAAATCTTATATTTCGGATTGAGATTGTTCATTCTTTACTCAGAATACAATATAAAATATTAGGTTATTATTCATGAGAACCATGAAAATCATTGTTAAGAAAAGAAAAATATTGATAATTTTAAGGGAAAATGACGCAACAGTCTTATTATGTATTTTAATTGGGATAATGACTTAAAAGAGTAATATATTTTTCGATTTATATACATTTGGTCATTGAGTTTTTTTTCGTGTACATTTACCCGTTTCATCTTGTTAAACTGTACACATTCAGTCCTTCTGACCGGTTACTCCAGGTTAGCCGGGAAAAATGACTTATTAGGGTAATATATTTTTCATTTTGTACACATTTAGTCTTTAATATTTTTTTACACATTTAGTCATTAATATTTTTTTTGTTTCAAAATAAGTCTATTTTATTTTTATACTCATTCAGTACATATGAACGATTTCTTTAGGTTTTTCTCACGACATCTTACGTGAGACAATCATTGATGAGATGTTTGGGGTTGTTGATGTTTATGTCCATCACGATCCCGACTGTTTGGTTGCGTAGGTCTTGTGGTTTAGCTTAGGTCTTGTCATCTAAATGTTGTAACTTCTTCATACGATACCAAATTTTAACAATCTTTATATCCACGTGTTCGTTTTTTAAGTCTATCACAACTTTCGATAAGATTACTCCTGTTAAAATGTAATATATTTTTACTTTCGATTTAATAAAAAAAAACATTCATACATGCATTCATGAAAAACGTGTGGATATAAAGATCGTAAGTAAATATATATTACTTTTAACGAGAGTAATTTAAAAGAAAGTTGTAGTAGACTAAACTACAAACATAGGAATATAAAGATCTTTAAAATTCAATATCATATGAAGAAGTTGTGATGTTTAGAAAACATGACCTAAGCAACCAAGTAGTCGAGATTGTGATGGGCATAAGCATCAAAAGCCCCAAATACCTCATTAATGAACATCCTACGTAAAATGTCGTGAGAAAACACTAAAGAAATCATTCATAAGTACTGAATGAGTATAAAAACAAAAATGACTTGTTTTGTAACAAAAAAATATTAAGGACTAAATGTGTACAAAACTATTAATGACTAAATATGTACAAAGTGAGAAATATATTACCCTATTAACTCATTTTTACCGGCTAAACTGCAGTAGCCGGTCATAAGGACTGAATGTGTACAGTTTAACAAGTTGAAGAGGTAAATGTGGACGAAAAAAAAAACTTAGTGACCAAATGTATGCAAATCGAAAAATATATTACTCTTTTAAGTCATTATCCCAATTTAATTTTGCCCATTTACTCCGTAAAATTATTTTCGAGCCTTTTAAGGGAACAATGTGGTTTTTGTCGGGTCGATTTAGTCATTTTGGACAAAATGAAGGGGTAACCCGATTACCCCTTTGCCACATAGACCTTGACTAGTCTCTCTCTCTCTCTCTCTATCTCTCTCTCTCTCTCTCTCTCTCTCTCTCTCTCTCTCCAGAATCAAGCATATAAATTCAAGAACTCATCTTATTCTCTCTTATATCTCTTTTTCTCTTTTTAGAACCAAGAACATTTGAACTCGAGATCTGAAAATTGATCCCAGAAACGGGGTTGTTCTTTCTCTCCGAATGAAGACCACAAAAATGAAAGTTTTTTTCTTGAGTTTAGAAACACACACACATTTGTGAAAATCGTTTTTTTTTTCTTTCTTTCTTAGATCAACATTTGAAGAAATTGATTTTTCTTGTTCTTTCTTCCAAAAAGAAGCCAGTCACACGATGAACCCAGAAATCAATGAACCAAGAGCATAAAACCTATATTAATTACAGAAATGACCCATCTTAGAAGTCCAAAAACAGCTCCCTGAAACATAAATTTCATGTTAATTTTATTGTTTGATTTTCCATTTTGAATTTCTGTTTGAATGATTCTTGGTTGATTTTGATTTATGAACTTGATTTTCTGGTCCGAATCTCCAGCTGAACATGATTTCGATTTCATAAGTTCAGATACAACCCACCATTGCAGGTTTTCTGGTTTAAATTAATTATTGAAATCATGTTTTTTTTCCGATCGAATCGAGTATTTAGTGGTCCGGGTTGTGATTTATTTTAATCTCTGGGAGTGAATGTAACGACCCAATTTTGTCAAGATTTTTTTTCATTTTTAATTACTCAAATAATTCCCTTCACTCATAATTTCCAAACTGTTTGTTTTCCAAACCATAATTATTACAATTTCAAAGTACTTTTGAAAACATCAGATAGTCCCATCCCACAAAAGAGAGGTAGAGTGCAAGCCATGTCATCACGCCTTGCCTTTGCCCTTCGGCTCTGAAGTACCTGAAACAATCAACAACCTGTAAGCGAAATGCTTAGTGAGTTTCCCAGAGCATACCACACACACAAACCACATATCATATATCCTGTTAGCTATAAAAGCTACACATATGTCACGTAAGCCACACATACATGAAACCTGAGAAAGTGCCATGGGCTACCCCACATGGTCTTTGCCTAGGACTGCCATGGGCTCCCCCACATGGCCTTACATCCAATGCCATGGGCTACCCCACATGGTCTTCACCTAGGACTGCCATGGGCTACCCCACATGGTCTTACATCCAATGCCACGGGCTCCCCCCGGGGTCTTCATGCATAACATGCCATCACCTCACAGCACACAAAATATCTACCATATATGTCAAAAACACATAATGGGCCGGCCTTGGTGCCTTAGACCCATGGGTATGGTGAGAAGACTCACCTGTCACGAATGCTGAACTGACACTTTGCGACCAAATGTACCCCACGGGCTGCTCCACGCAACTGCCTAAAAATTGTCATACAATATCCAATCATTTCCCCAAAGTCCATCCTGGTCAACTACAACCAAGGTCAAGTCAACTGTCCATGTTGACCCTAACTCGCCGAGTTCAACTAGTGACTCGCTGAGTTTCCCAGAATATCATCTACTCACCGAGTCATCGAGGCGAATCGTCGAGTTCATACAGTCTTGATTGATAATCTAAGGTCATACGTCGAGTTCCCTTGCTTGACACTCGACACGTCTACGAACATCCAGCCATTGGGAAAACCTACTCGACTCGCCGAGTTGTTCCTTCAACTCGACGAGTTCTAGGCAAAATTCATCGGGCTCTCCGAGTTGTTCATCCAACTCGGAGAGTCCATGCCTGCCTTCAAATGACTCGCCGAGTCACCCCCTGTGACTCGTCGAGTCCTTTCAGATCTCAATCCATACAGACCCTTTTTGAGCCATGCAAAGCTTCCAAACTGCATATCTAGGCTCCTGAGGCATGCTTTCCACGTAAAGTTGCAAACTTTACGTGCATGCAAGGCTTTAAGGCCCTAAAATAGCAAATCTAAGCTTGGAATGGGGTAATACACTTGAGGGAAGGTACATGCTAAGCTTAACTAATAACTTTATGCATCTTGAGGCCAAAAGGAGTTCAGATCTGAAGTTACAACTTCAGATCTTGGCTTAAACACAAAAGCCCTTTCTTAGAATCCATGCACAAGAGGGTTTTGGGTGGAAATGAGCCAAGAGATAGCTTAATACGTTTAGAAAGTGCTCTACAGAAGTAGATCCAGAATCCCCACGAGCCCTTGTTTCTTCTAGCTTGATTCCTCAAGTGATTCCTTCACCCAATCCCTCCTTCAAGCTTCAAAATCACCAAGAACACACTCACACTCGAATCAGGGTTTTAAGGAGGTATGGAGCTGTAAAGGGGAGGCCAAGGGAGGCTAATGACCCTTTAAATAGGGTGCAAGGCCTTGGAATCTAGGGTTTTATCTGCCAGCATCTACTCGGCGAGTACCATAATGGACTCGGCGAGTAGATCATTAAACCCCCGCGTCCAAACCCGCTACTACTCGACGAGTTGGGAAGCCAACTCGCCGAGTAGGTCCTCCAAAAAAAATCCACACTGAAATATCTTTATCAATACCTGAGGATCAGGGTGTTACAACTCTCCCCCACTTGAATTAGGCTTCGTCCTCGAAGCCTGCTGGTCCAAACAACTCCGGATAGAAGCCTCGCATCTCACTTTCTGGTTCCCAAGTCCATTCGGAACCCTTTCGGTGCTGCCATTGCACCTTTACCAACTTTAATTCTTTATTACGGAGCCTTTTCGTCTTCTGGTCTAGAATCGCAACTGGTCTCTCGACATAATTCAGGCTCCCATCCAACTGAATGTCGTCCAAGGATATGACTGAAGAATCGTCGACAACACACTTCCGGAGCTGAGACACATGGAAGGTGTTGTGAATCCGACTAAGCTCCTCTGGGAGCTCTAAACGATATGCCACCTTGCCCACCCGGGCGATGATCCCGAACGGGCCTATGAATCGAGGCCCCAATTTGCCCCTCTTGCGGAACCGGATAATCCCTTTCCAGGGTGACACCTTCAGTAAGACAAAGTCTCCTTCCTAAAATTCGAGGTCTGATCGACGCTGGTCCGCATAGCTTTTCTGACGACTCTGCGCGACTCGCAATCTATCGCGCACCTGCTGAATCAGTCCGGTGGTCTTGAGTACCACCTCCGTGCTCCCCAAAACCCGATGTCCAACCTCATCCTGGCATACTGGGTCCTGCACCTCCGTCCATATAACATCTCAAATGGTGCTCGGTCAATACTGACATGATAGCTGTTATTGTATGAAAACTCTGCCAGTGGGAGGTACGTATCCCAACTCCCTCCGAAATCCAGTACACATGCCCGCAGCATGTCTTCCAGTGTCTGGATCGTCCTCTCACTTTGGCCGTCGGTCTGAGGGTGATATGTCATACTAAAATGCAGCTGGGTACCTAGTTCCTCATGGAACTTCCTCCAAAACTTGGATGTAAACCAAACATCCCTATCTGAAACCACCGATACCGGCACTCCGTGCCTGGCCACCACCTCTCGAACATAAATGTCTGCCAACTTCTCTACAGATATACTCTCGGAGATCGGAATGAAGTGAGCACTCTTCGTCAGTCTATCCACAATCACCCATATGGAATCGACTCCCCTCGCTGTCTGCGGTAGCTTCGTGATGAAATCCATAGTGATCTCTTCCCACTTCCACATGGGAATGGGTAATGGCTGAACCTTACCATGAGGTCGCTGGTGCTCGGCCTTGACCTTCCCACAAGTCAAGCATTGCTCCATATACCCAGCGACCTCCTGCTTTATACAGGGCCACCAATAGCACATTCTCAAATCCCTATACATTTTTGTCGCACCTGGGTGTATAGAAAATTTGGACTTATGCGCCTCCTCTAACAATCTCTGCCTAACTCCCCCCGACATCGGCACCCATACTCGGCCACACTGCGTCAACAAGCCACGACTATCCTTAACAAACAAAGGATACTGCCCCCGAATTCTTTCCAATTTCCAGTTCTCCTTCTTCACCCCCTCGACCTGAGCCTCTCGAATCATGTCTATCAAGGGTGGGCTTACCGTCACCCTCAAACAAATATCCCTGATCGGCGACCCCGTCGCTTTGCGACTCAAGGCATCGGCCACCACGTTGGCCTTCCCTGGATGGTATAGGATCTCACAGTCATAGTCCTTTAGCACGTCCAACCATCTCCTCTGACGCATATTCAGGTTTTGCTGGTCCATCAAATACTTCAGACTCTTGTTATCGGTATACACAACGAATTTCACCCCATATAAATAGTGCCTCCAAATCTTGAGGGCAAACACCATTGCCCCCAACTCCAGGTCATGCGTGGGGTAATTTGCCTCATGAGGCTTCAACTGCCTCGAGGCATATGCGATCACACGACCCCTCTACATCAGTACCGCACCCAGACCTGAAATCGATGCATCACAATATACCACGAAATCGTCCAATCCCTCGGGCAATACTAGGATCGGAGCCTCACATAACTTCTGCCTCAGAGTCTCAAAAGCCCTCTGCTGATCCTCACCCCATCGAAAAGCCACATTCTTCTTGGTCAAACGGGTCAATGGTACCGCAGTCTTGGAGAAATCCTGGATAAATCTCCGATAATAGCCCACTAAGCCCAGGAAGCTACGAATCTCCGAGGCATTCCTCGGTACCTCCCATCTCATCACAGCCTCCACCTTCGATGGGTCAACCGAAATAACCTCTTGATTAACAACATGACCCAGAAACTGCACTTCCCGTAACCAAAAGTCACACTTGGAAAACTTCACATATAGTTTTTCCGCCCTCAAGGTCTCCAATACCTCTCTCAAATGTTGCTCATGCTGTTCCTTGGTCTTGGAGTAGACCAGGATATCATCAATAAAAATAATCACCAACTGATCCAACATCGGCCTGCACACCCGATTCATGAGATCCATGAACGCGGCCGGAGCATTGGTGAGCCCGAATGGCATCACCACGAACTCGTAATGCCCATAACGAGTCCTGAAAGTTGTCTTCAGTATATCCTCATCCCGAATCCTCATTTGATGGTGCCCTGACCGAAGATCAATCTTAGAGAACCACGATGCTCCCTGAAGCTGATCAAACAGGTCGTCAATCCTAGGCAAAGGATAAATGTTCTTCACCGTCATCTTATTCAGCTCCCTGTAATCGATGCAGATCCGGTGCGACCCGTCCTTCTTTTTCATGAAAAGGATCGGAGCTCCCCACGAAGAACTACTCGGACGGATGAACCCTCGGTCTAGTAGCTCTTGAAGCTGTGCAGATAATTCCTGCATCTCGAGTGGCGCCAACCGATATGGTGCCTTTGCTTTCGAGGCAGCACCGGGTACCAGATCAATTCGAAACTCCACCTGCCTCTCAGAAGGCACCCCAGGCAACTCTTCGGGAAAAACGTCCCGAAATTCCCGCACCAATGGTACACCATCGATATCTGTCACTGCCTCCACTTGCGTATCTGAAACATAGGCCAAAAGTCCCATGCAGCCCTGCTGCAAAAACCTCCTCACTCTCGCGGCTGAACAAAGGGTTGGGCCCTGCGTAGTCCTCTCGTCGTGGATAACCAGTTCTCCCCCTATTGGGGTTCGAACCCGGACGAGCTGCCACTCACAATCGATCATAGCCCCATTGGCCCCCAGCCAGTCCATCCCAATAATCACCTTCAATCCTCGCAATGGTATGGGAACCAAATCAACGCAAAACCTTTCGCCGTGCACATGCAGGACGCAATCCTGACACACCCTCACAGCACTCACAGTGCGATCATCCGCAATCTCCACCTCGAGCGGGGTATCCAGAGTCCCCGGTGCATCTCGGAATTTCTTGCTAAGCGCAAGAGATTCAAAAGATCGGGTAGCCCCCGAATCAAATAAGACATGGGCTGTCACACCATTGACCAGGAAGGTCCCTATACAAAGCATAATAAGCGTACATACAAGCATTTAACATAAAGGAGACAGAGGATAATGAACACATACCAACCACAACGTCTGGCGCGGCCCGAGCCTCCTTGGTAGTCAGCTGGAATGCGCGGCTCTTCACCCCTGGAGCCTCCGCCTTAGGGCGGCCATCAGTAATCCTCATAGTGGCGGGTGCGGGCGCTGCCACAGATCCTCCTCCTCCTCCTTGCAACCTCGGACAATCGGCCTTTTATGGTTTGTCTGGTTGCAGTGAAAACATATCAAGCCCTTCTTGGGGCAATCCTTACTCAAGTGACCCTGCTGGCCACATGAGTAGGATCCCGACATCCCAGCTGTCCGACAAGTCCCATTATGAAATCTCCCGCACTTGGCACACCGGCCCCGACCCTA
Source organism: Lactuca serriola (assembly GCF_051521515.1). Taxonomy (NCBI): domain Eukaryota; kingdom Viridiplantae; phylum Streptophyta; class Magnoliopsida; order Asterales; family Asteraceae; genus Lactuca; species Lactuca serriola. The sequence continues at coordinate 169,010,669 of NC_136411.1, read as the reverse complement.
CTGGCCCTTACTCGAAGAATCGGAGGTCTTAGGCTTCTTAGCCTAGGCCCCCGCTGCCCGAACCTGCTCAGTCTTCCGCTTCGTGCGGGATTCCAACTCCATCTCCCTCTCAAGGGCCTTATCAACCATCTCATTCAAGGTTTTGCACCCTATAAAGCTCACAAATTCCCGTATGTCCTCTCTCAACATAGAGTGGTATCGGGTCCTCCTCAAGTCCTCATCTGCCGCATACTGAGGGATCAACAAAGCTCGCTCTCGAAACTTGGCAGTGATCTCCGCCACAGTATTAGTGGTCTATTGTAAATCATGAAACTCCCTCACCATCCGTTGCACCTCAATAGGTGGTGCAAACTCCTGATCGAATTGTCGTACAAACTCGGCCCATGACATGTCAGCCACACCGGCTACTCCCACTTGACTAGTAATCTCGCACCACTAATCTCGGGCCCTGTCACTCAGCATACAGGAAGCAAATCCAACCTTTGCCTCCTCCGGGCAAGAACTCATGCACTGGGCATTCTCAATGTCCGCCACCAGCGTCTGCTCGCAATGGGGTCCCTGACCCCTGAAAACTCCGGAGCTCCACATGCCTTTAACTCCCTAAACGAGGGGGTTCGAGCTCCACCCTGGCCCGCAGAAATATCGACCCTGAATGCTCTAAGCCTCTCTTCCATGATCTCCATCATACCCTCCTTGACCGTCCCAAAGATGACTGAGGTAGCGTCAAGGATGCCCCTCGTAATCTCGGCCGCAATCAGCTCACGCAGCCTATCATCGATACCATCAATAGGGCCTCCTGACCCAGCCAAGGATCCTGATCCCGACCCTGATCCTGATCCCGGTCCTGATCCCAATCGCGTAACCACCATGCTGGACTGTCATTTCACAAAACATAATGATCAGGACACTGATAACGAGGTTACTTCCATATTGTTTCCTTTGGGATTACCAGGTAGAACATGGGTTCGGGTACGGGTCCTGTGCTTCCAGTAGTACGGGCCCAATACTACCTTCCGCACCTACTCGTACCTTACCCCGCTACTTTACCTGGTACTTCCAAAGCTATTCACACAAACCATGACTCACAACCCTCGCATGAATAAAACCCGGACACCCTATGGTTGTCCTACTCATAACAGTCAAACTAATCACTACATGTTGCTTTTAGGCATGCAAATTATACACAGAAAGGATCAATAGGCTAAATCAATCATTCTGAGGCTATCAGCTCCTAACCGTATATAATTTTTAAACATACACTTAGCAATTTCATATAACATGGCTATTCAACTTGGGAAACTACTTACTTAGCTCGGCTGATCACACGCATTACACTCTCCTCTTTTCGTCCAAAAGTCCTTTTTAAGTTTCTTTTGAAAACATTTTACAACTTCCTTAGTTTGAGTCCCGACACACCCGAGAATGTGCCCGAATCCCTCAAACCAAGGCTCTGATACCAACTTGTAACGACCCAATTTTATCAAGAATTTTTTTTTCATTTTTAATTACTCAAATAATTCCCTTCACTCATAATTTCCAAACCGTTTGTTTTCCAAATCATAATTATTACAATTTCAATGTACTTTAGAAAACATCAGATAGTCCCATCCCACAAAAGAGAGGTAGAGTGCACGCCACGTCATCACGCCTTGCCTTTTCCCTTCGGCTCTGAAGTACCTGAAACAATCAACAACCTGTAAGCGAAATGCTTAGTGAGTTTCCCAGAGCATACCACACACACAAACCACATATCATATATCCTGTTAGCTATAAAAGCTACACATATGTCACGTAAGCCACACATACATGAAACCTGAGAAAGTGCCATGGGCTACCCCACATGGTCTTTGCCTAGGACTGCCATGGGCTCCCCCACATGGCCTTACATCCAATGTCATGGGCTACCCCACATGGTCTTCACCTAGGACTGCTATGGGCTACCCCACATGGTCTTACATCCAATGCCACGGGCTCCCCCTGGGGTCTTCATGCATAACATGCCATCACCTCACAGCACACAAAATATCTACCATATATGTCAAAAACACATAATGGGCCGGCCTTGGTGCCTTAGACCCATGGGTATGGTGAGAAGACTCACCTGTCACGAATGCTGAACTGACACTTTGCGACCAAATGTACCCCACGGGCTGCTCCACGCAACTGCCTAAAAATTGTCATATAATATCCAGTCATTTCCCCAAAGTCCATCCTGGTCAACTACAACCAAGGTCAAGTCAACTGTCCATGTTGACCCTAACTCGCCAAGTGCAACTAGTGACTCGCTGAGTTTCCCAGAATATCATCTACTCACCGAGTCATCGAGGCGAATCGTCAAGTTCATACAGTCTTGATTGATAATCTAAGGTCATACGTCGAGTTCCCTTGCTTGACACTCGACACGTCTACGAACATCCAGCCATTGGGAAAACCAACTCGACTCGCCGAGTTGTTCCTTCAACTCGACGAGTTCTAGGCAAAATTCATCGGGCTCTCTGAGTTGTTCATCCAACTCGGAGAGTCCATGCCTGCCTTCAAATGACTCGCCGAGTCACCCCCTGTGACTCGCCGAGTCCTTTCAGATCTCAATCCATACAGACCCTTTTTGAGCCATGCAAAGCTTCCAAACTGCAGATCTAGGCTCCTGAGGCATGCTTTCCACGTAAAGTTGCAAACTTTACGTGCATGCAAGGCTTTAAGGCCCTAAAATAGCAAATCTAAGCTTGGAATGGGGTAATACACTTGAGGGAAGGTACATGCTAAGCTTAACTGATAACTTTATGCATCTTGAGGCCAAAAGGAGTTTAGATCTGAAGTTACAACTTCAGATCTTGGCTTAAACACAAAAGCCCTTTCTTAGAATCCATGCACAAGAGGGTTATGCGTGGAAATGAGCCAAGAGATAGCTTAATATGTTTAGAAAGTGCTCCACAGAAGTAGATCCAGAGTCCCCACGAGCCCTTGCTTCTTCTAGCTTGATTCCTCAAGTGATTCCTTCACCCAATCCCTCCTTCAAGCTTCAAAATCACCAAGAACACACTCACACTCGAATCAGGGTTTTAAGGAGGTATAGAGCTGTAAAGGGGAGGCCAAGGGAGGCTAATGACCCTTTAAATAGAATTGTTAGATTTATTAGAATATTCTAATATTTTATTAGAATTGTTTGAATATTTATGGTAGAATATTCTATTAGAATATTCTATTAGAATATTCTAATATTCTAAAAATTCGAAAATAATATTTAAAAATAATTCAAATATTTAAACCGAGTTTTTAGAATGGTAATTTTTTTATAATCTAAATGACGAAAATAATATTTAAAAAACTTCAAAAATTTTCATTTATTTTGCATTTTAAAAATATATTTTTTTATCTCCAAAATGGATGACTAAGACCGCGTCTTCATGTCTAACAAAATATGTTGGTCTCACATGAACCTAACCTTTATATATATATATATATATATATATATATATATATATATATATATATATATATATATATATATATATATATATATATAATCTGCAAAGATAGAAGTTTTGTTGCAAGTTTATAATGATTAGTAAAAAATTATATATTACATTATATACATTGTTATGAATATCCAATTTACGTTATGTATTTATAGATATTTGATAAAATATTGATTTTGTACAAGAAAAATTTTCAAGAATGGTCCATGTGTTATGTTGAAAATTGTCATTTTGGGCCAAGCAGGTTTGGATTAGCACCAATGCTCCAAAAAGTTTCATTTTGTTGCGAGTTTGGTCCATTTTGGTTTGATTTTTATAAAATGACGATTTAGCACTTTGTAATTTTTTTTATGTTTTTTATTACAGAACTTAAAAAAGAGAAAGAAAAAGAATGGTCTCTTTCTAAACATCACCATCTTCTTACTGCCTTCACAAGATAATAATCATCACTATACTAATTGTGTTCCAGCCACTTTCATGATCACGTTGGTCCTAGACACCATTGAATCATCATAGCAGCCATGACAGTTGAAGCTTTCACCATTAAATTTCTCAATAGGATTTCCCCTTTTTGCCATTCGAATCCCAACACAAAGATCACCATTTTTAGCTTTAAGAAACACATTCGAATCTGACGAACATAGTGACAGCAGAATGGTGGTGATTCTGGGTATCAACACCTAAACTTTTTCATTTCCGACGAACATAAGCCATGACAGTTGAATCCCAACAGATCATGTACTGTTATGTTTCCTTCATTGTGAATCTTCATAAGCCGTCACAAGTGTCCTAAAACCCTGTAAAGGGGTCGAAGGTGCAAGATGGCTAGGTTTTAGACTTGTCCCCCCTCTTTCCAGTCGTCATCGTCGCATCTTCTAACACTAAATATGTCTCTCTCCTACTCCAACTGCGGCGCCTTCTCATCAGATCTTGAAGACGGAAACCCTAGTTCCGGATGAGAAGGGTGGTGGCACTGGGGTTTTGTAAATGTAGCTTTCGAAACAGATTGGAGATGGCGGTGTGGGAATCAGATCAGATTCAAAGGTTGTGTAATTGCGGTGGCAGCAAGGAGAAACACAATGGTTGGATGAAATACAGATAGAACTAATTATGGTTCATCGGAGATGATAACGACGATAATGTTATGGTTTAAGGAATTCGAGCGTTAGGTTTTTAGGAGCATATCTAAACTCGAACGTTAGGGTTTTAGGACATGGGAGTTAATGAAAGAATGGAAGAAGGTGGCAGAGAGTGGTGACGGTGGGGGTGATGGTGAATGGTGGTGGCAGTAAGGGTGTTATTGAGTATGAGTTTTCCTAAGAGAGAGAAAGAGAGAGAGAGAGAGAGAGAGAGAGAGAGAAAGAAAGAAAGAGAAAGAGAAGAAAAGGTGAGGGGTGAGGAGATGAAAGGTTCCACTGGTGTGTGTATGTGTGTGTGTGAGAGAGAGAGCATTTTTTTCTTTTTTATTTTCTTTTTTACTTATGTAAGAAAAAAATTGAAAAAACAAAATACAAAGGGCAAAATCGTCATTTAAAACCAAAATGGACCTGTAACACCCGGTTTCAGGTATGGTATTATCTTCGAGTATGTATGTTAATCTTCTTTGGAAACCACGACGTGTTAAAGCCTCACCACGACGTGGCGATGAGTTTTGGGTCGTGGGATTTAATGAACCACCATGACGTGGCGATTGCACCACGGCGTGGTAGTAGCTGTTGGGGAAAAACCCTAAAGTTTAAGGGTTGATCCCTATTTAAAGATCCTTAGCCCCCTACTAGCCTCTTCCTATTAGCCTTCATCTCTCAAATTTGTCCCTTGCATACCCTAGAGCCATTTTGTTATTTTTAGCCTTAAAAGTGTGAGTTTTTGGTACTTGTGAAGGAAAAGGTGGTGGAAGACCTCATTGGGAGTCCAAGGCAAAGAAGATCCAGGTGGTCACCTTTCTCTAGCATCTCAAGGAGGTATAAAGTCTTCATCTTGATGAGTTTATGATTAGATCTATGGATTTTTCCATTTCTTTCTCTAGGTCTTGTTGCTTTGGGTTGTTGAACTTCATAAAGCTTGCAACTTTATGAGTCTCCAGGCCATTTGGAGCATTTGGCTCTGTGGATCTAATATAGAATTGAGTTTGAGGATCATGCATAAAATCTTGGCGTTTTTGCCCTATTTTGACCTAATAAGAGTTCAAGACATGCATTGGACATGCATGTCTAAAAAGCACTGACTTTTATGGTGTTAGAGACTCTCTTGTAGCTTTTGGTCAAGTAACCCCATGGATTGGACAATTATTGGTGAAGCAATGAAGTGTTTTAGACTTTAAAAGTCTAGATATATGCATTTGGAGGGTTCTATTGGATAAAGTTGGAAAATTTATCCATATAGACCCTATTTTGGACCAGATCTGAGTTGGAGACCTTTTGGAATCAAATGAGGTGGATGAATACAGTTGGCTGCTGAAACCCCTGTAACCACGACGTGTCAAGGCCACCGCGAGATGGTGGCGAGGTGGTTCGTGACTGTTTTGTCATATCTAGCACCACGACGTGGTATAAGGGTACCACGACATGGCAATCAAGCTGACCTGACTTTTCTTGACCTTTTGGCTAAGTTTGAACTTAAAGGTACTTTGGGTATTTTGGGATTTTGATGGAAATTGGTCACTTCGTGGTTGTAGGCATTGAGTAGAGTGTTGGGTTTTTATTCAAAAATTCGGTTTCACAACCGGTAAAATTAACAACGGAAGCTTTAAAAATGTTGAATAAAACTAAAACTATTATACCCACCAAGGATCATTTTGAAAGAGTTAGAATGATTAAAACAACCATAGAAGGGAAAGCATAATAACCTTTAAAGACTTTGATCCTCATGGGAGGTTGGAAGTTGATGAAGTGTGGCATGAAACTCTAAAACAAGAGTTCTCTACAAGTATCCACCAAGCAAGAGTAGAGCCATCAAAACATTCTAGTATTCACTTGTAATGTGTTGTTCATAAGCCTTTGAAATATATACCAAATATATGTTCAAAGGTGAAGCAACAAAGGGAAATTCTTTGACATTAAAATGCAAGAGAATGGAGGAGAAGTGAGGACTTAAACTTTGAAAATATGGTAGCCCTTTAGAGCCTCTCATGCTCACAGTTTTGGCTCTAAGAAGAAGAGGAAGAAGACTTGCAAGAAGTGTATCAAAAACCCTTCCATGCCCTTCCTTATATAATTCCCAAAAAGCAAAAAGAGACTATAAATAAAAAGCATGGACAAATTTGTCCCAAGCATGGCACGAATTGATTAAACAATTCAAAAGAGAGCCATGCTTTGTCTCTAGATCAATTTTCGAAAGAGATGTCTCACATGAGACAAAACTTGTCTCATGGTTAGTTATTACATATATATATATATATATATGTGTGTGTGTGTGTGTGTGTATCTTTATAAAAATCAATCATTTTATAAAGAATTCCCAACAAGTATTAAACATGTTAATATAGAACACAACAAGTATTAATGTAATGATCATATCCCAGTATATCAAAACATTATTTAATAGTTTTTGTTACAATGTTCCCATATCCAAATACTAAATTCAAATCAAAATCCCATGACTAGAATAATAAAGGTCTTATGGATGAAGTGTGACCACTCATACTTAACTTAAAATGAAAGACTTTATTAATGGGTTCGACTAAATTTAATTTGTGTGAATTCTTCAAATACAATCATCTCCATATTTGACATTACTCTAAGTATAGTTAAATATTTCAGAGAGTATAATTGGTGCTCTTATGTGATATAGAGTTTCTTAGCTTGATTAAGTACACTCTATTACTCACAAAAGATTTCTAGGTTATCTCTAAATGGAAGGATTCTAGTTCATCCAATTATATTTGATTTCAACTTCTAAAAAGTAGTGTATTATTATTTAGTAGATAGATCTATTTCTTTTTTTTACTTGGATCTCATTCCAACTAAACTTACTCTGCATTCCATAATGAAGTCATATCCAATTATAATTCATAATTATCTATATTTATTTAGAAATGAAAATCCTATGTAGCTCCTTACATTAAGATTTTATTCTAAACTAATTATCTCATATATATTCTCTTAGCTCTTCTTAAGTACTCTTAGAATGGGGAACGCCCAGCGTAATGCTGAATAAGTGAAACACGGGTGCGAAAGATGTACGCCCAACGTACAGGGAGTATGCCCATCGTACATCTAGGATCTCCAAAACCCTAATTTTTAGGGTTGGCTCACTATGTAAATCAGCTTAAGTTAAAGTGTGACATCCCCTATTTTCACGGCCAGAAAATACTGATTTAATTTATGCTTTTAAAATAAAATCAGAGTAATCCTTTGATTTAAAAGAGTTGCGGAATTTGTTTCCAAAACAAAATATGATAAGTCATCCAACTTATGCTCTGGTGCCATTACTTGTAATACAAAGACAAATTGAGTGGGTCAGGCTTGGGAGCTTGGTGAGCATATAGGGTTTTCAACCCACAAATAATAAATTTATTATGTTTAAACATTAAACAATCAATCAAATTTCCTAACCCCATTATCTTATTTATTTCTTAAGGATTTACCCTAAGAATCATCTATCACTCATTCCTAAGGATTCATCCTAAGGAATAGCCACGAAGTCACATCGTCGTCAGGGTTTATACAACAGGCACTAAGTCTATAGCTGTCAGGGTTTATACAACATGTGCTAAGTCCAAAGCTCTCATTATCGACAATATTATTCACGGGAATCCACCTCCAATACATGTCAATGGGTTTTTAGAGTACAATTGATGAACATATAGTTCACAACACCTACAAGTTGCGAGCCTGCTAGTGTTCCACGGATCGTATAGAATAGTCCATGGTTGTCATCCATACTCTGTTGAATGACGGGGGGCAACGCTTGGATAAGAGCTTCTCTCATATTTCATCCCTCACCCTCATCTCATGATCTATATCACCGATCATTTCATTTATCCAACTCATCTTTCAACATATACCCACTATTTTATTTACCCATGTTTTACCCAACTTTTCTGTAGATATAAAATACGGAAGTAGTTTAAATCATTTAAAACCTATATAAATCATTCATTCAACATTCATCTTAAATAAACAAACAATATATATATATATATATATATATATATATATATATATATATATATTCACATAGCACGTATTTCACATAAAATACTTTATATCTATGTGTAAGATGAAAGTGACTATAAACTCACATGATAAGACGATTCTCGGACAACGCCTCGTCTCTTAAAATAAAAATCTTCGATGAAACCGAGATATCTTCCAAAAACCGGGCTTCTTGCGGGTAGAGTTTTAGCTCGAAACTCTTTTCTTCTCGAGATCTTCGGGGCTTTGGAACTTGCTTCAGGTGTCGGGGTGATACCGGGGCTTGGGGGAACTTCAAGACAACTAGAGAGGGGTATAGGGAGTGAGAGAGTGAAGGAATAAGCATCCAAAATCGGTTGCCCTTCGATTTCTATTTATAAGGCTGATTTTTTGGATTCACGTCGTGAATCTCAAATATTCATGTCGTGAGTTCAGTCGTCATCAGGTGCGTCATCGCAACTTGGGTCTGTCAGGCTCCAGGAGACGTCATTTTTGAGTTCACATCGTGAACTCTATGTTCATGTCGTGAACTCTGACACAGTGTCAGGGTTTGTGCCCTGAACTTCATAAATTCATATCTTTCGCATACGAGCTCCGCTTTCAATGTTCTTTATATGCACGCGTAGGTGAGATTATGCTCTACAAACTCGTTTAGACTTTGTCGACTAATTTTGATTCTATTTTTATTATATTATTTTTAGTAGGCCGGGACAGGAAAACTCCATTAGAAATTCATAACTTCTTTATCTGACGTCTGTTTTCGTCTGTGTTTTTACCGTTGAACTTCTACCGACGAGACCTTCGATTCTTGTTTAGATTGTTCCGGCTAGAAACCACTTGATCTCAATATCGAGTTTTGGGCTGCATACTGCTATTCTGAAACTTATAAAAATCATAACTTCCCCATACGAAGTCAGATTTGGACGTTCCTTTTATACACGCTCTCGGTTTAATGTGTTCTATAACTTTCATTTAGATCGCTAAGGCTAAAAATTGCTCTATCGTAAATTCACTATTTACGTCCTACAACGTCGTGTCGGATCTGTCGTGAAACTTTGATAGGTCATAACTTCTTTGTTATAACTCGGATTTCAACATTCTTTATATACTCGGAATCCTTGTAACATATACTATAACTTTTATTAAGACTATTCATTCTAAATAATCTTCTATAAAAAAGTCATTTTCGACACTTATTGTCTTTTAATTGACTAGCCATGATCTACGGGCATTACATTAAGGGGGTGTGCCCCTCTTTCATTCTCAGAGTGTTAAACCCTAATTTCGAGTGGTAGCTTTCATCCAAGATTGTTGTGAGTTTTGTGGGTGCATTTTGGGTGGTCTTTAGTGCATTTCAAGAAGTGGAAGCTCAATACAATGTGGTGGTTTAAGGGAGGACTTGTATATCGGGACTTCTTGCTACATTTTCAGCTCAAAGAAGGTAAAAGGTTCTTAGCTTGATCACTAGATGTTTTTATTTATGAATATATGGGTTGTTGGTCCCTTTTTGGCCTCATGAGCAAGATCTAGTGGGTAGACACCACTTCAAGAGCTTTGAGTTGCTACTCTTAGCTTTTCAGAGGTTATAAGCCCATAAAGTTGCAATATTTGAGGCTAGAAACCATTCATGCATGTTCTAGATGAGTATTTTTGGTTAAGTTGGTCATTAAGACCCTTTGAACCATGCAAATGCATAAAGGTGCCAACTTTAAGCATTAAGAGCTTCATTTGGTGGTTCTATGAAGTTTAAACGCAAAGCTCTTAACTGATTAAGTCATAAAAGTAGTTTGGAAGTTCTGCGAGTATGCCCCGCGTATGTCGATGTACGCCACGCGTACAGAGTCAACCATCTTGTAGATGGTCAATGCGAGGCGAGGGTACGCCCAATGTACAGAAGGGGTATGCCTCTGTTTGGGATTTGGGACTTTGGGCTTCGGGTTTGGGCCTAGATTCTTGGACCCTAATGGATTATTTGGTTGGTTGTGTTATGGTCTAATTGAAGGATTAGATCATAGGATAAGGCCCAATAAGTAGTTTGGGCCCAATTCGGAAAATTGGGCCATTAATGGGCTTGTAAGTACATGGATTTCGTTGGGCTAACTATGGACATGTATAATGATTCAGAAAAAGTAAATGAGCTTTAAAAGCCCATGTAAGGGTTTGGGCCTAATTTGGAAAATTAGGCCATTAGTGGTCTTTATGGATTTTGGAGTTTTGGACTTGGGCCTTAGTTAAGTATCTTGTGGGCCATGGGTAAAATGGTCATTTTACCCAAGTATGGATTATGGATCATAGTATAGAAGCTAATTGCTAATTGGGTGATATTTTGATATTGATAGCTCGAAGAGTTGTCAGGACAACAACTAAGGATTTCTTGCAGTGAAGTTCAGTAGCATGAGGTGAGTTACCTTCCAGTAGAAGTGGGTTGAAGGCACCAATGTCGGCCCACTAGTAAGATTTATAGTAGATATGATTGTCTTTGTGATAATTATCTGGTATGTCACTATCTGTTATGCTTTATGTGCTAGTATGTTATCATATTATGTGATATTGGTAGGAGGGGGTAGGATAGACCCCAGTGTCGGTCGATAGGGTCGAAGGGGTATGCCAGCACCTAGATAAGCTAGGCAGTATATGACTTATGTGTTTATGAGCTAGCATGTTATATGGTAGAAGTAGGGGTGATATAGTCCCCGGTACCGGTCGAAAGAACCGAAGGGGTAGGCTAGCACCCAGATATGCTAGGCAATATGTGATTTATGTGTATATGCAAGGATATTATATGGTAGTGATAGGGGTGAAATAGTCCGTGGTTACAGGTTGAAAGAGACCGAATGGGTAGGCCAACACCCAGATATGCTAGGCGGTTACCGGTTGAAAGAGACTGAAGGGGTAGGTCGGGCACCCAAATATGCTTGACAGTATGTTATTTGTATGGTATGTGGTATGATGGGGGAACTCATTAAGCTTTGTGCTTACGTTTTATAGTTTTGGTTTCAGGTACTTCATTTTCAAAGGAAAGGAGCTAGCTCGATCGCAGCGAATCACTCTATGTTTTCTGCACATGAGATCTTTGGGATTTGGACTCTGATAATACTTTTCTATGACATGTTTTAGTTATTTAAAATACTAGTTTTTTATTATGAAATGAGTTAACACTATGGATGTTTCAGACTACTTGTTTTATACCTACTTAATTAAAAATTATATTTTTGGCTATGAATTTTGGGATGTTACAGGTTTGATCATAGTCAATGTCATGAGTATGATAAGGACCATAGTCAATGTCATGAGTATGAGAAAATCTGTATATAACAAGTATTACTAAATGTGTATATATCCATGTATATATTCTTTCTAGAAGAATCTCTTACTCCTTCTAGCCTTGGTATAGAGAGGGAGATTAATCAAGCCCAAACTTGATTATTAAACATGGATTACATCTCAATGTTCATGACTCGAAGTCATTTTTCAGATTCAAGATTTGATATAACATTTTGGTAGTTGATGGTTTAACTAGAAACCATCAAGAAATCATCAATGAGAGATTCCACATTTCTCAAATCATAGATGATTTCTACCATTATTGTGAACAATTTGTGTTTCTGAACAGCTACTATTCATGTTCAACAATTCCTTGTTGAAACTAGTGCCAACAATCGTTACATTTAGCTATGGTTCTTGAGATGCTTCAAGTTCCACGTGCTTTGTCATTAGAAGCTTTCTTTCTGCTAACTCAGCTTTCAGAGGAATAAATGAACTTATTCTTGGTGGGTTTGTATATAATAATCTAAATTTCCTTTTAGAATATTCTACAATTATGTAATTAGTTGGTATTTGTATTTTAAATACAATTAATAGTGATTGAAGTATAATCCCAAAAAGGTTAAAAGGAGGACATTTACGCCGATTAGAAAGTAAACTATATCAAGTAAAGTTTAATTCACCCTTTATCATCACGAAGGCTTTATATGGTACTACTGGGTTGTATCTTGTGCTCAATCATAGACATTCATTAGAAAGGAAGTCGTACACCGAAGTGTATAGTTCCTTAATAATTTTCTCTAAACTTTAGTGAAAATATTATTAGGAATCTTTTATATATAAATAAGATTCACATATGTCAAATAAACTACACTATTTTCCTTCAAATATCCCTTTCTTGAAGTTGGAATATGTGGATTTCATTTATACAATAAAGATAACAATGTCATGGATAAGTTTGATTTAAAACAAGTTTAAGTCGAAAGTGCTTGCATACAGAACATAACTTTATATATAAAATGTTGATATTTACTTTGTAATTCTATTAAGAGATTTAGTCTCAGAAATAAAAGTTAATCATTTCAAAATATAAGTATTATCTATGAAAAACGATATAGTAAATAATCAAACATTTAAATAAATAACTGAGACATAAATATTTAGACATGCTAAATTTATAACATACACTATTCCAAAACAAGCATTTGTTTTATATTACAAGCAATTTATGTTCTAAGCATAAATAATAAACTAAACGTCGAGAGTGTAGTTCCAACTTGTTTATGTTCTAAGCATAAATATTTGCAATCAAGTTACAAATATTAAATTAACATTCAAGTACCAAGTACTTGAGAGTTACACGAAAAGTATGAGTTCTATCCAGTAGATACCTGAAGTACTAGTCTCTTTCATACTTTCTTTCTAGATAAGAGGAACAGTTCATCTACCAGTGTCCAATTTCTTCACAAAAGAAACAAGATTCATCTATATGGGACTTATTGGATTTCTTGGGCTTAAAGGTGTTTATTCCATAAAACATGGGCCTTTTAAATCACACAAGGTGACTCCTTTAGCCTTGCACTATTCCAACAAAATATCACTATATTTAATGGAATATTGCTTAACCTGTTATATTATCATATATATATATATATATATATATATATATATATATATATATATATATATATATATTATCAAAAACTTCCTAGAAGTCATGAATAATTGTTCCTAGTATGATGTTAGAAGCATCTTGAGCATCACTGTGATGCATTTACTAGGTATCATATTCACGTTTATTGCTCAAAACAATTTTTTTAGGAATAGGTCCTTTGAGTGTATACAATTTCACATCTCTCATGAGATTGTCTCTTAAGACATGAACCAATTCATTGAAGTTGTATCTATTGAATGTTACTGTTTCATTAAGACATTTAAAAAAAATGACAATTCATGGTTATGAGAGTAGATTACATATCTATAAGATTTTAACTAAATTCATTTAGTATTTTCAATATTTAATCTTTAATAATTAATACCCTTTTAGTTTCTAAAAACATTAATTATCAAAGTCTAGGATCCATGTTGCAAAACAAATAAATTGTTCGGTATCCTTTATCCCATTCATTTGAATTCAACCCGGTAGATACCGAATATCAATTATATCTTGCTATATAATTCCTAGATTTATGGGATCGCTAATAACAAATTAATTAAACATGTTTGATCCCATCTATGCCTCAAAACTCTCTTGCTTAGGTATCCTTTATCATAAGATATTTCCGATTAAATCATCCAATTTGAAAAACTTGTATACTCAGCCTATAACTTGGTTATTGAAATCGAGAAAACACCTCGTCCATCAAAAGATGACACCAAGCAGTTAGGTATCCTTTATCCCACCAGTGTATACAAGAGATGTGCGAGTGTTCTTTAAAAAGGATTACATAGATTGGAGGTTTGTAAGGGGTCTTTGATGTTTTTATAATTCTAGTTTAAAAAAAACATGTTATATCTGTTGGATTAGGTGTCTAAGCCCATAATTATAATTGGTATGTACTTGACCTGATAATAGCATGGTCCATTTGGGTTGTAACACTCTGCAACAATTTGATAGGATGGATATTTGAGGAAGAGGTTATTGTGATTTATTAATATATTATAAGTATAATATATTAATTGATAAATCAAAATATTTAATTAGTATTGATCAAGAATTAATTTGATATTAATTTAGTGATCAAAAGAAACTGATTAAAGATACAGGGACTGATTAGGTAAATCAGTAATACTTCTAGTTGGACTCATGAATCATGTTGATTAGAGTTAGACTAAACCTATGTGAGAGTCCAAGAAGGTTTAACCCAAAAGATCTAAGAAATATCAAGAGTCATTAGGGTTTGCATTTTTGTAATCCTAAGCTATAAAAGAAGTCCCTAACACCCTAAAATCGCCCCCCATGCACACTAGAGTTGTAGCTAGTCGATTTTGATCTCCCAAACCTCTCACTCAAGTCCATTCTCTTGTGTCTTGGTTTGTTATAAGACATTTGAGGCATCACACTTGAGGTGCTAGGCTCCTAAAGGTCGAAGACAAGCAAGTTACTACACAAGGTAATCTTCTAATTGTTTCTTTATCATTCAAATGTTACCTTGCATGCTAGTTTAGGCTTAATGCTTTGGAAAAACAATGTTGCATGTATAATTAGAGAAAACTTAGATCCAAAGATTTAGGGTTGTATGTGCACCATAGGAATGTTAGAGTACATAAAACCCATCAGTGGTATCAGAGCCATGGGTGTTTTCTATTATATTGATGTAATTGTGTGGTTTTCAAAAGCTGAAAAATGATAATTATGGATTCTGCCAGGGCCTGCTAGATGAGTCCATCTATGAACTCGACAAGTAGGTGCCTTATGAAGATGACCTTGTCGAGTTCATTAGTGCACTCGATGAGTTGGTTCATCAGATGGCAGAATTTTCATGTTTTTGACTTGTTTTGGATTAGGATCATTACCACAAACTGTTTTGGTTCATATAATTTAATTTTACTAGTATGGTAATGTTTATCCCCATCCAAAAACATGAAGGTTGTCAAATTTTAAGATAATTACTTGATTTTGTGAAAAACTAATTATTCGTAAAATTTGAAGTTATCTTGTAATATGAATCAAATTAGGTCAAATTGGTAAATGATGAATTACATGATAATTGGATTAGTTAAATTTGATCTATGTGTTTCTTGAAAAAGTTCCATAACTTGTCCTCAAGTTATGGAATATGAAAAGTCCTTATTCATTAAACTATTAACTCTTGTAAGTTATAGAATTCAAGAGATCTTGAATGATTTCATAACTTGTCCTCAAGTTTGGAATTAGAAAGGTCTCATTCATGGAACTTTAAAATCTTTAAGTTATGGAAATCAAAAGTTTTGACAAGTTACAAAACTTGCCCTCAAGTTTTGGAACTTGAAGAGTGTCATTTATGAAACTTTAATTCCAAACCCTAGATTTTTAAAAGTTTAAAACTCAACCCTTATACTATTATAATATTAAGAGTTTAATACCTATATATATATATATATATATATATATATATATATATATATATATATATATATATATGTATAAGACAAGTCAGTCTTACCGTTAGTAGGCCTCATTCACGAAGCCGGTCTATAAGGGGGTATAAGGTTACTGCCTATAAAATGGTGGTTTAATGAGTGTCCACTCTCAGCCACCGCTTCCTTGACTGGTGGAGGGTCGTTAGCCGAACAGGTAGGATAGGACAATAATTTTCATTATTAAGTATAATGATAATTATTAAAGTAACTAAACTCTTATAAATTCCCAATCTTAATTACTTTAAGAAAAATGCAAAAATGGTGTTATTCCATGAAATTGCACTTTGCGCCTTGTTAAGTCGTTAGTGGATCGTGTGTAGTTAACCAACACACTAATTTGGGATGAAAATGTGTGGCAAAGGGTAGCTTGATGTTAATCATGGATCAATGGAGTGTGTGTGATTAACCGGCATATTGATTAGGTGATTTGTAACATTAAGTGTACCAAGCTAATTTGCATGGTTATTCACACCTTGTTTGTGATCCTCGACATCCCAGTCACAAACTTGAAGAGCATAATCGAGATTTAAACATGTCATTGAAAAGTTCAATGAATCTCAAAAGAATCTAGGAATTTCAAATCATTTAAAACTTAATAATCAATATCGTTTTTCATGGTGGAAATTGGTAAATCGCCATTTACCTACCTTCGAATACTTTGAAATTGGTTTACAACATCCCTTTTCCGAATTGTAAAATATTGTGTTGGGTCCTAGCCTTAATATTTCATTTGGGTGCTATATTAAGGATCATTATCTAATCTAAAACTTTGTCTTTCTTTTTAGATGTCTTCCAACACTGCTTCAAACCCAAACCCTTTAGGCTCTTTCTCCCTCATAAACATATGTGTGAGGGTCATATTTGATGGATCAAACTTCAATGATTGGATTCGAAACATCCAAATGGCCATTCGCTGTGAGGACGAAGAATATGTCCTGGATAAAGAGCTTAAGGAGATTGATGAATCTAATACTACTCCCAAACAGACTGTTGAATACAAGGCCCATGAGAGGGACACGACCAAAGTGTCGTGTATTATGATTGCTATCATGACTGATGAGCTTCAGAAATCCTATGAGGACTTTTGTCCTTATGAAATGCACCAAGACTTGATGGAAATGTACCATCAAAGTGCTCGGCAGGAAAGGTATGAAATCATAGCCTCCATGATTACAACCAAAATGAAGGATGGAGAGTCCATCATGGCCCACTAGCAGAAGATGCAAAGATTTGTGGACCGCTTGCTAAAGTTGAATGTTAACTTCGATGAAGAGTTGGCCAGAGATATTATTCTACACTCTTTGCCTCCTTGTTATGATCAGTTTCGTATGACTTATCATATGAAAAAGGAGGAGGCCACTCTAAGCAAGCTTCAAGGCCTTTTGAGGACTGCTGAAAGTAGTTGAAAAGAAAAATCTATTATTTCTACTCCTACTGCTACTACCCCTGTCTTGGCAATTGGACATGGGAAAGGAAAGAAGAGGAAAGCTTCCTGAAAGAGCCACAAGGGAAAGTCCTATGTTGGATCCTATTCTAGTGGGTCCAAAGGTGGTCCTGTTACACCCTCCTCAAACCCAAAGGAAGCAGAGTGTTTCCATTGTCATGAAAAGGGCACTGGAAGCGAAGCTACCCCAAATACTTGCTGGACATAAAGGATGGGAAGATCAAACCCTCCTTCGCAAGTATTTATACTATTTTGTCTAATAGCTCATCACATGCTAATTCTTGGGTCCTGGATACAGGATGTGGTTTTCACATTTGTTCTGATTTACAAGGACTAAAAAGAGGTAGGGATGTGGAGCACGGGAAGACGAACTTGATCATGGGGAATAGAAAAAAGTCGTTTGTCACCAAGATTGGAGTTTATAATTTATTGCTTAGTAGTGGGTTAAATTTAGAACTGAATAATTGTTGCTACTCGTCTGGTATGGCGAGAAAAAAATATTTCGTTTCATAGTTTGTATAAAGAAGATTTTACATTTTCTTTTAATAATGAAATTGGTAGTATTAGTGCTTATTATAATTGTCCATTTTATTTTTAAGCATTACCTTGTAATATCATATATAAAAGTATGAGTTAGTTATGCATTGATCGTGCGAAAACGCATTGGTAACTCGATGTTATAAAACGTGCGGTTGTGTGTAATTTAACAAGCAGAAGATCAACCATATGAGTCGAAGTTTATCTGTTCCTTCTTGGATTAGAAGTGATATCTGGGCCACTCGATGATTTTCTTTTGACCCATGTACCGAGCCCGGTGAGAACTAAGTTGATGTGTTCAATTAAGTTCTTTGTCAAACAAATCGGAAATCGGGAAACAAACTGCTGGACAAAAAGTAAGACACTGTTCCATGTATTTGTCCGGCTGATATCTAGAACAGAGGATGATATGATCACTTATCTGAAATGGCATATCATCATCTTCTCAGTTCCGAGAAACCTTGAAAAGAGCTACGATTGCCGATCAGTTCCTGAAGTCATACTTGCAGTTATAGTTATTAGACTTATCCAAGTGGGAGACTGTTGGATAAGGTGTCTAAGTCCATAACTATTTCTGGTATGTACTTGACCCGACCCGGCATGGTCCATTTGGGTTGCATGACATCATGCATTTAGATAGACTAAATGAGAGAATTAACACTTGTGGTTTACTAATATATTATAAGTTCTAATATATCAATAGTATTATTTAATTAGTATTGATCAAGAATTAATCTAGAATTAATTAAGTGATCAAATGGTGACTAATTAAACATATGGGTTGATTATGTAAATCATCCATAACTTATATAGTGAGCTAAAAGGCTCCATGGATAATCAAGTTTGGTTAAACCCATTGGATGCTCCATGGAGGCTCCATGGGACTTACAAACCCATGGGTCATGGAAATGAAGAGTCATGCCACATTAGGGTTTACATGGTTGATGTGAATATTTAATGTACTAGTTTTTTATTTATAAGTCCTAATTTATCACATCTAAACCATACCTTACAGGAAGTGAACCCGATCGAGTATAGTATAGCTTTGATAAGCAAGGGTGTCAAACACTAAGGGAACCGTGGTGAATTAATTTAAAATATTTGATTATAGATTACAAAACACACGAAAGGAATAAAAGAATGGTTATTAAATCTCAAACGAACAATTAATTAACAAATCTCGATAAACTAACAGGAAAACAAATCTCTTCAGGTACTTTGGTTTAGATAATTTACACCTAAAAAAATAGACAATTGCATACACAAATTTATTTATTCATGTTCACCGATTCATAAAATGATTAGATTCGCGTTCAATATTACTAATCCTTTAGCAAACAAGTCAATTCAAACAGTGATCAGTTGATTAAACTGACATGTTTCCTAGTGTTCAGTTTGTATCAAGCAAGACTTGTAATAATAGTTAATCAAATTGATTGTTCAATTAACCTCTTGTTGATGGTCATCAAACAAGGCTAACACGTTAACTTACTTATTTCCAAGTTAATCCTAGTTTCACATTCGTTATTCCTAGACTTATAATCATGATGGTCATCAAAGTCATAAGATACAAGCAATCAAGCAGATGTTCATACAACTTAATTTACTTGACAATTAACAGCAAATAATTATCATTAGCACATAAGGATCTTTTAACAAGCTTGGCAAGATAAATTAAACATAAACAAACAATTTAATCTAGCAATTAATCTATAAATCAAGGTTTCATTTAATCATAAACGCAAAGTAAAAGGTTTTACACCTAAATCAGAAACTAAACACATAATAGTATCACAGTGGAATGCTAAACATGGTCACGTTAACAACCCACATGATTACCGACATGTATCCGCTCTCCAATCCTTCCGATCTCCGCTCCCGTTAGCTTAACGGCCTTCCGGCCGCCTTCTAGACCCTCAAAACGGCTTAACATAAGTTAATTATTGACTAAATTAGGTTATAAGTCGAATCCCCCCTCCTGGCTGGCCAACAATTGCTTTTTATAACCTTTGGGACCGACTTATGTACGTTGGGCGTAAGTTGGATTACGCTGGGCGTAGTTAGAATTGTATCGCGATAAGGAAGTCCGGATCCAAGCTGTTACGCTGGGCATAAAAATAAACTACGTTGGGCGTAATTTGTTTTTAAGCATTACGCTAAGCGTACTTAGCAATTACGCTGGGCGTAATTGACTCCTTCAACATTTTTTCTTTCTTTTAGCTTCTAAGCCCTAATTCCGCTCCAGTCTTTTCTTTTGCGCTCTATCGACAACTAATAGCTGCAAATCATAATTCAAAGCACTATAAGTACTTTTTAGTTCTAAAAGAGAATAATAAAGGCTAAAATATTAAGATATAATCTATAAAAATATATATATAAATACACATATCAATGGTGTAACCCTAGATGTGAAACACTATATAAAGAACATCATGCTCACCAAAATCGGATACACATAGTGACTAGAGGGCTTGACCGATTTTTTCAGTGTTACACATTCTCTCAAAGTTATTCCAAAGCATTTGGTGTTGTGTGAAGCATCTGAGGCATCACACTTGGGGTGCTAGGCTCTCAAGGTTTCAAGGAATCATAACAACAACAAGGTATATGTTTCTAGCTATCTTTTACATTATAAAGTTCACCATGTATGCTAGATAGGTTTATGAACCTTGAAAAAAGTATTTTGCATGTATCTTAGACAAACATAGATCCAAGGTTTTCTAGGGTTGCATGTACACTTAGGAGTGTTAGAATTGCTCAAAACCCATCAGTGGTATCAGAGCCTAGGCTTGCTTGTTTGATACTTGATGCAAAATAGTGGAAAAAGTCGATTTTTTGTTGTCTGCATGCTGAACTTGCCGAGTCCATGGGGGGACTCGC
Source organism: Lactuca serriola (assembly GCF_051521515.1). Lineage (NCBI taxonomy): Eukaryota > Viridiplantae > Streptophyta > Magnoliopsida > Asterales > Asteraceae > Lactuca > Lactuca serriola. The sequence goes on along the minus strand of NC_136411.1, from coordinate 168,989,811 downwards.
TGAGTTCATGTGAAAACTCATCCTACTCATCGAGTAGGTTCGTGCACTCGACGAGTAGGAGCCTCATAATGCAGTTTTTCGACTTTTGTTGCTGGAAATGGACTAGAAACAATACCATAAACTGTTTTGGTGTTATTAAACATGTTTTAGGTGGTGTAATGGTTGTTCTAAGCCATTCACAATGGCTAATATCAGAATTCCATGATTTTATGTGTTCTTGAAATTTTAATATTCATATTCATGTTCTTATGAGTTTAGATGATCATAGGAATTATGTGTAACTTCTTGCTAGTTTTAATTCTTGATCATTATGTGTTTTAATGGAATCCATAATTTGTCCTCATGTTATGGATTACCAAAACTTTTATCTTTCAATGTCCATTAAAGAAACACATAGGTTACATAAAATGAAGAGTCACTCATTTTAATGAACCAATTAATCTCATAAGTTCTGAATTGAAGAGTTTTGTTAAGTTACAAAACTTTCCCTCAAGTTTTGGAACTTGTAAAGTCACCTAATTAACTTTAGTTCCAACCACTAGAATTTTAAATGTTAAAATTCAACCCTTATACTTTATAATATTATAAGTTTAATATATATATATATATATATATATATATATATGTATGTATGTATAAGATCAAGTCGTTTTACCGTTAGTAGGCCTTATTCACGAAGTCGATCTATAAGGGGGGTATAAGGTTGTTGCCTATAAAATGGAAACTTAATGGGTGTCCACTCTCACCCACCGCTTCCTTGATCGGTGGAGGGTCGTTAGCCGAACGGATAGGACAGTGACTTTAAATTCTCATTAAAAGTATAATGATTATTATAAAGTAACTAAATGTTTTATAAATTCCCAATCTTAGTTACTTTAGGAAAAATGTGAATAAGGTACTAATCCATGAAATTACACTTTGCACTTCGATTAAGTCGTTGGTGGAGCGTGTGTGGTTTACCGGCACACTAACTTGGACTTAACAAGGTAGGCAAATGGTGACTTAAGGTTTTTTTTTCATAAGGTCGGTGGAGCACGTGCGGTTTACCGACACATCAATTAAGTGGAAAAACATTAATGGTACCAAGTAATTTGCATGGTTACTTCACACCTTGTTTTGTAAATCCTCGGAATCCCAGTCACAAAACATGAAGGGCACACTCGAGATTGAAACATGCCATTGAAAAGCTCAATGAATCTCAAAAGAATCTAGGAATTTATAAAAACCAAATAAAACCTAATAATTTATATTTCATTATCATGGTGGAAATTGGTGAACCGTCATTCACCTACCTTTCAAATATGTTATAGCTTGGATTACGACATCCCTCTTCAGAGTTATAATATATTGTTATTGGATCCTAGCCTTAATATTACATTTGGGTGTTTTATTAAGGACTTTCTCTATATCTAAACTAAACTTGTTTTCTTCTTTTTAGATGTCTTCCAACAATGCTACTCCTGGCTCAAACCCTACTGGCTCCTTCTCTCTCATGAACCTTTGTGGGAGAGTCATCTTTGATGGATCCAACTTTATTGACTGGATCAGAAACATCAGGATGGTCACTCGACACGAGAACAAGGAATATGTTCTTGACAAGGACCTCAAGTTGCCTGAGCCAACTGCTACTCCTGAGGAGTTTGTTGAATATGAGGCACATGAAAGAGATGCTACCAAAATGGCATGCATCATGATGGCCACTATGACAGCCGATCTCCAAAAGTCCTATGAGGACTACTATCCTTTTGAGATGCGCTAGGATTTGATGGACCGCTACCATCAAAGTGCTCGTCAAGAGCGATATGAAATCATCTCCTCCATGATAACAACCCAAATGAAAAATGGTGAACCCATCACAGGCCACATGCAGAAAATGCAAAGGTATGTGGACCGTCCGATGAAGTTGAATGTGAACTTCCCAGAGGAGTTAGCAATAGATATCATTTTGCACTCCTTACCATCGTGTTATGATCAATTCCGCATGACATACCACATGAACAAGGAAGAAGTCACCCTCAGCAAACTTCAGGGACTCCTTAAGACTGCAGAATCCGGTCTTAAAGGTAAGTCGGTTTTCACCACTTCTACTCCTACTCCAAACTCCGCAACTGTCTTGGTAATCGGGAAAGGGAAAGGTAAGAAGAGGAAGACCCCTTTGAAGGGTACCAAGGTTAAGACCCTTGATGGCTCCTCTTCTAGCGGAACCAAGAAAGGTTTCATTACACCTTCTTCTGATCCCAAAGAGGCTGAATGCTTCTACCGCCATGAAAAGGCGCATTGGAAGCGGAAATGCCCAAAGTACCAGCAAGATTTGAAGGGTGGGAAAGTGAAACCCAACCATGCAGGTATTTACACTATCTTATCTAATAATTCACTCTATTCTAACTCTTGGGTCCTTGATACCAGCTGCGGTATTCATATTTGTTCTGATTTCCAGGGACTAAGAAGAAGTGAGAATGTGGAGCATGGAAAGATAAACTTGATCATGGGAAATAGGAAAGTTTCACCTGTCACCAAGATTGGAGTTTATACTTTGTTGGTAAGTAGTGGGTTTACTTTAGATTTGAATAAATGTTGTTATTTGCCAGAAATGGCAAGAAATGTTATTTCCTTTCATGCTTTGTACAAACAAGGTTTTACCTTTTCTTTTGATAATGAAATTGGTGGAATAAATGCTTTCTTTAATAATGTGTTTTATTTTAAAGCATTACCTTGTGATGGTGTGTATGAAGTTGTGTCTGTTGTAGATAATTTAGGAAATAATGTGTTGTGTATTGATTTTACAATGATAATAACTTGGATAAAGCATCATTATGGCATTGTCGTCTTGGACATATAAGCAAGAAACACATAGGCCAACTCCAAAAAGATGGATTTTTGAAATCATTTGACCTAAAGTCAGATGATAGTTGTGAATGATGCTTACTTGGAAAAATGACAAAGTCACCCTTCACTGGTTCTTGTGAGAGGGGTGAAGGTTTGTTGGATCTTATACAAACGGATGTGTGTGGACCCTTCAAACATGCCATAAGGGAAGCTAATCGTTATTATTTGACTTTTACTGATGATTACAGTAGATATGGATATGTCTACTTAATCAAGCATAAGTCAGAGACTTTTGAACGGTTTAAAGAGTTTAAACAGGAAGTCGAGAATCAATTGGGCAGGAACATTAAGATGCTTCGATCCGATCGCGGTGGTGAGTATCTTAGTACTGAGTTCCTCGACTATCTGACGGAATGTGGGGTTGTCTCACAATTGACACCTTCCAGGACACCACAGTTGAATGGTGTAGCAGAGAGGCGTAATCGAACCTTGTTGGACATGGTTAGTTCCATGATGAGTCGAGCTTCGCTACCAATCTCATTTTGGGGGTATGCCTTAGAGGCTGCCGCCCATATCCTTAATCTGGTCCCTATAAAGAACGTTTCCAAAGCACTTCACGAGATGTGGACTGGAAAAGTTCCTAGTCTAGCCCACATCAAGATTTGGGGTAGCGAGGCTTTCATGAGACACGAGACTCACGACAAGCTCGAACCTTGAAGTGAGAGGTGTATTTTCATCGGCTACCCACAAAAATCCTTTGGTTACCTCTTCTACAGACCTATTGAAAATGTGGTCTTTGTAGCAAGGAGGGCTGTCTTTCGAGAGAGAGAGTTCATAAGTCAAGGAAACAGTGGGAGGCAAATTGACATTGAAGAAATTCAAGAGTCAAGTGGTAAAGGAACCTCAAACCCTAGCAGTCAACTTGAGGAGGAAACTCCTATTGATCCAATTATACCTCCAATTGTACCTTTGATGCGTTCCACAAGGGTTAGGAATGTACGTGAGCATTATTATGGTTTCCATATTACTGCGGAAGGTGAGACACTTATCAATGATGGGACATTGGTAAGTCTGGATGAACCTAACAGCTATGTGGAAGCCATGGCAGGCCCCAAGTCTGTTAAATGGAAAGAGGCAATGGATAGCGAGATACAGTCCATGTATGACAATCAGGTCTAAGACTTCGTTAAAAATGTGCCAGGTCGTAAGACAGTTGGTTGCAAATGGATCTTCAAGAAGAAGACCGACATGGATGGTAATGTACACACTTATAAGGCATGACTGGTTGCAAAGGGCTTTTCTCAAACTCCAGGAGTTGACTATGATGAGACCTTTTCACCAGTAGCCAAGATTAAGTCTATTAGGGTATTGTTAGCCATTGCTGCATTTCATGACTATGAAATATGGCAAATGGATGTCAAAACCGCTTTCCTTAATGGAAAGTTAGCTGAAGATGTTTACATGAATTAGCCAGAGGGTTTTGTCAGCACAGAGTACCCTAATAGAGTGTGTAAGCTTCAGAAATCCATCTATGGATTAAAGCAAGCACCTCGCAGATGGAATCATTGCTTTGATGAGAAAGTCAAAGAGTTTGGCTTTTCAAGGAGTGAAGATGAATCTTGTGTATATGTCAAGGCTAGTGGGAGTATAGTTAGCTTTTTGGTACTGTATGTGGATGACATACTACTCATAGGAAATGATGTTCCAACCTTGCAGGAAGTTAAGTCCTAGGTTGGGAAGTGTTTCTCTATGAAGGACCTTGGAGAAGAGGCCTATATTCTAGGGATAAGGATTCTGAGAGACCGGAGTAAAAGACTAATTGGGCTTAGTTAGAGTACATACTTGGAGAAGGTGCTGAAGAGATTCAGAATGCAAGATTCCAAGAAAGGAGAGTTACCCATCCAGAGTAACGCTAGACTGAGTAAGACTCAGAGCCCGAGTACTGAGGTTGAGATAGCAGAAATGAGTCAAGTACCTTATGCTTCTGTAGTAGGCTCAATCATGTATGCTATGACCTGCACTCATCCTGATGTAGCCTTTGCTTTAAACATGGTTAGCAGGTATCAGGGGAACCCTGGTAAGGCTCACTGGACAGCGGTAAAGAATATTCTCAAGTACCTACGGAGGACTAAGGATTGGGTCCTTACCCTTGGTGGGAATGATGATTGAGAGTTGTATGGTATAGTGATGCTAGCTTCCAGAATGATAGGGATAATTTCCGCTCTCAGCCGGGCTGGGTCTTTACCTTAAATGGAGGAGCAATCTCTTGGAAAAGTTCCAAGCAGGAGACAATGGCTGATTCAACTTGCGAATCGGAGTATATAGCGACAAGCGAGGCAGCAAAGGAGGCTATATGGCTAAAGAACTTCATTGGAGACCTTGGAGTTCTACCAGCTATAGCGGAGCCGATAGATATTTTTTGTGATAGCGAAAGTGCAGTTGCCTTAGCAAAGGAACCAAGGGATTACGAGAGATCCAGACACATTGACAGAAAATACCATTTCATCAGACATCGTATAGAAGAAGGACTCCTCGTGGCAAAGAGGGTATCATCAGATGAGAGCCCAACTGATCCCCTCACGAAGGGACTGGGTAGGGTTAAGCATCTCCAGCATGCAAGGAGCATAGGACTGAAGGATGATATTAGTTTTAGTAGTTAGATAATTTTGAAATTTGAAAAGTGTAATTGACATTTGATGATGAATAAAAGTTGTGTTTATTTATGAGTAAAGTGTTGCTATCCCTTGTCAATCGTTTACTATTATTTCTTTTGCATGTTTTGACTTCCAGAATATTTATGTTGAGTTTTACATATTATTCAAATTATCCACAGTCAGTCATATGTTGGAAGTAGATATGAAGTAAGACTGTCATGAGTTGGTTGTAGAGGTCTAAGATGTTGGACATGGCCTCAACACTCATGAGTGCTCATAAGTTCTGAGTATTGGATTCAACCCACACTCACTTGTATCACTTCATGGAATTTATCTCGAGTGATCGGGAGACGGTAATATCATATAAGTCTTCAAACCTAGAGATATGACTTGTTAACTATGAGTTAGTTATGCATTGATCGTGCGAAAACACATTGGTAACTTGATGTTATAAAACGTGCTGTTGTGTGTAATTTAACAAGTAGAAGATCAAGCATATGAGTCGAAGTTTATCTGTTCCTTCTTGGATTAGAAGCGATATCTGGGCCCCTCGATGATTTTGTTTTGACCCATGTACCGGGCCCGGTCAGAACTAAGTTGATGTGTTCAATTAAGTTCTTTGTCAAACTAATCGGAAATCGGGAAACAAACTGCTGGACAAAAAGTAAGACATTGTTCCATGTATTTTTTCGGCTGATATCTAAAACAGAGGATTATATGATCACTTATCTGAAATGGCGTATCATCATCTTATCAGTTCCGAGAAACCTTGAAAAGAGCTACGATTGCCGATCGGTTCCTGAAGTCATACTTGCAGTTATAGTTATTAGACTTATCCAAGTGGGAGACTGTTGGATAAGGTGTCTAAGTCCATAACTATTTCTGATATGTACTTGACCCGACCCGACATGGTCCATTTAGGTTGCATGGCATCATGCATTTGGATAGACTAAATGAGAGGATTAACACTTTTGGTTTATTAATATATTATAAGTTCTAATATATCAATAGTATTATTTAATTAGTATTGATCAAGAATTAATCTAGAATTAATTAAGTGATCAAATGGTAACCAATTAAATATATGGGTTGATTATGTAAATCATCCATAACTTATATAGTGGGCTAAAAGGCTCCGTGGATAATCAAGTTGGGTTAAACCCATTGGATACTCCATGGAGGCTCCATGGGAGTTACAAACCCATGGATCATGGAAATGAAGAGTCATGCCACATTAGGGTTTACATGGTGTAACCCTAGATGTGACACACTATATAAAGAACATCATGCTCACCAAAATCGGATACACATAGTGACTAGAGGGCTTGACTGATTTTTTGAGTGTTACACATTCTCTCAAAGTTATTCCAAAGCATTTGGTGTTGTGTGAAGCATTTGAGGCGTCACACTTGGGGTGCTAGGCTCTCAAGGTTTCAAGGAATCATAACAACAACAAGGTATTTGTTTCTAGCTATATTTTCCCCATGTATGCTAGTAGGTTTATGAACCTTGGAAAAAGTATTTTGCATGTATCTTAGACAAACATAGATCCAAGGTTTTTTAGGGTTGCATGTACACTTAGGAGTGTTAGAATTGCTCAAAACCCATCAATTGATTCATCCAATGTTTTGGATAAAGCATGCTTATGGAATTGTCGTCTTGGAAATGTTAACAAGAAGCGCATAGCCCAACTCCAAAAGGGTAGAGTGTTGGATTCATTTTACTTAAAGTTGGATGGCACTTGTGAATTTTGTTTGCTTGGAAAGATGACTAAGTCACCCTTCACTGGTATTTGTGAAAGGGGTGAAGGTTTGTTGGACCTCATACACATAGATGTGTGTGGACCCTTCAGATCCTCCACTAGGGATGCTAACCGCTTCTATGTGACTTTTACTGATGATTATAGCCGATATGGCTATATCTACTTAATCAAGCATAAGTCAGAAACCTTTGAAAAGTTCAAAGAGTTTAAACAAGAAGTGGAAAATCAGTTGGGCAGGAAGATAAAGATGCTCTGATCCAATCGAGGAAGAGAGTATCTTAGTATCGAGTTCCAAGAATATCTTAAGGAGTGTGGAATTGTTTCACAATTGATGCCACCTAGGACACCACAGCTTAATGGTGTGGACGAGAGGTGTAATCGAACCTTGCTGGACATGGTTTGTTCCATGTTGAGTCGAGTTTCGTTACCTATCTCTGTAACATCCCAAAATACGGGCCAGAAATTTTCATTTTTAATTTAAAAGATGGTAGCAAAATATCATATGATCATATCATTTAATAAAACATGTCTCGTGACTGTAAACCATAACGTAAAACATAATAATGTCAAAGTACAAATCCCAGAAGTGCCTGAAACAACAACTGAAAACCATAAGCACGAAGCTTAGTGAGTTCCCCCCACTGTACCACATACCATATAACCACATAGCATACATATATGGTCAGGCATATCTGGGTGCCTGACCTACCCCTTCGGTCCTCTCGACCAGATACTGACTAGCATACCTGGGTGATGGTCTCCCCTTCGGTCCTCTCGACCGGATACTGATTAGCATATTTGGGTGCTGGTCTCCCCTTTGGTCCACTCGAACGGATGTTGGGGACTATTTCACCCCTACTACTACCACATAACACATCACATAATCTATCTAGCATGGCTGGGCTTGACCGCCCTTTCGTCCCTATCGACCGGTAATCTGGGGACTATCTCCCCCTACTGTCACTAGCACATAGCATCATATCATACTAGCACATAAACATATCACAGGTAGTAGCAACCCTAGATGAATATCACAGAGACAATCATCTAACATACAACTCCTACTGGTGGGTCGGCATTGTGGTCGTAGACCCACCGCTACTGCAAGGTAACTCACCTCAAAGTAGCTGCTAATCTGAGCGGGAACCAACTGTCTTCTGCGGCTGCTGCTCCGGAAATCCTCTGGCTATAATTCCCATAAAACACTCAGTCAAATATTGCTAACCGACCTCACGGTAAAATGACCATTTACCCCTAACCAGCCAAGAGTCAAAGTCAAAGTCAATTTCCAGTTGACCCGACTCGCCGAGTTGGTTCGCCAACTCGTCGAGTCCTTATCCAATCGATTGACCATAGTACCATCTCTACTCGTCGAGTTAGGCATTGACTCGATGAGTTTTTCCTTCTAACTGATGTCCAATAGTCCTTCATCCTACTCGCCGAGTTGTACGAACAACTCGTCGAGTTCATCTTCATCCGAAGAACACTCTATGCTGAGACTCGCCAAGTTGTATGAACAACTCGCCGAGTCTGTTCTTGAGGCAAGAAGATTTCCTTGGACTCGCCGAGTCAGGGCATTGACTCGCCGAGTTCCTCCATGGGTGAGTCCGGCTTCCGACTCACTGAATCACCCCCCATGACTCACGACTCCACTCAGCAACACGAAAAGGGGGAAAACTCGGAGACTCACGACTTCGATGAACGAATTGCCGAGTCTTTCACATGCAATTACTATATACTCGATTTTGCTTGAATCCAACTCATGCCATACATAGATCTAGGTTCTTAGGGCTTGATTAACATGTAAAAGACTCGGCAATTCCAACTTTACGTGTAAATAAACACCAATGAAGGTTTTAGGGCTCAAAATGCACTAAAAGAGTAGATCTAGGGCTTTCATGCAATATGGCTCCATAAAAGGCAGTAGATCCGAGCTCCTGGAGCTCAATCATGCTTAGATCTAAAGGTTAATCAACTTATCACAAACCCTAATTCATAATCAAGCTTGGAAATGGCTCAAGAAGGACTTTAATGGAGCTCTAAGGGACTCTTAGCATGAAAACAGAAAGAAACTGAGTTATACCTCAAGGAATCTCTGAAATAACACCAAGATGTCTAGCCTCTTTCTTCTCTTCTTGATCTACTCTCCTTTTTCTCTCAAAATCTTCAAGAACTCACACAAAAGCAGTTCAATCTCACAAGGAACGAGGTTAGGACGATATAGGGAGCTCTGAGGGTGAAGAGGGCGAGCTTGGGGGCGCATATGATGGTTTAAATAGGGTGCAAACCCTTGAAATCAGGGTTTCATCAGATAGCGGGGACCCACCGAGTCTAGAATATGGACTCGCCGAGTCGCCAACATAAACGTGTTCAATATCCTGGCTCTACTCGGCGAGTCGGGCCTATAACTCGTATAGTCCAAGGCTAAAAATTCAAAGTACTTAGATAAATTTTACATACCAGGAACTAGGTGCTACAAATCTCCCCCACTTATTTTAGACTTCGTCCTCGAAGTCTGCTGCTCGATCCTGGAACAGCTCGGGGTAATGCTCCATCATTTCTTCCACCGGCTCCCAAGTCCACTCCGAACCCTTCCGGAGCTGCCATTGCACCTTCACTAATTCCACCCTCTTGTTCCTCAGATCCTTCAACTTCCGGTCTAGGATTGCGACTGGACGCTCAATGTAATTCAGGCTGTCATCAACCTGAATATCTTCTAACGACACCACCGTTGAATCATCCACTAGGCACTTCCACAGCTGGGAGACATGGAAGGTGTTGTGGATCTGACTGAGCTCGGCTGGTAGATCCAGCTTATATGCCACCTTGCCCACTCGGGCTACCACCCTGAACGGAACAATGTATCTTGGGCCCAACTTGCCCCGCTTCCTGAATCGAATGACGCCCTTCCAAGGTGACACTTTCAGGAGTACCATATCCCCGACCTAGAACTCCAGGTCTGATCGGTGCTTGTTGGCGTAACTTTTCTGCCGACTCTACGCAGTCTGAAGCCTGCTTCGAACCTGCTGGATCCTCTCGGTCGTCTTGAGCACCACCTCTGTGCTCCCTATGACCCTCTGGCCAATTTCTCCCCAACATATCGGGGTCCTGCACCTCCGTCCATACAACAACTCGAATGGAGGACGGTCAATACTCGCATGGTAGCTGTTGTTGTACGAGAACTTGGCCAAGGGAAGATAGGTATCCCAGCTACCACCAAAGTCTAGCACGCATGCCCGCAACATATCCTCCAAAGTCTGGATGGTCCGCTTGCTCTGACCATCTGTCTGCGGGTGAAAAGTGGTGCTAAAATGCAGACGAGTGCCCAACTCATCATGAAACTTCTTCCAAAACCTGGAAGTGAACCGCACATCTCGGTCTGATATCACTGACACCGGCACCCCGTGCCGCGCCACTATCTCCCTGATATAGATATCGGCCAACTTTTCGGCCGAGATACTCTCCTGGATAGGAATAAAATGGGCGCTCTTGGTCAATCGATCCACGATGACCCATATCGAATCTACCCCTCGCGCAGTCCTGGGAAGCTTTGTGATAAAATCCATCGTAATATCCTCCCATTTCCACAATGGGATATCCTACGGCTGCATCTTGCCGTGCGGCCTCTGATGATCGGCCTTGACCTTCCTGCAGGTCAAGCACCGCTCGACGTACCAAGCCACGTCCCGCTTCATGTAGGGCCACCAATAGTCTAGACGAAGATCCCTATACATCTTCGTTGCCCCTGGATGAATGGAGAACCGGGACTTGTGCGCCTCCTCCATCAAAATCTGGTGCACACCCCTGAGATACAGCACCCACACCCTACGGTGTAGTGTCAATAATCCTCGGCTATCATAATCGAAGGAGGTGACTTGACCCACTATCCACTCGCTCTTCCGGTGCTCCTCCTTCATAGCCTCCTGCTGAGCTTCCCGAATCTGCTCTAACAGTGGAGTCACCATCGTTATCCTCATACACACCTCCCTGATTGGCGCCGCCTTACGGCTAAGCGCATCGGCCACTACGTTGGCTTTCCCCGGGTGATAAAGGATCTCACAATCATAATCCTTCACCACGTCCAACCACCGTCGCTGTCTCATGTTCAGGTTCGGCTGATCCATGAGGTACCTCAAACTCTTGTGGTCCGTGTAAATGGTACACCAAAACCCGTAGAGGTAATGTCGCCAAATCTTGAGGGCAAAGACTACCGCCTCCAACTCTAAATCATGCGTTGGGTAGTTCGCCTCGTGAGGCTTCAGCTGCCTCGAAGCATAGGCAATGACATGCCCTCTCTGCATCAATACCGCGCCCAATCCCAAAATAGATGCGTCACAGTACACCAAAAAATCCTCAACGCCCTCAGGCAGGGCTAAGATTGGCGCCTCGCACAACCTCTGTCTCAGAATCTCGAACGCCGCTTGCTGCTCAGGCCCCCATCGAAAGAGTACGGCTTTCTTAGTCAACCGTGTTAGGGGTACGGCTATCTTGGAGAAGTCCTGAATAAACCTCCGATAGTAGCCCGCTAATCCCAGGAAACTCCGAATCTCGGATGGAGACTTTGGAACCTCCCATCTCATCATGGCCTCCACCTTGGCCGGGTCTACTGAAATCCCGTTCTGGTTGACAAGGTGCCCAAGAAACTGCACCTCACGCAACCAAAACTCACATTTGGAGAACTTGGCGTACAAGCTCTCCCTCCTCAAGGTCTCCAAAACCTCTCTCAGATGCTCCTCGTGCTCATCCTGCATCTTGGAATAAACGAATATGTCATCAATGAAAACTATCACAGACCGATCCAGCATCGGTCTGCACACGCGGTTCATGAGGTCTATGAACACAGCAGGAGCATTGGTGATTCCAAACGGCATCACCACGAACTCATAATGGCCATAACGCGTCCGAAACGCGGTCTTCTGCACATCCTCCTCTCTGACCCTCATCTGATGATAACCTGAACGCAGATCGATCTTGGAGAACCAAGATTCTCCCTGTAACTAATCAAAGAGTTCATCAATCCTCGGGAGTGGGTAACGGTTCTTCACCGTTACCTTATTCAGCTCTCGGTAATCCATACACATCTGATGCGACCCGTCTTTCTTCTTCACAAACAGGATCGGGGCTCCCCAGGGTGAACTGCTCGGTTGAATGAACCCCTTGTCTAACAGCTCCTGCAGCTGTGTAGACAACTCTTGCATCTCAGGAGGAGCCAGCCGATACGGTGCCTTGGCTATTGGAGCCGCACCAGGAACTAGGTCGATCCTGAACTCTACCTGATGCTCCGGAGGTATTCCAGGAAGCTCCTCCGGGAACACATCAGTGTAGTCTCGCACCACTGGAACCTCGCTCACTGTCGCCTTACCCGCCTCCCGGGTATCCATAACGTACGCAACATATCCCGTGCAACCCTGCTGAAGGTAGTGCCTCGCTCTCGCTGCTGAACATACTGTGGGTCCACCCTGTGGCCTTTCTCCGGGGATCACCAACTCTCCCCCACTCGGTGTCCTGATCCGCACTAGCTATTGTGCGCAATCTATCACTGCCCCAATAGGGCTCAACCAATCCATGCCTATAATCACCTTGTTCCCTTGCAATGGGATGGGAACCAAATCCACCAAATAGCGCTCCTCAAATAACCTTAGAACACAATACCTGAACACTGCTGATGCTCGCACCGATCGATTGTCGGCAATTTCTACCTCTAAAGGGCAATCCAACATGCCCGAAGACTCAGTAAACCTCCTGCTAAGCGCAAGGGAAACAAATGACCGGGTGGCACCCAAGTCAAACAACACCTGAACTGGGATACCGTTCACATGGAACGATCCTAACGCATAAGCACATGACACATATCAATAACATAACATCATATAAAATAAAATAGAGGGAAAGAATCATACCTGTCACCACATCGGGTGCGGCGCGTGCCTCCTCGGTAGTCAGCTGAAATGCCCGGCTCCTCACCACTGGAGCCTCTGCCTTGCCCTGCCGGCCATCAGTAATCCGCAGGGTAGCTGGAGCTGGCGCCTTAACTGGCGTTGATGCTGTCAACTGGGGGCAATTGGCCTTCTTGTGGCCCCTATGGTTGCAGTGGAAACACAACAACTCAGACGACTGTATCACAGGTGCAGGGGCGGTACAATCCCTGCTGAAGTGCCCTAACTTGCCGCACTTGTAGCAGCCTGACGATCCCAACTTGCACGCTCCCTCGTGCGTCTTGCCGCATTTCCTGGAGCGGCCCCGCCCCTGTTGGCCTTTCGGCCCCACATCCGATCCTTTGGGCTTCTTCCCCGAAGCCCCCATAACATGCCCCTCTTCCGCCTTCCTCTTCCGGATGTGCTCCAGATCTATCTCCCTCTTCCTTGGCCTGGCAATCATAGAGTCCAGGGTAGGGCAAGCTGAAAAACTGACATGCTCCCAAATATCAGCTCGTAGCAAGTCATGATAGCGGGTCCTCCTCATATTATCATCACCCGCATACTGGGGCACCAGCAAAGCCCTCTCCCGGAACTTAGCGGTGATCTCCACCACAGTCTCCATCGTCTGCCTCATATCTAAGAACTCCCTAGCCAGCTGCTAAAGCTCGACAGACGGCGCAAACTCTGCTCTGAACCTCGTCACGAAGTCCGACCAGGTCATAGCCTCGACAGCCGAGGCCCCCAACGAGTCACCAACGGACTCTCACCAATCCCTAGCTCGATCCCTCAAACATCCTGCTGCAAATCTCACCTTCGACCCCTCAGGGCAGAAGCTAGTCAACTGTGCAGACTCAATGTCTGCAATCCATCGCCTGGCAGCTATGGGGTCCTTCGCCCCGTGGAAATCCAACGCACCACTGCCCCTGAAGTCCTTAAAGGATAGTGTGCGAGATCCCGACTGACCAGATGCCATGTCGCTCCTGAATGCCCGGAGGCGATTCTCCATCAACTCAAGTATCCCTTCCTTGATCGATCCGAAGATAATGGGGGGTCGACTCAAGGATGCCTCTGGTGATCTCTGACACGATAAACTTGCGGAGCCCCTCATCTACTGGCTCGGAACCTGATCCCAAACCCGAACTGCCAACTGCTGGTCTCGAGCTTAGTACCACCATTCTGAAATACATGAATAAAAACCGTTAGCGATACAGATACTCCTTGAGGGATCACATCTACTACAAGTTCCCTGGTCTTATCTTGGCTGATGAGAATTGTTATCGAGATTTGAAAAAGCAAAGTTAGATTTGAGTGGTTGAAGATTATGAACACAAAGAGTAAATATTAATTAGATCTCATATTGATAAATACTGATTACAAAATAAGCAGAAAAGAGATATCTATTACGAAAACAATCTCTTCCTACTTCTAACTTCAGTCCCTATTTATAGGGAACATGAGTGTACAAAATATATACTAAGTCTAGACATTTTCACTTCGCAAAACAGATGACTTAGTAAAATAACATAAAATGTGAAACTATACAATACACTATATTCGACTTTTACAATTTTACATCTACATTCTCCCCCTTTGTAAACAGTCGACGCTATTCATCCCATAAGCTTTTGAACAGCAGAGTGGATTGTCCTTCGCACTTCTCCATACCAGGAGATCACCTTCTTGAGATCTTTCTTGTCTCCTTCATTATTCTTCTTGCAATTATTCATACAGACAATAAAGTGCGTATATTGCGAAGAATTATATCTTTCAATCTCTGAGACTTTGAACAAAAATTTCTTGGGTTTCCGTTTTGTGTCTCTTCCAGAAAACACCATGCCGAACGGTTTTAGGCATATTTCTCCAACTACATATTTCGACAAAGCTGATTGGGATAAAGTTTCTTCCCAAGGAACATTTACTTCTCTTCCCACCACATTAGCCAATTCGTCATCTGTAAGGGCCAAACAGTCGAAGTAGTTGTCAATGAATGTTTTCACATGTGCAAATCCAACCTTGAACACTTCTGTCTTAGAGCCTTTGAGATTATTTTCTTCCATATGCTTCAAGATCAGAGCCACTTGAATTAAATCATTGCAGTTCATCAATGGAAAATCAGCTACCGTGAAGTCATACTGCTTGTTGTCTGCTCTGATAACAAAATAACGAAAATTTTGAAGCATAGCTTCAAATAATACATCTTTCTTGATTGTCAGCACCTTTTTGATCTTCAATAAAGACCAAACTTCATCTGGATTCTTCCCCAAGACAGCATGAAATCTGATTTTCATGTGAGTATAATCATCAGGATTATCAAATTTCTCACTTATCTTGTACTGAGCAGTAATGAATAACATTTAATTTATTGGAAAATCCAGCTGACAATTATCTGAGTTCGCAATATCATAACTCCTCTTTGGCTTCTTCTCAAACTCGTACATCTCCCTTCCTACTACTTTTGACTCTATTGTTTCATATGAGTAAAGCTTCGCAGGATCTCCTTTGTTCATTGTGGGAGGATCACTTGCTCTCTGCCTCATAATGCTCTGAACTTGCCTCATTCTTTCCAACTCGGCTTCAGCCTCAGCTTTCTTCTCCTCCTTTGATTTTTCATATAAGATCCCTTTTCCTTTTCCCACCGTATCTGTTTGAGGTTTTGAACTTGAACCTCCATCTTTTTCTCCAATAACGATTCCTTTGGCAATCGTTTTGTGGTTACTGAGGTTGAGGAAATTGGCTTCGTAATTATGGGAAGAGTAGTTATAAGTTGAGTAGATATAACTTTCCCAACTGTCTTCACATCTTCTTCTTTACTTAATCTTTTCTCTCCCCCTTGCACCCCTGTGAAAGCAGGTGGGGCACTCCTGGGTAGTAAAGAAGTAAAATTTGCGAGTGGAGCAAGAGCTTTCTGAATTGCTTGCTCTAAAGTATTAATCTTTAGAGTCAAGAACTCAGGAGTAAGAATTTGAGTTGTTGAAGATTGCGAAACCATCATCTTAAGCTCAGACACCAACTTGAATAGCTGAGCAAGCTTCTCCTTTGTTTCTTCAGTAGTTGCTTCAGAATTACGAACATCAGCAAACTTTTGTACTTGTGAAGAAACCTCCATAATCTGCTTTTGAACTTCAGCATTTTGAGTATGAATATCTTGAAGCTCCTTCGCAATTTCAGATTTCAATTCTTGAAGTTTAAAGTTGACATCTTCTCGAACCTTCTTCACATCTTGTACAAAAAGAACATGACGTTCTTTTGCAACAGCTTTCAAATCCTTTACTGCTGAAGAAAAATTGCTACCTTGTGCTTGAATGCGAAGCTCATTATTTTTGTCGGATTGATCAACCTTCTCCATAATCCGCTTCTCAGCCCCTTTGATCATTACATCAACCTCCATAGCAAAAATAGAGGACATCCTGCCAGAATCAGCTTGTGACTGAATAATAGCATTTAATTTTTGATTCAGGATTTTAAATTGTTTTCCTGTCATAAGCATATGATCAGGAATATCCTCCTCCTCTGAATCAAAATGAATATCTTCAATGATTCCTCCAAAGGCACCGCCTTCAGCTTCAGTATCAGATAAAGATTGCGAAGGTTGAAGATTTTCGGGTGATTGAGAAGGAAAAAGAGTTGTAAATGGGTTTTGAAGAACATGATCAAAAATTGATGAAGTGGTGGATAAAGTGGTAACTGGAATTGAAACAACTGGTAATGAAATGGGTAAGGATATTGAGATTGGGATTGTGGTTGCAACACTCAGGATAGGTGCCCCCATATCAGATACGTTGACAACCGTATCAGAAATAGGTACCTCCTCAGAAACTGATTTGGTAGGAACTATTTCGAGTGTTTTGGTTTGTGGTAGAGTGGTAGAAATTTGCGAAGTATGAATAATCGGTAAAGAAACATTTACCATAGATGTTACGGGTGGAGTTTCTGGTACGATTTCTTCATCAGATGATTCATTGCGAATCACCATCTTTCTCCTTTTGACAAGTGTACGTTGCATGTTTTTGGCAACATCTTCAGCTCTTTGTCTTTTCTTGCCTGGAGAAACCGAAGCTGGAATACTGCGAATAGTAACACCTTTACTACTCACCTCAGCCTTGCGAATTTTCTTCAATACCCCAGACTTAGAAGGTATGATTTCTTTCTTCGACTTTGATGAAGTATCTTCAGTCTGAATAGCTTCATCTTGAACTTTTGGTGAGGATGAACTCTTCGCATCTTTCTTGCTAATCTTCTTCTTCTTTGACGGAGTAGCTGTTGGGTTTTGAGCAACCTAACACTTCCTAAGTGTGCATGAAACCCTAATAAACCTTGGAT
Organism: Lactuca serriola; assembly: GCF_051521515.1. Lineage (NCBI taxonomy): Eukaryota > Viridiplantae > Streptophyta > Magnoliopsida > Asterales > Asteraceae > Lactuca > Lactuca serriola. The sequence continues at coordinate 168,972,331 of NC_136411.1, read as the reverse complement.
CTATGTTTTCTTCTAAAATACATGCAAATAATAACTTCCAAGGTTTCTTCCTAACTAGCATAGCATAAGGATTATGAATCATAAAAGTACCAGTAGAAATACATACCTTTTGATGATGGTTGATTGTTTGGAGTTTGAGAGCCAAGCACCAATATGCCTCAAATGGAATCACAAATCACCACAAACACTTGGAAAACTTTGAGAGAGTAGTATACTTTCTTGTGGAATCGGCCACCACTAAGTCTCACACAACTAGTGTCTCATTTCTTGCATCATATGCTTCTTTATATAGTGTGCATGGTTAGGGTGAAACCCTAATAACCCATGTCTTTTCCTTTCCAATGATCCATGGGTTAAAAGCTCCATGGACTTCCATATTAGCTTAGCCCATTTAACAAATGAGTATTAGCCCACACTATATAAAATATAATAGCCCATAATTTAATCAGTCTTCTTTTTAATCTCTAAATTAATTCATAATTAATTTAAGACTAAAACTAATTAAATAACATGACTTCATATTAATATATTATAACTTATAATATATTAATAAATCGTAAGTATACAATTCTCATAAAATTATCCATAAATCGTTTAGGTGAAGTGCAACCCAAATGGACCATGCCGGGTCGGGTCAGGTATGTACCAAATAAGTTATGGACTTAGACACCTTATCCAACAGACTCCCACTTGGATAAGTCTAATAACTATATTTGCGTATGTTACTTCAGGAACCAACCAGCAATCGTAGCTCTCGAAAACTTTGTTGTGCTATGAAGCGCCATTTTAGATAAGTGATCATATAATCCTCTGTTCTCATGATATCAGCCGGAGAAATACATGGAACAACGTCGTACTTATTGTCCAGCAGTTTGTTTCCCAATTTTCGATTTGTTTGACAAAGAACTTAATCGAACACATCAATTTAGTTCTGACCGGCCGGTACATAGGTCACAACAAAATCATCGAGGGGTTATAACATCAAGTTACTGACGCGTTTACGTGCAATCAATGTACAACCAACTCATAGGTAACAACTCATATCTCTAGGTTTGAAGATTTATATGATATTACCGTCTCACGATCACTCGAGATAAATTCCATGAAGTGATACAAGTGAGCGTGGGTTTATTCCAATACTCATAACTTATGAGCACTCATGAATGTTGTAGCAACCATTGCTATGACTAAACCCATTTAGCCATCTACAAACTCGATTCATGACAGTCTTGATTCACACCTACTTCCAACATATGAACGATTGTGGAGTGTTTAAATAACTTAGTCATTCGGAAAGAATAACCTAGCTCTTTTGGAAGTCAAAACATGCAAAGTGAAACACAATATTAATCGAATCCAATATGGTCTCAGAACCCTTTTGAATATAAATAGAACCACCTTTTATTTATCACCATATTGATTACACATTATTCATTGTATAATGTTTCAAACAATCAACTTAAGACTTGAATAAAAACAACAGTCGTCCCATGCTCCTAGCATGTACACTTTGTTTTTCTAAACAATAGTTATGCCATACTCCAAGTATGCACACTATGTTTGTCTATGATCCTTACATTGTGATGTAGATCAATTGAACATGATTCCATTGATACTCATCTCACAATCCCAAATCCTTATTGTAAATGTGAGAATCCCTGATTCCTATCATTTACCAAAAAACTGTTAGATTTTAAACTTTTATGCAATGTTCCTCTTGTAATGATTATGCACAAAGTCACAAAAACCTTGTCACCAGTCATTACACAGTATTCCAAAGAAGGTCAACTTCTATGGAACGGAAGTCTCATATTCAAAGTACATTGCTTTGAACATCCTTCTTGCATTGAGGTTTTCTAATCTTACATAGATTGAATAACTTCCACCTATGGAGACATTTCCATAGTCCCATTTTGACTATCACTTCCGAACAAGAGTTACTTCTTTTCAGAATATGTCAATATGGTCCTTTCCAACAACTTACATCATACTTCTAACTGTCCCTGAGCAACCAATCTTTGGCGAACCTCAGATTGTCCTCGACAATTGCTTAATCACTTTAGTCATATCCAGTTCTAGACTTTTCCCTTCTAAATGCCCTGATCATTTCGAAAATTTAGAAAGGATGAATATTATAGCACATGCAATCGATCCTATATCCGAAGCATATGGGACACGATTCATGATGTTTGACATAAAGACATGATACTAGACCAGTCTTTTGCTACAACATTTTTTATTTGCCATGTTTTCAAAATTTAACTATGAAGAGGGATGCCGTAGTCATAATTGAATTTTGAGAACGCAATATATATAGAATTTCCTTAAGTCGAACCATTCAGACATAAAATTCATATATATGTCCTTGACTAATGATGATTAAAATCTCAATCTAAGCTTCTAGAATTGAAACGAAGTATAATTTCCTCTCCCTTAATTCTAGCAAAACAACTTTTCAACCCCTGCACTTCATGAATTGAAACTTTGTTTTCTATAATTAACATTGCTAACTTGCAACACTAAACGTAATAATCATGCTCCCACTAACATGATGATTATCAGCATAACACTTATGCTCCCACTAGCTTTGACATGTATTCAGAAATCGGTTGGACTTCTAAAATTTAGATTCATACACCTTTCCGTAGATAGCTCACCTGTGTGTCTAAGCAATTTGAAGAACTATGAAAAGGGATGTCGTAATCATAGTCTCAATTTCTTAGACCTTTGCCATTTCTCACAAGTCCATGTTAGTGTGCCGGTTAACCACACGCGCTCCACTAACGACTTTTGAAAATGCAAATAACAAAATTGATATCTACGTAAAATCTACTTAGTGAAAGCATTTCCTCGCCATCATTTTCATGAATCGGAGAGAAACCTTATGACACTTAGACTTTATAGTGTATGAGTTCCTATCCATGTGAATTTGTCAAAACCATAATCACAAGATAAGGTTAGTGGCAAATTCAGCCTTACATGGATTAAACTTGTTCAATCTTAGTTTCTTGTCACCTTGGTAGCACAAGGCCCACCAATGCTTCCAAGTTGAACTCTGATAACTCACGTGCAAATTCAACTTATTTGAAGTAGGTACAGAAATAAGAATTATGTCAACACGATAGGTTGCAAACCTTAAGTCGTGTGCTAGTGATAAATTATAGGTTTTACTCTTGATTAAATCTTGAAACTCTTTCGGGATCTTTAAGGCTCCCACTGTCCCCTTGATATATAAGTTTCCCCAGTCAAGAACCATTCCTTGACAAAACAAATATTCAAGGGATAGTGCGGATTCTTATCAAGACTAACACTTCACACAATTGGTCTTAGTTGGTCTTTGTCTCATCCAAGACATCACAACTAACCAATCTCAAATGTACAAGGGTAGAAACATTTTACACTACATTTGGTAAGTGTTTTAAACCTTACTTTATGTCACTCAATGTTGCAATCTTGGAGTATGACTCTAAGAATTGTTTTGGAACGAAGTATGACTCATCTTCTTGATTTTAACCAATCCAACAATTCATGACCTCTCTTCTTAGCCATAACAATGCACTAAGACGTCCTTAGAGTTTGAATTTGTGATATGGTTTCATAATCATTAAGATGATCATGAAATACGATACTAAAGTACTCTCCCATCCTTTCAGATTTGAGAAACTTTTATCTTTCTGCCTAATTTGATTCTTCTCATTTGTTTTGTCATACATTGTAACCTTTCCAATGTTACAGAATTATACTTAACCTTATAAGTATAATCATATTTAGTAATATTTAGTAAATCATGACAAATCAATCTTTGTGGTGGACCTTGACCAGCGCACACCCAGTGTACCTAATTCCTTAGTCCTTCAATTGACTCACATATACATGTGATCAAAGAATTAGTCTTAATTTTCAAAGATGAAAATTCTCATTCATCATACAATACAACTTGTATGATTCCAAGTTTCTGTCCAATTGAAACTTGGGTGATGAAAAACTTTCTTCATTTGGTAAATTCAGACACTACCACAAATGAAAGAATCAAATCCACTTTCCAATATTGCTATTACTGGAAACATATAAGCAACAATTTTCCACAGATTCCATTGTAAGGATATTTTTAAAATAAATAAAATTAAAACCCCTTTTTTTCTTTTTTTTTAAAACTTTGCGGAAAAACTTATCCTTACAATCCACATGAAAACCTTGTTGTTATCTATTCATAAGCAATATATTATAACTCTTAAGCAACAGCTCAAAATTCTGATTGTCGAACCATGCGATCAAAACCCACCTTTGCAATCAGAATCAACATATACTTACTTTAAGCTTCCTATCTTTTCTTTGATTCTTAAAAACATCAGCATGTGACCCATTCACATTATGTAATAAGAATCTCCAAATAGGAACTTAATAGAGTTAGACAGTGGACTTTACCCGAAGTAGAGTCAAACCTCTTGACTTGATCAACCTTATGACCTTTCAGGTGAATAGGGCAGCTTCGCAACCAATGCCCCTTCCTTTGGCAACAAAACACATGGACCCTTTAGTAATGGCACATGAGACTATCTCAGACTTAGCCTTTCTCTTTACCATTTGGTCAACCGAGTTGACTATGGCCGATCCCTTTCCATTGGGAAGAGAAATCCTTTTCTAGATATCCAATGCTACCATTGTCAATGTCCATGTAGACTTGGGAAGTTGTTCTTTTAATCAAATTTGCTTTACTGGTGTTCCAAATCATTGCTGGTTCCACAACACCAAGCAAATAGATAACATCATTAAGGGTCATATCATAGTCTGCCTCATAGTAGTCCCAAAGAGACTCACTATGTTACTAAGAAAGTGATTGAACATCCAACTTTCACGAGACTTTGACACCCAACTCTCTCGGCTTGTCAATATGTGACTTTATCTCCAAGATGTGAGCACACAAAGACTATGCTTGCCAATAGGGATTGAGTGACTTTAAACTTTTCAAGAAGTTGTGGGTAAGGGAGAATAATTGGAGGAGGTGGAGGAAGTGAAGCATGATGTTGAGGGACACCATCTTCAAGAGATTTGGGAAGATCATATTTGTCTGAACCAGACATCTATAATGGGAGAAAATCAAGTTAGTTGATTCAAATTCCTTAATATAACACCCAAAATGAAATATTAAGGCTAGGACCCAACACAATATTTTATAATTTGGAAGAGGGATGCCGTAATCCAAGCTATAAAATATTTGAAGGTAGGCGAATGACGATTCACCAATTTCCACCATGAAAAACGAAATAATTTATTAGCTTTTAATTGGATTTGAAATTCCTAGATATTTTGAGATTCATTGAACTTTTCAATGGCATGTTTCAATCTCGAGTGTGCCCTCTCAAATTTTGTGACTAGGATGCCGAGGATCACAAAACAAGGTGTGAATAACCATACCAATTCACTTGGTGCCCTTAATATTATCACCTAATCAATGTGCCGGTTAACCACACACGCTCCATTGATCTATGAAAAACATTAAGTCACCCTTCGTGATCCTTACTAGTCCAAGTTGGTGTGCCGGTTAACCACACACGCTCCACCAACGACTTGGTAAGGTACAAAGTGTGAATTCCATGGGCTAGCACCAAATTCACATTTTTCCTAAAGTAACTAAGATTGGGAATTAAATAAAACATTTAGTTACTTTATAATATTCATTATACTTTTAATGAGAATTTAAAGTCATTGTCCTACCGGTTTGGCTAACGACCCTCTACCGATCAAGCAAGCGGTGGGTGAGAGTGGACACCCATTAAGTCGCCATTTTATAGGCAACAACCTTATACCCACCATATAGACCGGCTTCGTGAATGAGGCCTACTAACGGTAAAACGACTTGTTCTTATACATATATATATATATATATATATATATATATATATATATATATATATATATATATATATATATAATTAACCATTAATGTTATAGATAGTATAAGTGTTGAATTTTAACTTTTAAAATTCTAAGTGTTGGAATTAAAGTTTATTAAAGTGTGTGAAACTTTTCCAAATTCCAAAACTTGAGGGCAAGTTTTGGAACTCTTTAAAACTTTTCATTTCATAACTTATGAATTAAAGGTTCATAAAATGAAGACTCTTCATTTTATGTAACTTATGTGTTTTTAATGTTTGTTAAAGAAAAGTGACCTTTGGATATCCATAACTTGAGGACAAATTATGGACTCCATTAAAACACATAAATGATCAAGAATTAATCCTAAACAATTCAGCAAATAATTCCTATCATCTTCTAAATTCATAAGAACATGAACATGATTATCAATTATATGAACACATACAAAGCATGAAATTTTGATATATGCTATTGTAAATGGATTAGAACAACCATTACACCAACTAAAATAAGTTTTAAAACATCAAAACAGTTTAGGATAAAGTTTCTAGTCCATTTCCAGCAGCAAAAGTCGAAAATCTGCATTCCGAACCTTCTACTCGCCGAGTGCACGAACCTACTCGGTGAGTAGGATGAATTTTGCCTTGGACTCGGCGAGTCCATCATGCAGACAGCAAAAATTTCGACTTTTTCACTATTTTGCATCAAGTATCAAACAAGCAAGCCTAGTCTCTGATACCACTGTTGGGTTTTGAGCAACCTAACACTTCCTAAGTGTGCATGCAACCCTAATAAACCTTGGATCTATGTTTTCTTCTAAAATACATGCAAATAATAACTTCCAAGGTTTCTTCCTAACTAGCATAGCATAAGGATTATGAATCATAAAAGTACCAGTAGAAATACATACCTTTTGATGATGGTTGATTGTTTGGAGTTTGAGAGCCAAGAACCAATAGTGTGAATGCCTCAAATGGAATCAAAAATCACCACAAACACTTGGAAAACTTTGAGAGAGTAGTATACTTTCTTGTGTAATCAGCCACCACTAAGTCTCACACAACTAGTGTCTCATTTCTTGCATCATATGCTTCTTTATATAGTGTGCATGGTTAGGGTGAAACCCTAATAACCCATGTCTTTTCCTTTCCAAGGATCCATGGGTTAAAAGCTCCATGGACTTCCATATTAGCTTAGCCCATTTAACAAATGAGTATTAGCCCACACTATATAAAATATAATAGCCCATAATTTAATCAGTCTTCTTTTTAATCTCTAAATTAATTCATAATTAATTTAAGACTAAAACTAATTAAATAACATGACTTCATATTAATATATTATAACTTATAATATATTAATAAATCGTAAGTATACAATTCTCATAAAATTATCCATAAATCGTTTGGGTGAAGTGCAACCCAAATGGACCATGCCGGGTCGGGTCAAGTATGTACCAAATAAGTTATGGACTTAGACACCTTATCCAATAGTAGCAACATCTAGTAATACTCCAGTCTGCTCTGATGGGTCAACAGTTCGCAAATATCTCACCAAAGCTTTGTGAGTTTGAGACATTTTGCGAAGCATCGCATCTGGAATGCGAGCAACATGAGTAAAGATTGCTTCATCATCTTCTATCGTCTTTGGAAACCGGTATAAAGAAAATTCTGCAACTTCAGCATCCTCCATTACTGGAATTGATTCTTTTTCATAGACCTTTTCTAGAATCAAGCTCCAATATCTGGCACACGAGATCCCCTTTTCCGAATTTGTGTTTTCAAGACTTTTAACAAATTCCTTCCATAACTGGTTTGCATAATCTACGTTGATATCATAGTATATGCCCATAACCATGGCATATACTTCCATTCTTCCTCTATCCATTCCGACGGATCTTCCTGTAAGACACCTTAGAAAAATGCCAAATAATAAATTCCAGATACACGGCAACCCAGACTTTCTAAAGTCACTGATTTTCTCAAGCTCCGGTTGATGACCCATCTCGTTGAACATGTGAATGATTTGCGAGTTGACAGGTTTGACAAACGGAGGGTTGTTTGGAATCTGCAAGATTTCAACAAACATCTTCTTGGATAGTTTAACCCGTTTGTTGTTGGTTAAATTGAAGGTGATCACATCCGCTGTGTGATTGTATGATGCCGTTGAATCTGCAAGGGATAACCATATCATTGGAACAGAGAAGGAACTGAACATGGCAGTTGACAGAGGTGATCGTTTCAGAGCAATGATAAGCATCTTCAATTCTTCAGGATAAGAGGAAACGTTTGGATCAACTTGATAATTGGTGCTTTGGATTTTCATCAGGGATTGAGAAAGAACTTCATCAGTGTTGGATTGAGTGGCTGCCATTGTTAGGGTTTTCAGAAAGATGAAGTTTTGATCAAGGTTTAGACTTTGAAGGTTTTATGAGAGTTCTGTTTGCGTAACCGTATATAGTGTGCTTGATCCCCCTTTTATAGGTTACTCAAAATTGATTTGAAATGAAAGCGGGATACATTTAATGTTATCCGATGTGGCACCTTGAAAATCGGATCATGACTGCAAAAGATAACCATGCTTCAAAAAGTAACTGTCCCATCTCCTTGAAAACCGGATAGAATACCAACCATTTTGAGTATACACCCTGTCAAGTTTCCCATTATAGAATCTAAACCGTTAAAACCCTTCGCATGGAGTCAAGGCTCTTTCACTTTTGGGATATAAAGTGAAGTCATATGCCAGATTTGCGAAATCATCAGTCTGAGTTGGTTTTACTCAAAACCTCAAGGATTTCGTGTGTGCATTGTGTCAACAAAATAAGATGAGAAACAAAAAAAATATTTGGAATGTTGTGATGTCAAAAATTTAATTTGACATGAATGCAGTAAAACCCCAGGCAAAGGTTGTTTCGTTAATTATCAAGAGAGATAATCAACAGCTTATGTAGTTTCCCGTGATTTACAATCAAATACTTGTAGAGAAGTATCGAAGGGCTTCTTTTAAAAGACATTATGGATTGGTTTGAAATTTCATTACATATCAGCCTTAACATAAGGTGAGAAATTGTAAATGAAATTACTTGTTTGACCAGTGTAGTCAGTGACAAGTTGGCTTGTGAAAATATTTATCATGACAAGGATTTGCTAATGAAACTTACACTGAAATCATATTCAAAAGAAAATTTGTTCTGGATCTTGTTGGGTAACAAACATTCTTGGTTGTGAATATTTGATCAAGACCACACATGCGAATTGAATATGATTTGAAGTTTCGAAATTTTTGATACTGAAACAAAGGTTTCGTAAAAATCTGGAACAAAGTTCCCCGTCAATTCCTTAAGGTTTATGATTTTTGGGTTTCACTTCCATCACGAACTCATGATGTTAGATCATAAACACAGACTTGTGATTTGTCTAGGTTTTGATTGGTTTGATCAAAAACCTCAAGGACAAATCCCTTCAAAAATTTGGAGTGTAAGAATGGTTTGGTATAAAAAGATTGGATAAGAATCGAAGTGTACCTCTGTGATTATGGACAAAACAGAAAACTCTTAACTCATTTGAGAAGAGTAAGGTAGCTCTGTTGACTTATGCAAATATAAGCCTTTTTGGGAAGAAATTTTCATGTGATAATTTCATTAAGGCTTTCTTCACACACATAGAGTCATGTTGAGGCTTTTGGTCTACATACAGCAGCATGCTTCTAGGGACATCCTAACTAGTTTTTAAAAGAAATTTGATACCTTCCCGTAGAAACACATAAGTATGACCTCTTCGCATTTTAGCCCTGTATTAAATTCTCAGCACACAAAGTTTAAAGAACAAAGAAAACAAAAATATTTTTGTGATTTTTGAATTTTTCAAAATTAAAGAACATAACAACAAAAAAAAACATTTTGTATTTTTAATTTTTCAAAATGAAAAACATAACAAAATAAAATCTTTTTGGATTTTTGATTTTTCAAAAGTTAAAAAAAATTAGTCATAAACCTTACCTTAGTTGTTATGATCTCAAATGCGAAAAGATGTGGATGCGAAGCCTCTGAATGAACAGTAACCTCTGAACAAATTTGACTCATAACTGCTGAACAAGACTTTTAGGCATGAGTTGTTGAAATTGAATTCGCATTAATCATCCCCAAACCTGCTAAAATTCTAACAAATGATTTTTCATCAAGAGGTTTTGTAAAAATATCAGCAAGTTGTTCAGTTGTTTTAACAAAATGAATTTCAATATTCCCATCTTCCACATGATCTTTGATAAAATGATATCGAAGAGCAATGTGTTTTGTCTTTGAATGTTGTACTGGATTATGACAAATGCGAATTGCACTTTGCGAATCACAATACAAAGGAATCTTTTTCATGTTTATTGCATAGTGACGAAGTTGACTCTGAATCCAAATAATTTGCGAAGTGCAAGCAGCAGCAGCTATGTATTCTGCCTCAGACGTTGATATAGCCACACAAGTCTGTTTCTTTGATTGCCAACTCACCAACTTCCCATCCAATAGTTGACATCCACCACTCGTACTTTTCCTATCCAAAGTACATCCTCCTAGATCAGAATCTGAAAAAGCTTGAATGAAAAATTCTGTTTTCGTAGGATACCAAAGTCCTAAAGAAACGGTTCCCTTTAGATAGCGAAAAATATTTTTCACTGCAGTTAGATGAGGTTCTCTAGGATTAGCTTGATATCTAGCACAATTGCAAACCGAAAACATAATATCAGGTCTACTTGCAATTAAGTACAATAAAGACCCTATCATGCTTCGATAAAGTGTTAAATCAACAGCAGGAGCATCTAACGAAGGGGTTAGTCTTGTTCCTACTGCCATTGGTACTCTGAGTTTTGTGTTATTAGTCATTCGAAACTTTTCAAGCAAGTTCTTCATATATTTTTCTTGATTGATTAAGATTCCATCCCTGTTCTGTCTTATGTTTAAACCAAGAAAATTATTGATTTTTCCCATCATGCTCATTTCAAACTGACTTTTCATTAAATTTTCAAATTCAATTGACAATGCTGGATCAGTTGAGCCAAAAATAATATCATCAACATAAATTTGAACAAGCATTAGATGACACCCAACTTTCTTGCGAAATAATGGGGGGTCAACTGATCCTTGTTTAAATTTAGATTGTTTCAAGAAATTTGTAAGTGTTGCGTACCAGGCTCTTGGTGCTTGTTTTAATCCATATACAGCTTTGTCTAGGATATAAACATGATTAGGATGTTCATTGCTTATAAATCCTGGTGGTTGTTCAACATACACTGTTTCTTCTAGTTCTCCATTTAAGAATGCACATTTAACATCCATTTGATAAACATCAAAGTCTTTGTGAGCTGCATAGGCTAAAAATATGCGAACTGCTTCAAGTCTTGCAGCAGGTGCAAATGTTTCTTCATAGTCTATGCCTTCTTGTTGCGAATAACCTTTAACCACTAGTCTAGCTTTATTTCGAATAATATTGCCATCTTTATCGGTTTTGTTTTTAAAAATCCATTTTAATCCGACAATTGAAACATCAGAAGGTTTAGAAACTAATCTCCAAACCTTGTTTCGTTCAAATTCAGCCAGTTCAGATTGCATAGCAATAACCCAATAGGAGTGTTCCATAGCATCCTTTACTGTCTTTGGCTCTATTTTCGAAATAAATACATTAAACATACAGAGTTCTTGGTTCGCATTGAGTACCTCATTTTTCGCACGAATTTGAGCTCTAGTCAACACACCTTCTTGTGGATTACCAATTACCTGTTCTTTTGGATGATTTCTTGTCCATTTCTCAAGTGGTGGAAAATTAGGATCAAATTCTAATGGTGCATCTTCATACATATCTTCATTTTCAGATCCTACAACAGAAAAGTTATCATTTAGTTCATGAAACTCATCATTTTCATCAAGATTAATTGCCTCTGTTTCATCATGCTCCCCCTCAACATGATCTTCATATTGATGCTCCCCCTCAAAATGATGTTCTTGTTGATTCTACGAATGCTCCCCCTCAACTTGATGATTCATAATTTCAATCTCCCCCTTGAAAGTTGGCTGATTATCTTCATGAATACTCGTATGTTCCTCCTCCACACGAATATCAGGCGTACTTTCACAAGTTATTATCGAATCATCAGTATGTTTTGAGGATTCTGATGTTTGATTATCAGGAGCATTATTTTCTGCATCAATTGCCCTGTCAGGAATGCCGAAAATTAAGTCATAATCAAAATCATTTATTTCATAATTATTAATTGGAGTATTTGAATCCACAAGTATTGATTTATTTTCAAATTTACTATCCATTTATTTAAGATAGTAATCATCAAATGTTAAATTGAAAGTTTCTTCAACTTTTCTTGTTCTTTTATTAAGCACTCTGTATGCAACTGAATTCTGTGAATATCCTAAGAATATGCCTTCATCAGCTTTAGCTTGGAACTTGGACAAATTATCTTTGAGATTCATGATAAAACACCTGCAATCAAAAACATGAAAGAATTTTACATTAGGTTTCCGATTATTGATTATTTCATATGGAGTAACATTGAATCTTCAATGAATGAATGATCGATTCTGAGTAAAACATGCAGTGGACACTGCTTCTGCCCAAAGATATTGCGGTAGATTCGCATATGTTAACATGGTCCTGGCTGCTTCGCATAGAGATCGATTTCTTCTTTCAACAACTCGATTTTGTTGTGAAGTATATGGTGATGAGAAATTAAGTGAAATGCCTTTGCTTGTGAGAAAAATATCAAGAGTTTGATTTTTAAACTCAGAGCCATTATCACTTTTAATTTTTCGTACATTCTTCTTCAGACTGAGTTCAATCTTTTTGATAAAATCTATCATCGTCTGAGCAACTTCAGATTTCAACCTGAGAAAAAACACCCATGTGAATCGAGAGAAATCATCTACAACAACTAAAATATACCGCTTTTTATTGATTGTTGCAACAGTCGATGGTCCACATAAGTCAATGTGAAGAAGTTCCAATGGTTCTACGATTTTTGAATCTATCACAATCGGATGACCTTTTCGATGTTGTTTTCCTTGTTCGCAAGCTGCACACAAAGAATCATTGTCAAATTTTAGTACTGGTAACCCTCGAACTAAATCTTCAGTTACAAGTTTATTAATATTTCGAAAGTTCAAGTGTGACAATCTTCTATGCCAAAGCCAGCTGAGATCATTAGATGCTTTTGATAGTAAACACACAGCAGGTTTTCCCACAATTGGTTTGATGTCCAGTGTAAACATATCACCATATCTTTTGGATTTGAGAAGTATTTTATTTGACTTCGCATTTGAAATGATACTTCCTTCTTCATTAAATACAACTTGATTTCCAGTACCAACAACAAGTTGTGACACACTTATCAAATTATGTTGAAGTCCTCCAACATAAGCAACTCTGTTTATAGTGAAGTTTCCATTTGTGACTTTGCCATAGCCTTTCACTTGACACTTGTGATTATTTCCAAATTTAACTACTCTAGCATTTTCCAAGCTTCTATAATCTCGCAAGTTTTCCTTTCTTCCAGTCATATGATGAGAGCAACCACTATCAATATACCATTTCGTATCATATTGCTCGTCACACATCACTTGCATTTATTGAAAGAATTTAGGAACCCAAGACTTGTTGGGTCCATCATTAGTAGAATGAAACAAATTCTTGGAATTTAAAAACCATGTTTTCACTTTGTTTGTAACAGAATCCATTATATCAACATCATCAGATCTAGATATTGAGATATAGTCATTCAATAGTTTTGGATTTCCATTGATTGTAATCTTATCCTTCACAACATTCACATTTTTGATAACTGGTTTCCATTTTTGAACCGGAACTTGCGAATTATGAGATGTTGAACTAGCAGTTGAAGAGTTATTTGCGAACTTATCAAATGCATTCTTGATTTATTCCTCTGAAAACTTCCCACTTTGATATTTTCTTCCTTTCCCTTCAAACCAACGATTGATCGTACTTATATCAGATTTTCCTTTTGTATATGAAACTTTGGTTGGTTTTGAGACTGAAGGATTTGGAAAATTTGGTTGTTTTGGTGAAAATTTCACTTTGGCTTGAGTTGGGTTTTTCAAACTTGATGAAGTATTCGTGAATTTGCCAACATTTTGAAACTTTTGATTATTTGCAAATTTTTGCGAATTCTTAAATTTTCGATTGTTGTCATATTTGCGAATATATGGAACTTTGTCAACAGAGTTTATTGGTTTATGAAAACTTGAATCTGTTTGTTTATTTTTGTTTTGAAATTTTGATGACGTTTTTGAAATTTGTTCTTTTTCAACTCTTGGTTTGTCATTAGACACAACTTGCCAGAAAATTGCTTTTCTTGCTTTTCTTTTTGAAACATTATTTTCTGTTGAATAATTTCCAACCATCAATTTGCATTCATGTGAATTTAGTTTCACTTTAGACTTTGATTTTTCAGCTTTTTCAAAAATTTTGTTTGATTTTTCACCTTTAACCACCCATTTTTGTAATGATTTTTGTTTTTGAAACATATAAGGATTTTGAGTTAAATTGTTTTCTTTTGTGTTTTGATTTGCGAAAAAATCTTCTGTCGTTGACTTTAGATTATCTTTTTCAATCATTTTTTGAATTCAGGATGAACTTTCTCAGCATTTCCAGTAGTGACAAAAACTTGATTTGGAAAAATGGTTTTATCAGTACATATAAAATTTGGATATACCACTGTGTTGGTTTCCAAATAATGTGCACCTTTGTCATTTAAAATTTTGTCAAATTCTTTTGTATTTTCAAACACTTGATCAACCACAACTCGTTGAGGTGTTTCATTTGAATCTTTCTTTTCTTCTTTGTTCTCATTAGTATCATCAGATTTCCAGCTTTCAACTTCCACATTATCAAACTTACAATGTTGCGAAGTTGAAGATTTATCAATTTCATCCTCCACTATTGAATCAACTATTATTTCTTTACCTTTGATCTTAGATGTCATATTAATGATTGACTATTGAGAACAATCAACTTCTTCTTCCTCTTCTATCACACTGATTTCACTCACATTATCTGAATTTTCATCAATATCAGCATAATTGAATTGTGAGGCAAGAATTGAATTTTCGGTTTTCTTTATGATTTTCACATGTTCACTCTTTGTCAAACTTTCATTGACAATGTTAACCAACTCATCAGCATTCAGAAATTCATCAATTTTGACAATACCGTATGAATATCTATCATCAGGTATTTTATCAAATTGAGCAATTGTACTTTCACAATCATAAGAAACAACATCAACTTTTTCACGTTCATACTCAAGAAAAGGTAAAAGTTTCCTATGTTGTTCTTTGCTAATGTCAGAAGAATGATGTAAAGCAGTTAATTTTTCATACAATCGTTTTGCAGAATTACAATATATGTTTCTTTGTGCTAGCAACAACCTAACATCATTTGTAAGATTATTCCTATCACAATCTATATTTTTTATCTGCATTTCTAGTTTTTCTACTCTGCTCCTCTTTATTTCTAATTCTCTTCGTGTCTTACTTAGTTGCAAATTTAATTTTTGAGCTTCAGTACTAGCAGACACAATCACAGAATCAAAATAAGCCACAATATCATCAAATGAAACAATTTCAGCATCATAAGCAGATAAAGGAATATTAAAAGATTCAAGTATTGCACGTACCTTGGTTGTCATTGGTGATTTGTCAGTGAATTTAGATACGAAGCATCTCCCTGAAATGTTTTCTTCGCAATCTTCAAAACTTGCGAACATTGCTACATGTGTGGGATGCCTCATTTCCTCATCATCAGATCCTGAAGACCAGATCTGATACGTTCCACTTTCTTCATTAGCAGATTCACCCTTCGCAACTAAAGACACTCCTTTGGTCTTAGCACGTATCTCTTCAATCTTTTCAGAGTAGTATGCTTCATCTTTAACTTTTTCTTTCTTCTCTTCTTTCTTTCGCAGCATGCAATCAGCTGCGAAGTGATTCGCACCATTGCAGTAGTGACAGTAAATTCCTGAATCACCTTTCAACTTTTTCTCTTCTTTCGCATCTTTTTGTTTCTCATCTGCTTTCTCCAGTTTCTTCCTCTCCTCCCCTCCAGTTCTTGTGACTGCATTTTTCACATCACTAGTCTTTCCTTTTGGATTAAAAGGCTTTTTGAAAAACTTTTTAACTCTGTTATTTGAATAGAATGCCACAGCTTCATCATCAGAGTTCATCAAAAATCCTTCTTCATCTGAACCATCTTTTTAATTAACATCAATTTCTGATACCTTTGAAACAAGAGCCAAAGGACCTCCAATAACCTGTTTTGATTCTTCATACATTTCTAAAACCTCATTTTCATGTGTTTTCAGTTGATTGTAGAGATCATTCAATTTAGTTGTATCAAAACTCTGTTGATTCTTAATCATCATGCTCACACTTCGCCATTCCTTGCGAAGACCCATAATGAAAGTTAAATTGAACTCCATGAGAGACCTAGTGATTCCATACCTATTGCAGCGAAACATAAGCTCATTCAGACGATCATAGTAATTTTCAAGAGTTTATGTATCCTTTTGTCTGAATTCCTTCAGTTCAACTAGACATTGCTTCACAGAGTTGATCTTCGTCTTTTCGCTACCTTGATACTTCTCTTTCAGAGTATTCCAGATATCCTTGGTTGTTTTACGACTACGGATGTAATTGTAAACCACAGGAGGTAGAGCACCTCTTAGTTCCCTCATGCACCTCTTTTCATTATTCTTCAATCGTTTTTCCTGATCAGCAACTTCAGTAGATGTTGTAGAAGGTCCAATTGGTTGAACATTGGCAGGAGCTTGCACTGTTCCATCGATACAATTCCAAAGTTTTTCATCAATTCCATTTAAGTAATCTTCCATTCTATCAGCCCACTGATCATAGTATTCTGGAATTAACATCGGAATTTTGGTTGAGGAACCAAGCAAGTGAGAAAAGGAATTCATTGTATTCATGTTGAAGTTCACCATTGATGAACACAGAAACTTTCAGAAAGCTTGAAAAACTTGTTGAAATAGAGAATTTGATCAAATGAATTGATCACAAATCACTAATCGACTACTCGACTTAACAATTCAAAGACAAAATCAATTCAAATCTGAAGATCAAAAGTGATTTTCAAAACCAAAATGCGCGGAAAATTTTGAGTAAAGTTGCAACTCAAAAAGCAAATGAGTCTAACATGAAAATCAGATCAAAGCAGTTTGAATCAGGCTCTGATACCAATTGATGAGAATTGTTATCGAGATTTGAAAAAGCAAAGTTAGATTTGAGTGATTGAAGATTAAGAACACAAAGAGTAAATATTAATCAGATCTCATATTGATAAAGACTGATTACAAAATAAGCAGAAAAGAGATATATGTTACGAAAACAACCTCTTCCTACTTCTAACCTCAGTCCCTATTTATAGGGAACATGAGTGTACAAAAAATATACTAAGTCTAGACATTTTCACTTCGCAAAACAGATGACTTAGTAAAATAACATAAAATACGAAACTATACAATACACTATATTCGACTTTTACAATTTTACATCTACATTGACCTTCCTCGGTTCGGGTATGGATCCTCTGCCTTCAGTAGTACGGGCCCATACTACCTTCCACATCTATCCGTACCTTCTTCAAGGACTGCCTTGACTCCACCAGATCCCTTTCACTACTGCTACACTCATCCTAGGCTTGCCCTAGGGAAATATCTGACTCCACCCTACCCGGTCCTCAGCAGCTGAAGACCTCCTTGTAATGCCAATTAGCCATTACCTGAATACCATCACATGTGATGTAGCTTAGATAATCCTTCGAATAACGGACTCATCCCTACAACGGTTAAACTCAGACAAGAGTTGCGCAATAGGGCCCAAATCCAGCACTCTAAGATTATTCAACCCTGATCATGTGTGACGTGACGTACTCACCTAATGGCTAACTCCCATCACTCAGAATCCCACAAAGCACGAAGCAAGCAGCATTCAGACAAAAGGGAACAATCTCAAGCAAATTTGTCCTCATAGAGAGAACCTGAACTAGAATACAATGCTAAGCTCCTACTATCAGGCATAACCTAAACAGGCTATCCTACTACTGTCTACTCAATTCTAGCATGCAATTTTCATACACTGAAGCACATAAAGCAGACACATAAGGCATCACTCCTAGATCCTTAGTCCTATTCTAGCATGTTGTTCTACTGAAACTGATAAACATAACCTAAGCTCGTATGGGTACTTTGGGGAATACTTACTTGAGCTCGGCCGGTCGTGCGCATCACACACTTTGCTCCTTCTTAAAACTCTTTACTTAACCTTTTAGAAAACATTTTCTTCTTTAAAATCTTTTAATCCCTCGATTTGAGTTCAGACACCCCCGAAGGTGTGTCCGAATCCCTCAAACCAGGGCTCTGATACCAACTTGTAACATCCCAAAATAAGGGCCAAAAATTTTCATTTTTAATTTAAAAGATGGTAGCAAAATATCATATGATCATATCATTTAATAAAACATGTCTCGTGACTGTAAACCATAACGTAAAACATAATAATGTCAGAGTACAAATCCTAGAATATCTCATAGTGCGAAAAACGAAGAGCATGTGTGTGATGAGCCACTACCGCGCCAGCTCCTTCCCCTTGACTGAAGAAGTGCCTGAAATTACAACTGAAAACCGTAAGCACGAACCTTAGTGAGTTCCCCCTACTATACCACATACCATATAACCACATAGCATACATATATTTTCAGGCATATCTGGGTGCCCGACCTACCCCTTCGGTCCTCTCGACCAGATACTGACTAGCATACCTGGGTGCTGGTCTCCCCTTCGGTCCTCTCGACCGGATACTGACTAGCATATTTGGGTGCTGGTCTCCCCTTCGGTCCTCTCGACCAGATGTTGGGGACTATTTCACCCCCTACTACTACCACATAACACATATCACATAATGTATCTAGCATGGTTGGGCTTGACCGCCCCTTCGGCCCTATCGACCGGTAATCTGGGGACTATTTCCCTCTACTATCACTAGCACATAGCATCATATCATACTAGCACATAAACATATCACAGGTAGTAGCAACCCTAGATGAATATCACAGAGACAATCATCTAACATACAACTCCTACTAGTGGGTCGGCATTGTGGCCGTAGGCCCACCGCTACTGGAAGGTAACTCACCTCAAAGTAGTTGTTAATCTTAGCGGGAACCGACTATCTTCTGCGACTGTTGCTCAGGAAATCCTCCGGCTATAATTCCCACAAAACACTCAGTCAAATACTGCTAACCGACCTCAGGGTAAAATGACCATTTACCCCTAACCAGCCAAGAGTCAAAGTCAAAGTCAACTTCCAGTTGACCCGACTCGCCAAGTTTGTTCGCCAACTCGTCGAGTCCCTATCCATTCGATTAACCATAATCTCGTCTCTACTCGTCGAGTTAGGCATTGACTCGACGAGTTTTTCCTTCTAACTGATGTCCAATAGTTCTTCATCCTACTCGCCGAGTTGTATGAACAACTCGTCGAGTTCATCTTCATCCGAAGAACACTCTATGCTGAGACTCGCTAAGTTGTATGAACAACTCGCCGAGTCTGTTATTGAGGCAAGAAGATTTCCTTGGACTCGCCGAGTCAGGGCATTGACTCGTTGAGTTCCTCCATGGGTGAGTCTGGCTTCCGACTCACTGAGTCACCCCCCATGACTCACGACTCCACTCAGCAACACGAAAAGGGGGAAAACTCGGAGACTCGTGACTCCGATGAACGACTTGCCGAGTCTTTCACATGCAATTACTATATACTCGATTTTGCTTGAATCCAGCTCATGCCATACATAGATCTAGGTTCTTAGGGCTTGATTAACACGTAAAGTTTCCAGCTTTACGTGTAAATAAACACCAATGAAGGTTTTAGGGCTCAAAATGCACTAAAAGAGTAGATCTAGGGCTTTCATGCAATATGGCTCCATAAAGGCAGTAGATCCGAGCTCCTGGAGCTCAATCATGCTTAGATCTAAAGGTTAATCAACTTATCACAAACCCTAATTCATAATCAAGCTTGGAAATGGCTCAAGAAGGACTTTAATGGAGCTCTAAGGGAATCTTAGCATGAAAACAGAAGGAAACTGAGTTATACCTCAAGGAATCTCTGAAATAACACCAAGATGTCTGGCCACCTTCTTCTCTTCTTGATCTACTCTCCTTTTTCTCTCAAAATCTTCAAGAACTCACACCAAAGCACTTCAATCTCACAAGGAACGAGGTTAGGACGATATAGGGAGCTCTAAGGGTGAAGGGGGCGAGCTTGGGGGCGCATATGATGGTTTAAATAGGGTGCAAACCCTTGAAATTAGGGTTTCATCAGACAGCAGGGACTAGCCGAGTCCAGAATATGGACTCGCCGAGTCTCCAACATAAACGTGTTTAATATCCTGGCTCTACTCGGCGAGTCGGGCCTACAACTCGCCGAGTCCAAGGCTAAAAATGCAAAGTACTTAGATAAATTTTACATACCAGGAACCAGGTGCTACAATCTCATTCTGGGGGTATTCCTTAGAGACTGTCTCCCATATCCTTAATCTAGTCCCAACTAAAAAGGTTTCCAAAACACCTTACGAGATGTGGACAGGGAAGGTTCCCTCGTTAGCACACATCAAGGTTTGGGGTTGCGAGGCTTTTGTGAGAAAACAAACTCACGACAAGCTTGAACCTCGTAGTGAGCATTGTATTTTTATCGGCTATCCACATAAATCATTTGGATATCTCTTTTATAGACCGAGTGACAATGTTGCCTTCGTTGCATGGAGAGGAGTCTTTCGCGAGAGGGAACTCATATGCCAAGAGGACAGTGGGAGGAAAATTGATGTTGGAGAGCTTCAAGAGTTAAGCGATGAAGGAGCCTCAAATACTAGCACTCAACCGAGGAGGAAACTCCTATTGAACCAATTGACGAGCCCGTACCTCTGAGACGTTCTAGTAGAGTCAGTGTTCCACCTGTGTTATATGATTTTCATATAACATCTGAAGGTGATACATTTATCGGTGATAATACACTGGTAGATGTAGATAAACCTAACAACTATAAGGAAGCCATGACAGCCCCCAAGTCTGCAAAATGGAAAAAGGCGATAGACAACGAGATTCAGTCCACGTATGACAATCAAGTTTGGAACTTGGTCGACAATGTATCAGGTCGTAGGATAGTCGGGTGCAAATAGATCTTCAAGAAGAAGACCGACATAGATGGGAAAGTACACACTTATAAGGCGGGATTGGTTGCGAAGGGCTTTACTCAAACTCCTGGAGTTGACTATGACGAGACCTTCTCACCAGTAGCGAAGATTAAATCTATAGGGGTTATGCTAGCCATAGCTGCATTTCATGATTATGAAATATGGCAAATGGATGTCAAAACCGCTTTCCTTAATGGGAAGTTGGCTGAAGATGTTTACATGAATCAGTCAGAGGGTTTTGTCAATAGAAAGTACCCTAATAGAGTGTGTAAGCTTTAGAAATCCATTTATGGATTGAAACAAGCATCTCGCAGATGGAATCTTTATTTCGATGAGAAAGTCAAAGAGTTTGGATTTTCGAGAAGCGAGGATGAGTCCTGTGTATATGTCAAAGCTAGTGCGAGTATAGTTAGCTTTCTCATGTTGTATGTGGATGGCATACTGATCATAGGAAACAACATTCCAACCTTACAGGAGGTTAAGTCTTGGCTTGGGAAGTGTTTTGATATAAAGGTCCTTGGAGAAGCTGCTTACAATATAGGGATAAAGATATTGACAAACATGAGTAAAAGACTAATAGGACTTAGTCAAAGAACCTACTTGGACAAAGTGTCGAAACGTTTCAGCATGGAGAATTCCAAGAAAGGAGACTTACCAATCTAGAGCAATACCAAACTAATGAAGACTCAGAGTCCGAGTACAGAGGCTGAGATAGCATAAATGAGTTGAATACCATATGCTTCTGCAGTTGGCTCGATCATGTATGTTATGACATGTACTCGTCTTGATGTGGCCTTTTCTTTGAGCATGGTTAGTAGATATCAAGGGAACCCTGGTAAATCTCACTGGACTGCAATAAAGAACATTCTTAAGTACCTGCGGAGGACTAAGGACTGGGTCCTTACCCTCGGTGGGAGTGATGACTTAAGAGTGACAGGGTATATTGACGCCAGTTTTCAGCCCGACAGAGATAATTTCCACTCTCAATCGGGCTGGGTATTTACCCTTAATGGAGGAGGAATAACATGGAAAAGTTCCAAACATGAAACTGTGGCTGATTCAACGTGTGAATCAGAGTACATAGCAGCAAGCAAAGCAGCAAAGGAGGCAATATGGCTAAAGAACTTCATTGGAGACCTTGGAGTTGTACCAGCTGTAAAGGAGCCTATGGATATTTTTTGTGACAATGAAGATGCAGTTTCCTTAGCCAAGGAACCAGGGGATCATGGTAGATCTAGGCACATCGACAAAAAATATCACTTTATAAGACATCAATTAGAAGAAGGATTACTCGTAGTGAAGAGGATATCATCAGACCCAGCAGATCCCCTTACAAAGGGACTCAGCAGGGATAAGCACTTGTTGCATGCAAGGAGTATTGGGCTGAAGGACGATATTATTTTTAATGATTAGGTAGATATTTAGAAGCTTGTAATAGCTAAAATGTAATTGACATTTGATGACTGAATAAAAGGAGTTTTATTTATAAGTAAAGTTACTATCTTGTGTCAATTATTTACTATTGTTTCATTTTGCATGTTTTGACTTCTAGAATAATAAGATTATTCAAACTATCCATAGTCGATCATACTTTGGGAGTAGGTTATGTAAGTAGACTATCATGAATGGGTATTGTAAGATTGTCTAAAGTGTTAGACATTGCAAAGGTTTTCTACAAACATTCATGAGTGCTCCTGAAATAAGATTTGAGCATTGGACTAAACCCACACTCACTTGAATCACTTCATGGAATTTATCATGAGTGATTATGAGATGATAATATTGTATAATTTTCAAACCGAGATATATGAGTTGTTGATTATGAGTTGGTTGTACATTGACAGTGCAAAACCGCATCAGTGACTTGATGTCATAAAACGTGATGTTGTGTATGATTTAACATGTAGTTAGTACAAGCATATAAGTTGAATTTTATATGTTCCTTTTATCCTAAGAGGATTAAAATCGATATCTTGGGCCCCTCGATGATTTTATTTTTGACTTATGTGTCGGGCCTGGTCAGGACTAAATTGATGTGTTCAATTAACTTCTATGGCAAACAAAATCAGCAATCGAGAAACAAATTGTTGGACAATAAGTAAGACTATGTTCCATGTATTTGTCCGCATGATATCTTGAAGAACAGAGGATTATATGATTCCTTATCTAAATGGCGCGTCAGGATACGACATTGGCTTTTAGAGAGCTACGATTGCTACTCGGATTTTGAAGATACATTGGCAATTATAGTTATTAGACTTATTCAAGTGGGAGACTGTTGGATTAGGTTTCTAAGCCCATAACTATAATTGGTATGTACGTAACCCGATAATAGCATAGTCTATTTGGGTTGTAACACTTTGGAACAATTTGATAGGATGGATATTTGAGGAAGAGGTTATTGTGATTTATTAATATATTATAAGTATAATATATTAATTGAGAAATTACATTATTTAAATAGTATTGATCAAGAATTAATTTGATATTAATTTAGTGATCAAAAGAAACTAATTAAAGATACAGGGATTGATTAGGTAAATCAGTAATACTTCTAGTTGGACTCATGACTCATGTTGATTAGAGTTGGACTAAACCTATGTGAGAGTCCAAGAAGGTTTAGCCCAAAAGATCTAAGAAATATGAAGAGTCGTTAGGGTTTGCATGGTTGTAACCCTAAGCTATAAAAGAAGTCCCTAACACCCTAAAATCCCCCCCCCCCCAATGCACACTAGAGTTGTAGCTAGCCGATTTTGATCACCCAAACCTCCCACTCAAGTCCATTCTCTTGTTCTTGGTTTGTTATAAGACATTTGAGGCATCACACTTGAGGTACGAGGCTCCTAAAGGTTAAAGACAAGCAAGCTACTACACAAGGTAATCTTCTAACTGTTTCTTTATGATTCAAATGTTACCTTGCATGCTAGTTTAGGCTTAATGCTTTGGAAAAACAATGTTTCATGTATAATAAGAGAAAACTTAGATCCAAAGCTTTAGGGTTGTATGTGCACCATAGGAATGTTAGAGTACATAAAACCCATCAATATCATGGTTATTGCATACATTCAATAAACCATGGTATACCTTTAAAAACTTATTTCATGTAAAATCACATTTTTAACAATGTTCTATATATAAAACCCGGTTTTATAAAATTGACGCTATCAAAGTTTTAAATTAATAACTAGTATTAAGTTATATCGTTTGAGAGCTTTAGAACATTTGGAAACCTTTTAATAAAACTTCCCTTTATAAAACAAGGTTTGGAGTTTGATAAGTTTACAAATCTCTATTTTAAACTTATACAATTTTAATCCTGAAATTTTACCGGCTACTAGTTTTAACGATAAAACTTGTTTTATTGTAAAACTATTTTTTAGCATGTTATGTTAAAAGGTAAAAACAAACTCATTGTGATGTTTATTTATGTTCAAATATTATTTTGCATTTGAAAAACTAATTTATCAACAATAACATAATAATAATAGCATAAACATAAAACAACACAAGCATGCATAACAATTATAACATATGTGCATAAAACAAGCCATAAACTAGTAATAATTTTGTGGGCCATCACAAAATTATCAAGTCCATTCCTAAAGGGACATAAGGGACCTTTATCTTGTAAAGTATTCATGTGCTCCCACTTGCTTCAACACCTTGTATCAAGTTTATAAAAATAATTTTCTAAAGTTTAAGAGACTTTAATAAAATCAACTTTATAAACTTTTGATCTTCAAAATGGACACCATCTTCATTCTTGTTACATTTTTATAAAAATAAACTACTTATAAAACTAATCTATTACTTACAAAAATTAACAAAAGAAAACTATCTATTTAATTATTACATACCATATGAATAACTAAATAATTACAACCATTTTAAATAAATCAACACATGCAACAACATAAAGGTCCATGGCTAGTTTATGCACATCATACATATTTATAAACTCAAAAATATATAAAACAACTCTTTATTTTTCTAAGACAACTTTTATAACCAAAAGGATGCATGTAAACTTTTGGTCAAAAATAACAATTATAAATATTTTTGTAGAACTCTTTTCTCATAACTCTAACTTTGACAAAGTAAAGAAGCAAACAATTTCTAGCTTTACTTCTATTTGTACTTTAGTTCATAGCTTTCTAAGAAATTCATTGGAGTGCTCGAAATCTCAAAGGCTACTAATGGAGCCCATGACTTTCTATGAAAACCCATGTAGCAGACTTCTTCCTGGTCTGATCCGCGTCAATGTACTACAGGTGGACAGATTTTCAATATCAAGAGGGGTTTACTGGCTGAGTTCTCAAAGGACACAGATTGACTCCACTTCTAAACTATAACTTATTGAATATATAACTAGACTCAAAGTACATAAGTTAAATAGATAAACTTGGAAATGACTCGCTTTGTTTTAGCGGAGAGGCTTTTTATTAGGTATATACAAAGCAAAAAAATTTATGTCCCTCAAACTACACAAGTTCGCATTTTTGTCTCATGAGTTCATTAAGACTGGGAAGCCACGAATATACTATAACACATTGGCTTAACTAAACCTTAGAGTTCGCTTCACATTATCCCACATAACAT
The DNA here is from genome assembly GCF_051521515.1 of Lactuca serriola. NCBI lineage: Eukaryota > Viridiplantae > Streptophyta > Magnoliopsida > Asterales > Asteraceae > Lactuca > Lactuca serriola. Next base: position 168,946,587 of record NC_136411.1, on the reverse strand, counting down.
TAGCACTTGATGTATGTTATAACTCTAAGTAGAGTATAACAATGAAGCTTGTTATTGGTCACTAAAGTACCAATATTAGTTGTGTACCAAAGCAAACTGAAGAACCATAAAATTTAGTATTTTGAAAATTCATTAAAGTGTAGAGCAACTATCATTCATCATTTGCATAGCTGTGATAACAACTAGCATTTTCCTAGAAAAAGTGAAAGTAAAATCTTTTTGGTGTTTTTCTTTTATCTAAAGTTGAGACAAAAGAAGGAAGTAAATAAAATCTTTTTTTGTAGTTTTCTCTTGTGTAAAGTAAAAATGAAAGTAAAATCTTTATGGAGTTTTCTTTTGTGTAAAATAAAGAAAAAATAAAATCTTTTTGGATTTTTCTTAGGAAACAAAGAAAAATTAAAAATAAAATAAAATAAAACTTCAAATGCCTAGAAAATATGGATTAAGCATGCCAAGTCGTCCTAGAAAGTGTAAGAACCTGGATTCTTCCAGAGCTTTTGTGAACACATCTGCAGTCTCTTCATTTGTAGGAACAAAATGAAGCTCAATATGACCTTTCGGATTATTATCTTTTAGAAAGTGATACATGATATCAATATGCTTGGTCATTGAGTGGTTGACTGGATTGTGAGATATTGCAATTTCACTCTTATAGATGGGGGTTTCTTGCATTTTGAATCCATAATATCTCGGTTGTGTTTTCATCCAGATCACTTGAGAACAACAATTGGCGGTAGCAACATATTCAGCTTCAGCAGTAGAAGTTGAAACACATGGTTGTTTCTTTGAAGTCCAGCTAACCAATCTGCCTCCTAAGAATTGACAGCTACCAAAAGTGCTCTTTCTGTTGAGCTTGCATCCTCTATAATCTGAGTGAGTAAAGGCTTGGAGATAAAAGTTGCCTTTAGCATGATAGAATAGACATAGAGAAGTAGCTCCTTTCAAATATTTGAAAATTCTTTTGACTGCCATGAGGTGTGATTCCTTTGGATTGGCTTGAAAGTGTGCACACAAACATGTTGAAAACACAATGTCTGGTCAAATAGATGTAAGGTACAGTAATGATCCAATCATTCCTCTGTAGTGATTTTGATCTATAGATTGTCCATCAAGGTCTGAATCAAGCGTGTAGGATGCAGACATTGATGTCTATGTAGTTGATGTGTTCTCCATGGAGTATCTCTTCAACAGTTTTTTGATATACTTCTCTTGACCAATGAAGATTCCCTTAGGAGATTGACGAAATTGTAGACCAAGGAAATAATTTAGCTGACCCATCATACTCATTATAAATTTTCTTGCATCAACTCAGCAAACTCATCACTAAGGTCCTTGCTGTTTGAATCGAATATGATGTCGTCGACATGGATTTGCAAAACGATTAGATGGTTGTTGTGGATTCTCCTAAAGAGAGTGGGATCAATAGACCCTCTTTGAAATTTGGAATCTTACAAGAACTTGGACAATGTTCCATACCATGCTCTTGGAGCTTGCTTCAATCCATATACAACCTTTTGAAGCTTATAGCAATGGTTAGGGAACTTTGGATCTTCAAATCCAGGAGGTTGTTGAACATAGACATCCCTATCGATTTCTCCGTTCAATAATTCACACTACACATCCATTTGGTAAAATATAAAGTTCTTGTGTGCAGCAAATGCCAAGAAAATCCTAATGGCTTCCATTCTTGCAATAGGTGAAAAGGTTTCATCGTAATCTATGCCTTCTTGTTGCGGGTATCCTTTGACAATCAGTCTAGCTTTGTTCCTGATGATGACTCCATCTTCATAACTCTTGTTTGTATAGAACCATCTTGAACCAACAACGAATACTCCTTATGGTGTTGGCACTAAGTCCCACACGTTGTTGCGTTCAAATTCAGCTAACTCTTATTGTATTGCTTTTACCCAATTTGTGTCTTCTAGAGCCTTTTTGATTCCTTTAGGCTCTATCATGGATAGAAAGCTTGCATATAAGCATTCATTCTTGGTTTCTGAATGAGTCACTACTCATGAATCTAGATTACCTATGATTTTTTTGGTTGGATGATCCTTCGTACATTTTGTAAAACGAGTTTCCTTAAGAATTTGAGGGGTGCAAACTATCTCATATTGTTCATTTGGACAAGGTGGTTAGTCAGAAGTGAATGTCCCTTCAAAAAGATCATCTTGAAAGAGTCTAGAACTACCTGAAATAGGTGGTTCCCCCTCAACTGTTACACTTTTGAATTCAACAGATGGAGTGGATGTGAAGGAACTTGAAGGACTATAACTAGTTGAGTGGGGTTCCTCTGAAACCATGGACTGGATGGTTGGGAGGATTGTAAAGTACCATTAAGAATGGAACCATTTAAAGTTGGTTTCCCTTCAAATGATTCAGTGACTGGTGTTATGACTGGTCCATATTGATGATGGGAGGTTGGGGTAAATGGTTCTTAAGATTCTATATGACTTTTAGGACTAGAATCATTTGAATATGGTTCCCCCTCAACCTAAGCTTTGGTGGAATTGGAGTCTTTTGATAGTTGATGACGTTGGGAGACATCAGGAAAAGCTAATTTAGTGAGCTTTTCGGATTCTAAGGAAGAGGGTTAAGTTGGAAAGAGGAATTTGAAATCTACTTCAATAGCATGGACTGGAGTAGAAGTATTAGCAGATGGTGATTGGTTCATTTTATCAAAAGGTACTACCATTTGAGGACCAAAGTGGTTTGGATCCAGAACCCTCACATAAAGGGTGATATCACTTCTTTCCTCTATCACTCTGGTTCGCTTATTCATAACTCTATAGGTTGCAGCATGAAGGCAATATCCAAGAAAGATACCTTCATCAGCCTTGGGTGCGAATTTGCCTAGTTGATCCCTATTGTTGTTTATGTAGTAACGACAGCCAAAGATGTGAAAGAATTTGACGTTAGGCTTCCTCTTGTTCATTTCTTCATAAGAAGTGACTTCAAGCCTGTTGTTGATCAGGGATCTGTTTTGAGTGAAACAGGCGGCTGCACTGGCTTTGACCCATAAGTATTGCAGTAGGTTTGCAAAGATCAACATGAATCGATCAGCTTCATATAATGTTCAATTCTTCCTTTCAAAGACACCATTCTGTTGTGGAGTGTAGGGTGTATAAAAGTTGTGCTCGAAGCCTTTGGATATAAGAAAGCTATATAAGGCATTGTTCTTGAATTCGCCACCATTGTCACTTCTCAGCCTTTTAAGTGGATTGCCTACAATAACTTCTATATAGAGAATGAAGTTAATAAGCTCATTGGTGGTTTCAGATTTGTTTCGTAGAAAGTACACCCAAGTGAATTTGGTATGGTCATCTGATGGGTTTTGACCATAAGAACATCCTATGTGCTCATGCAAACCCAAGTGCTTGGATCTAGGTTTCTCTATTGTACATGAAATGTATCCAAGACTTACAATCATAGATATAACATATTATAAACTGAAATTAGGGTTTAGAGAGTTACCTTTGATTGTTATGTAGCAATAACAATCTCAATTTCTCCTTGTAATGACTTTAGAAAGCTTAGAGTCACTATTGTCACTCCTCTAATGGCTCACAAACACCAAGAGCAAGAGGATGAAGAATAAGGAGAAAGAAGGCTGCCCAAAACGTGTGAAAACCCTAAGGAACAAGTTCACCACGTTTTTGAGTCTCAAGGGTCCTTTAAATAGTGAGGCTATTAGGCTTATCTAATAAGGAAACCCTAATTTGGATGCTTAGGCCCTAAGCAACCCATGGACTCCCTCCTTAGAGGCCTAGGACGATTTCTAATGGGTTTCCCCATAGAATTCGTCCACCCCTCTAATTTGGAGTCCATTAGCCCAATATTCAACTATCACACAATCGAAAGTTCTAGTCCCTTAAGTCTAATTAATGTCTTTTAGCCACAAACTTAATTCTTATTATTAATTCTTGACTAATATTAATTAAACAATATGATTTCTCCTTTAATATATTATTCTCATAATACATTAATAAATCATAATTAATCCTCTCTCTCTCTCTCCATAATTCATCCTATCAAGTTGCTTCGGTGAAGGCAACCCAAAAGGACCATGCACCATCGGGTCAAGTACATACCAGAATAGTTATGGACTTAGACACTAATCCAACAGTCTCCCACTTGGATGAGTCTAATAACTATTTTGCGTATGACTTTAGATCCTGATCTGCAATCGTAGCTTTCAAAAGCCGCTGTCAACTCTGATCTTATCAGATACACATGTCCTTTAGATAAGAGATCATATATTCCTCCATTCTAGATATCGTATAGATATGAGACATGAACTTAATCATTCCCTCTATACTATTTCCTGACTTCCGATTTATGATGACTGACAACAGACTACAATTGAACCATCAATTTAGTCCCGGCTTGGCCAAGCGCTTAGGTGCCATCACTAAATCATCGAGGGGCCCAAAAATATCGCTTTTATCCTACTTTAGATAAAAGGAACGGATAAACTTTGACTCAATGCTTGCTTGCACTTACTTACCGAATCACACACAACAATATGTTTTATAACACCAAGTTACTGGTGCGTTTACATATTATCAATGTGAAACCGATTCGCAAGATACAACTCACACATCTCGATTTCAAGAATATAAGATGTTATCGTCTCACCAATTAGTTGTGATAAAATCCATGAAGTGATCCAAGTGAGCGTGGGTTTAATCCAATGCTCAAATCATATTCATAAGCACTCATGAACATTGCAGCAAACACTTGCTTATGTCTAATACTCTTTAGACAATCCACACACTAGTTCACGACAGTCTTCATTCATATCTACTTCAAACATATGAACGACTGTGGCCCGTTCAAATAATTTTACTGTTTTGAACCAATTAAATTATTCAAGAAGTCAAAACATGCAAATTGAAACACAAGAATAATACTAATCCCATATGGCCTCAAACCTTTGAGTATAAATAAAACACCTTTTATTTATCACCATATCGATTACTCATTATTTGTTGTTTCGGGTAATCAACTTCTTATTTGAATTATTACTACACTTGTCCCATTCTCTTAGCATGCACACAATGTTTACCTACAGTTCTTGCTTTGTGAAATAGATCAAATGAACACATTTCCAATCATACTCATTTTACAACTCCCAATCCTTTTCACAAGTGAAAGAATATCAAAATTCTTGCCACTATTTGAATATGGTAGCTTCTAACATTTTATGCAATGATCCTTTCGTAACGTCATAGCACAAAAGTCACAATGACTATTGCCAATGAAATTACAAAGTCCTCTATTTGAGATTGTTACAATACAATTCCATAGACTTGATGTCTCTCACTCAAAGTACATTCCTTTGAACATCCTTTTGCATAAAATTTTCTAATCTAGACATACACTCTCAATATCCAACTCCCAATATGGAACCATTTCCATATTTGCTATATGGCAACTCATTCTTAATAGAATCTTTTCTATTCATAATAATGTTAATATGGTTCATCCAATACTATACTTCCAACTACTCACAAGCGACCAATCCTCAACGAGCTTTGGATCGTCCTTTGATAGTTGTTTAATTATCTTAGTCAAAACCGATTCTTGTCCTTTTTCCCTCTAAATGCGTTAAACATTTGGAAAATTTTAGAACGGTTAAATATTACAGCCCTTGCAATTGATCCTATACCCAAAGCGTATGGGACACGATGCATAATGTCTTACATAAAGATGCGATACTTTATCAATCTTTTGCCATAATATTTTATGTGTCACGTTCTCACAATTCGAACTATGAAGAGGGATGCCATAATCATAATCGAAACTTGAGAATGCACTATGTATCCTTGACTAAATTTATTAACATTCCACAACCTAAGCCTTTAGATTCGAAATGAAGCATAATATTCTCTCCCTTAATTATAGCAAAACAACTATTCAACCATTACGACTTTGCAAAGTGTAACTCTTGTTTTCTATAATTAATATTGCTAACTTGCAATACTTTCCATAATAATCATACAATCACAACATTTATGCTCCCACTATCAAGATTATTATCACATAAGCATAACTCTTATGCTCCCACTAGCTTTGACATGTATTCAGAAACAGCTTAACTTCCAGAAAACAATTCCTATTGAATTTCTTAAGTTCATATTTCTAATGCTTTAATAATCCTTTATCTAAGCTTCTCAAACTTATACACCTTTTCCTTAGATCGTTTAGATGTGTGTCTAAACAATTCAGACTAATTGCCAAATCTCAAAATTCGAATTATGGAAAGCGATGTTGTAACCATAATCGAATTCGAGAATACAATTTTCACAATCACTATCTTCTTAAAATCTCTCTTAGTGAAAGAATTTCCTCACAGTCATCTTCATGAAGGAGGATATTTTAATGGTGTATGTGTTCCTATCCATGCGAATTGTCAAAACCAAAGTTGCGACAAATCCAAATTCATATGGACCGAACCTTCTCAATCTTGATCTCTTGCCTTATGGTAACATGGCTGCCCACCATGTCTTCCAAGTAGTTAAGAAGCTCACCCTTTCCAATCTATGTACTTTTCATTGATCAAAGTGCTTGCCTTTTATGCGTTCAAATGAGAACTCATAGAACTCACATGCATAATTAACTCAAATGGAACCGCACAGAAACAAGATAGTGTCAACACGATAGGTTGTAAACCTCAACTCGTGTGCTAGTGATGATCAATAAGGTTTATTCTTGATTAGTTCTTGAAAACTTTCAAGACCATTAAGACTCCCACTGACTCCTTGACATATAAGATTCTTTTGTCAATAAACATTTCTTGATAAACAAATATTCAAGAGTTAGTGTAGCTTTTATCAAGACAAGACACTTCATAAAATTGGTCCTAGTTGTTCTTTGTCTTATCCAAGACATCAAAACTTTCCACATTTGATGAATGTTATAAACCTTCTTAAGACTTGTCACTCAATGTCACAATCTTAACTCTAAGACTTGTTTTTTGGAACGAACTATGATTGACTTCTTGATTTAACCATTTCTTCAATTCATGATTCCTGTTCTCAGACATACAATTGCACTAAGACTCACTTAGAGGATCAATTGAGATATGGTTCTTAATCATTAAGACCTATCATAAAACATAATAAAGGTACTCTCCCTTCTTCTTAGAATAGAGAAACTTTTATCTTTCTGCCTACTTGATTCTTCTTATTCGTTCTGCTATTGATTTAAACTCTTTCAAATCAACTCGGAATTACACTTAATCTTATAAGTATAATCATATCCACTAAACCTGTAGTAAATCATGACGAATATCTTTGTCACTCTTGTGGTGGACTTGATCAACACACAACCTTGTGTACTTGATCTCCTCGTCCTTCACTTGACACTTTGTCAACGAATTAGTCTAATTTCCAAATATGAAACTTCTCATTCATCATGCAATACTTGTTGTATGATTCCAAGTTTCTATCCAATTGAAACTTGGGCGATGAGAAACTTTCCCTATTTGGTAAATTCTTGACCTTTCCACAATAAACATAATTAAGAATCAAATCCATTATTGCTAATAATAGAAACTTACAAACATCAATTTTTCATACACGCCATTGCAAGGACAAATAATATAAAATCAAAATTTATTTTATTGCGGAAAAATTTGTCTTTGCAATTTAATTGAAAAACTATGTTAATACATATTTCTTAGCAATCTTATTCTAACTCTAAGTAGTAGCTCAAGAATCCAATCTTCAAGCAATGCGATCAAAATCCATTTCTTCACGATTAGATTCCGCTCACTTCTTCCCTTAAGCTTCCTCTCTTTTCCTTTGATCCTATAAAACATCAGTTGTAATCTTATCACATCATGTATTAAGAATCTAGAATAGGAACTTAAAAGAGTTAGTTAATGGATTTTTACCTAAAGTAGAGCCATACGTTTTGACTCTCCCATCTCTTGGATCTCTTAGGTAAATAGGGCATCTTCCTCTCCAATGCCCTTCTCTTTGCAATAAAAGCAAATTGACTCTTTTGGAACAACACATGGAACTACTTCAGACATTGCCTTTCTCTTATGATCAAATTTTTCGATCATGGCATGCCTTTCGTTGCCATTGCCTATATCCATAGAGGTCTGGAAGGCAGATTCACCAATCAACTTTGCTTTTCCAGCGCGCTAAATCATTGATGATTCATCAGCAATAAGCATGTAGGTGAGATCTATAATGGTCACGTCGTGGTTCATCATATAGTACTCTCTTACGAACTCACTATACGAGTTAGGAAGTGACTGAAGAACCCAGTCAACAGCCAGCTCCTCACAGACAACGGATCCCAACATTCTTAACCTATCAATGTGTGACTTCGAACTTGTGGGTTAGGGAGAATAATTGGGAGAGGTGGAGGAAATGAAGCATGATCTCTTGTTCCTCGATCGAATCGTGGAATATCATCTTCAGGTGGAAAGCTTGTTCCACAGGATTTGGGAATACCATAGTTGTCATACTTTGACATCTACAAAATGGGAGAAAACAAATTCAAGTTAGTTGATTGATTGAGTCCTTAATAAATCACCCAAATAAGATATTAAGGCTAGGACCCAACACAATACGCTACAACCTAGAAAAGGGATGTCGTAATCTAGTTGTAGAATATTTGAAGGTAAGTGAATGACGATTCACTAATTTTCCACCATGAAAAACGAAAAACCGATTAAGTTTTAAATGCTTTGAAAACTCCTAGATCCTTTGACATTCATTGAACTTTTCAATGGCATGTTTAAATCTCGATATGCCCCTCGATTTGTGATTGGGATGCCGAGGATCACAAAACAGGGTGTGAATAACCATGCAAACTTACATGGTGCCCCCACATGTTGCAGTCACCTATTCGATGTGCCAGTTAACCACACACGCTCCACCGAACTATGAAAAACATTGAGTCACACTTTGCTACCTTTGCTTAGAACCATTTAGTGTGTCGGTTAACCACACATGCTTCACTAACGTCTTCGCAAGGGCACAAAGTGTAATTTCATGGAATTGCATCAATTCACTTTTGCCTAAAGTAACTAAGATTGGGAATTTGTAAAACATTTAGTTACTTTTGTACTTCATTATACTTATAATGGAAGGTTTTTGTCCTATCCTACCCGTTCGGCTAACGACCCTCCACTAGTCAAGAGTGCGGTGGGTAAGAGTGGATACCCATTCAATCGCCATTTTATAGGCAATTTCCTTAAACACCCCTTATAGACCAGCTTCGTGAATGAGGCCTACTAACGGTAAGACTGACTTTTACTCATACATATATATATAATGTTAGACTTTTAATGTTATATATAGTATAAGGTGTATTTTACACTCTTAAAATACTAGGTGGTCAATTTTAAACATTATACTTTTAATTCAATTAAATTGTGAACCAAAACTTTATGGATTTATTAAACCTCTTTTAATTATACACTTTAATTAATCAATAAAACCATAAGGGTGTGATTTGAACTTTTCAAAACAATACTAGGGTTTTAGAATTTAACATTTCTAAATTAAACTTTTAATCAACTTTTAAATTCCGAAACTTGAGGGCAAGTTTTGAAACATTTCAAAACATTAGGGTTTTAACTATTTAAATTTCAAAACCAAAACTTTTAAGTTCTAATTTAAACGATAAAACTTACATGGGCATAATTGAAACTTTTTTTCACAATACAAGGATCAAATAACAAATAATAGAAATTAAACAATTAATTTTGTCATTATCTATATTTGACTTAATCCCATAAGATAATTACCAAATAATTTAAATAATCCATATTTATCATATAAGGAAACTATTATTCAAAAGATTTAAAATTCTCTTTTGTTTTATGAAGGATAATCACCCAAATATAATAAAAATCGGATTTTATCATAAAAATACGTTTTTGGTATTAATCCTTCAGCAACACAGCAAGAAATCCCGACATTCCCTCTGTCTGACCCTTGGACTCGCCGAGTCAGGGACTGGACTCGCCGAGTCAGACAGACTCGCTGAGTTCATCCACTGACTCGCCGAGTCAGGTCGAGCAAAGGCCAAAAAATCGTTTTTCAGTAAATAATTCAACATAGCATCACATACAACAGTAACCAACCTGGCTCTGATACCACTGATGGGTTTTGGCCATAAGAACATCCTATGTGCTCATGCAAACCCTAATGCTTGGATCTAGGTTTCTCTATTGTACACGCAATGTATCCAAGACTTACAATCTTAGATCTAACATATTATAAACTGAAATTAGGGTTTAGAGAATTACCTTTGATTGTTATGTAGCAATAACAATCTCAATTCCTCCTTGTAATGACTTTAGAAAGCTTAGAGTCACAATTGTCACTCCTCTAATGGCTCACAAACACCAAGAGCAAGAGGATTAAGAATAAGGAGAAAGGAGGCTGCCCAAAACATGTGAAAACCCTAAGGAACAAGTTCACCACGTTTTTGAGTCTCAAGGGTCCTTTAAATAGTGAGGCTATTAGGGTTATCTAACAAGGAAACCCTAATTTGGATGCTTAGGCCCTAAGCAACCCATGGACTCCCTCCTTAGAGGCCTAGGACGATTTCTAATGGGTTTGCCCATAGAATTCGTCCACCCCTCTAATTTGGAGTCCATTAGCCCAATATTCAACTATCACACAATTGACAGTTCTAGTCCCTTAAGTCTAATTAATGTCTTTTAGCCACAAACTTAATTCTTATTATTAATTCTTGACTAATATTAATTAAACAATATGATTTCTCCTTTAATATATTATTCTCATAATACATTAATAAATCATAATTAATCCTCTCTCTCCATAATTCATCCTATCAAGTTGCTTCGGTGAAGGCAACCCAAAAAGACCATGCACCATCGGGTCAAGTACATACCAAAATAGTTATGGACTTAGACATTAATCCAACATCATCAACAATCACAAGAATGTATTTCTTACCACTTAAGATAGGAACTATAGTGGGACCAAACATATCGATATGTATAAGCTGAAGAGTTTCAGATACATTGTGTTCTGTTATGCTTTTGTCTGGTGATTTGGAAATTTTGCCTTATTCACATGCAGCATAAGGTATATCATTATCAAGTTTTAATATTGGTAGTCCTCTCACCAGACCTTTTCCTATGAGTTTGTTGATAACCAAAGTTGAGGTGAGAGAGTCTTCTATCCCACAACCAACTGATCTTAGAAGCAGCTTTGGAAAGAACACATATATTTGGGGTTCCCTCAATTAGTTTAATATCAAGATAATATATGCTCCCATTTCGTGGAGAATCATAAAGGATGCACTTTTTGGTATCCATAATCAAACTCTTGGTTTTAGTGAACAAAACCTCATGATCATTGTCACACAGTTGTGCAACACTGATAAGGTTATGCTTAATACCATCTACATACGCTACACGTTCAAAGGTAAAGTTCTAGTTCGATATCTTTCCATGTCCTATGACTTATCCCTTCATATTGTTTCCAAAAGTAACATACTGACATGGCGTTGTGATTTTGAAATCTCTGAGGTATCATTTGTGCTCGGTCATGTTCTTGGAGTATCCATTGTCAATGTACCATGTATCGTCGTGTGGTACCCCGACACAAAAAGCCTGAATTTAAAGAGAAGGTTTACGTACCCAAATTTGTTTGGGTCCTTGAGTGTTAGCTTTCTTTGGACTTGTTGGAGTTGGGACAGTCTTTTCTTGTTTTGCATCAACCTCTTTGGGTTTTGCTTGGTTTTTAGAGACATTGTTCGTGGCTTTCTTAGAGATATTTTTTTGAGGTTTTGTTCTGTGGAAAGGATGGAGAGTTGGTGAACAGAGTAGGAATTCCTAGAGAATGAAATCCACAATTCACATGAATTCCAAATTGATCAAACATGGGAAACTGGGTATTTCCCCCAAATCGATTGATCATTGGAAACCTGGAGTTTCCCCCAAACATGTGGTTCCCTCCCATGGATGGATTAAAACCACAATATGGACCAAGAATAAAATTCATGGGGTAATTATTATTCTAATACATGAATAGGTTGGTTGGAACAGGTCTTGCTCTCATCATTTCAAACAGATCTAGAAGATTGTTAGGTCTGAACTATTCTGATAGTGGATTCAGGTTTGGTTTGGAAATCTAGAATTTGAGAAACCATGATTTGTAGGAGAGGTTCTTTGGGCCTTTGGAGTTTTTGGAGGATTGGTGTGTCCGGTCTTCCCTTGGCTTGGCTTACCCTTTGGTACTCTCTTGGTCTTTCTATCCTTGTCATTATTTGTAGTCTTAACCACTTTGGGTTTTAAAGGGTGGACTATAGTTGGACCTTGGTTTTTAAAGACATTAACTTTATCTATTCCTTTATCTTTAGAGACATTAGTTGGCTTTATAGTTGTCTCTTGTTGTTTGGGACTGGGTGATGTGATTTTTATTGGAACGAAAGGTCTCTTGAGTATTTCAAGAACAATTTTCTCATCACTCAAAGTCTTTAAGGTTTCATCCTTGTTGACTTGAATTGGAGATTTCCCAGTCTGTTGTTTCTTAGAATATTTACGTCCTAAGTCCTTTGTTCCAGAGATAGAAGCATTAAGAGATGGAAATGTTTCTTGACTAAAGAAGCCAATGGGTTTAATCTTGGAATATCCTACCGTCTCATATGATTTGGGTTGTTTACCATTAGATTTTGAGTCAGAGATATCCAATTTTTCAAGTGTGACATTTTTTGAATTGAAACTTTCCATTGTGGGCCATTCAATAGGGTATTCTATTGGATTAGGTGTCTAAACCCATAACTATATTTGGTATGTACTTGATTTGATTATGAGTATGGTCCTTTTGGGTTGCCTTAAGCCCACAAGAATCATACAACATCGAAGCCAATCTAACACCTCGCTTTTCCAAATCCTTTTTGGAAGGTAATTTGTTCAGGATAGATCTCCACCCAAAGAAATTAATCTTAATTGGCACTAATTTCTTCCAATAATGTTTATATGCTAATGGAGTGCATACCTTAGATTCCAATATACCTTTGAGAGAGCTTACAGAGAAGTTTTCATCCGTGTTCTCAATCCAATTCCAAGTGTCATTAGAGCTTTTCAAAACAACCTTATTTAGCACCTGTGAACATCAGTTTAGTTCATCCAACTTAATCAAGGAACTGGGTAACCGATTCCAGTTCCATGAGTAATCCATTATGTCATTTGATTTAGAACATCTATCCATAATTGGGCATTGTTTTATGGTTTCTACTTTAAACAAAGATGGATATTTATTTTTCAGAATAGAATCACCCAACCATCTTTCGAACCTAAATGAGGTCTGGTTTCCACATCTGATTCCTTTTTAAGAAGTGTATGCAAATCAATGTTATGAGCCAGAAAATCAGCCATAATACCTGTAATATTCTTCCATACTCTAGATACCATCAATCTCATAGGAAACAACTTCCAGGATCTAACCATCCCATGAATTGAGACAATTAGTTTTGAACATAGAGCATATGGTTATGTTTTTAGCCTCCACAACCATTTCGAAAGCAATGAGAGATTGACAACTCACATACATGACACTCCCAAACCTCCCAAATGTGTTGGAGTTAATACTTTGTCCCAAAATATCCAACAGATCTTATAAACCGAGCTGCTTCCACTGTAACAACCCAAAAACCGTGATAAAAAATTTTCATTTGAAAATCAATAGTTTCAATCACCGAATAGGTCCAAGTCAATAACAGTGTACAATATCCAAAACATCAGAGTAATAATATCCAAAAAGTGCGGAAATCATGAGGGGAGGATGTTGTTCCATCACGTCGATCGGGCTCTTCCATTTTGTATCGGAAGTGCCTGAAATCATACAAATAAACTGTCAGCATAAAGTTTAGTGAGTTCCCCCAAAATACCACATACTAAACATATAAACTGGTCCTAGCTCTAGGGTATATTCCAACTCAATAACCAAATATAGGCCCAACCTTGGGGTTTTTTTCAACCCGATCATGCAATAGTGGGCCCCGCCCTAGGGTTTATTTCAACCCGATCATATAATAGTGAGCCCTGCCTTGGGGTTTATTTCAACTCAATCATATAATAATGGGCCCTACCCTGGGCTTTATTTCAACCCGATCATGCAATAGTGGGCCCCATCTTGGGGTTTATTTCAACCCGATCATACAAACATATATGTAACAGTCACATAACAACTAGCAATCTACATAACAGAATAATGGGTCGGCATTGGTGCCTTCGACCTATGGATACAGTGAGGAGACTCGCCTTACAGTCAGAACAGATAGATGGATATGACACTGCTCCGAATATCAACTCTACCAGTCACCTATACATCAAATAGTGACCAATCTCAACTACAACTCAAAATACCCTTAGGTCAAACTTGGTCAAAGTCAAAACTCAACTCAGCTGAGTACGCCCAGCGTACTCAGCTTGTACGCACGACGTACTAGCGTTTTGACCCCAAAAAAGGCCTTTAACCACGTACGAACAACGTATTCTAACTTATGCCCAGGGTTCGTACCTGCCACCTTATCTTTCTATTAAGAGCTTAATCCCTTAAGCACTTTCATACAAAAGCAGATCTAGTCTTCAACTGATTTCCTTAATCATAAATTTTCCCACTTTATGATATTTCATGGCTATTAAGTGCTTAATACCAAAAACCCTAACTTCATAACTCATTAAGACATCCTAGTCCATTCTTGGAGGAAAAGTAAGGACCAAGATTACATTTTTATGATTCTAAACACTCTAAAACGTCTGAAAGGAAAGCTCCAATGAGTTAGAGTAACCCATGCTCAAATACATCAAGCTTATGGGACCAAAATGAACACAATCCATGGCTAAACAAGATCTAAGCAAAACTTCATCAAGATCAGAGCTTTTTACCTCCAAGTGGTGCAAAATGATGATGTGCTTCTGGATCTAAAGTGCTTCAAGCTTCTAAGATGCTTTCCTTTCCTTCTTCTTCCTCTAAAAACACCAAAACACACACTAATGGTTCAAAGATGCTCTCAAAATGGATTAGGGTTTGCAAGGGTCGAGATGAGGGATGGAGGTTGATTAAAGAAAGGGTATTGAGGCTATAAAGGTGTTTAAATAGTACAAAACCCTAAATATTAGGGTTTTGGTATAGGCCATGTACGCCCAACGTACAAGAAGTGCGCCCATCATATATGATGAAACACATTTCCCCTCTAAAATGCTACAAGGGACCAATTTGCAATCAGTTTTACATATGAAGGGCATAAATGGAAATACCTTAATATCAAGATGTTACAAGTCTCCCCCACTTGAACTAGACTTTATCCTTGAAGTCCACTGTAGTGAATATATCAGTTTAGTGCTCTCGCATCTCTGCCTCGGGCTCCCAAGTCCATTCGGAACCCTTCGGATGTTGCCACTAGACCTTGACCAAAGACACCACCTTGTTGTGCAAGGCCTTCGTCTTCCTGTCCAAGATCGTCATTGGTATCTCAACATAACTGAAGCGATCATCAACCCGAATATCAACCAAAGGGACAACCGCTGAATCATCAACCACACACTTCTGAATCTGAGAAACATGGAAGGTGTTGTGGATTTGACTGAGCTTATCAGGAAAATCCAACCGGTATGCAACCTTGCCCATGTGGGCGATAATACTGCCCGCTTCCGAAATCGAATGACACCTTTCCAAGGCGATACCTTCAAGAGCACCAAATCCCCCACCTGAAACTCGAGGTCCGAACAGCGTCGGCATGCATAACTCTTCTGTTGGCTTTGCGTAATGTGCAACCTATCACACACCTGCTGAATCACTTTAGTGGTCTTGAGTACCACTTCAGTACTCCTCATGCCCCGGTGCTTGACCTCGCCCCAACACACCGTGGTGCTACACATTCTCCCATACAACATATCAAAAGGTGGTCGGTCAATACTAGCATGATAACTATTATTGTAAGAGAACTCGGCCAATGGAAGGTAAGTATCCCAACTCCATCCAAAATCTAACACGCATGCCCGAAGCATATCTTCGAGTGTATGAATCGTACGCTTGCCTTGTCTATCAGTCTGGGGTGGTATGTTGTACTGAAGTGAAACTGAGTACCCAAATCCTCATGAAACTTCCTCCAAAACCTGGTGGTGAAACGAACATCTCAGTCAGAAATCACTGAAAGTGGCAACCCGTGCTGGACCACCACCTCCCAAATGTAAATGTTGGCCAACTTCTCACCTAATATACTCTTAGTAATAGGTATAAAGTGCACACTCTTGGTCAATCTATCCACAATGACCCAGATAGAATCAACTCCATGCGTCTTCCTTAGCATCTTCATGATAAAATCCATGGTGATCTCTTCCCACTTCCACATGGGAATGGGTATGGTTGCATCTTGTCGTGGGGTCTCTGATGATCGGCCTTGACTTTCATGCAATTCAGACACTTTTCTACAAAAAATGTTATCTCCCTCTTCATACAGGGCCACAAATAACTCAACTTTAGATCCTAATACATCTTTATGGCACCTGGGTGGATCGAAAACTTTGAATTATGAGCCTCTTCTAGAACTGTCTGTCTCATCCCACTAGTAGTTGGAACCGAAACTCTACCACAATGAGTCAACAATCCCCGATTGTCTTTGACAAATAAAGGAATATGTCCCTTGATTCGCTTCGCTTTCCAATTCTCCTTTTTAATCCCTTCACCCGATCCTTCTTGATTAAATCCAACAAAGGGGGAATGATAACCATCTTCAGACATACATCTCTAATAGGTGTGCTCACAGCCTTGCAGCTTAAGGCATCGGCCACCAAATTGGCCTTCCCAGGGTGATACAGGATCTCAAAATCATAATCCTTTACCACATCCAACCATCTCCGCTACCGCATATTCAAATTTGGATGATCCATCAAGTACCACAAACTCTTGTGGCCAGTGTAGATAGTACACCTAAACCCATACAAATAGTGCCTCCAAATCTTGAGGGCAAAAACCACAGCCCCCAACTCCAAATCAAGTGTAGGGTAATTCGCCTCATGAGGCTTCAGCTACCTCGAAGCGTAAGAAATCACATGACCCCTCTGCATAAGAACAACTCCCACACCCAATGTAGAAGCATCATAATAAATCAAAAAAATCATATATACCCTCAGGAAGCGCTAGGATCGGGGCCTCGCGTAATTCTGTCTCAGTGTCTCGAATGTCGACTGTTGATCTGGCCCCCACCGAAAAGTAACATTCTTCTTCGTCAAGCAGGTCAACAGCACTGCAATCTTGGATAAATCTCTGATAATACTCCGCGAGATATAGGAAGCTCTGAATCTTAGATGGGGTCCTTGGAACCTCCCATCGCATCACGACCTTGATCTTGGTCGGGTCAACCAATATACTCTTCTGGTTGACGATGTGCCCCAAGAACTGCACCTCACGCAACTAGAACTCACATTTGGTAAATTTGGCCTACAACCTCTCTCTCTCTCTCTCTCCTCAGGGTCTCCAATACCTTTCATAAGTGTTCCGCGTGCTGGTCCTTGGTGCTGGAGTAGACCAGAATATCATCTATGAACATTATCACTGATAGATCCAGCATCGGCCTGAAAACCTTGTTCATGAGATCCATGAACGATGTCGTTGTATTGGTGAGCCTGAATGGCATCACCACAAACTCGTAATGACCATAACGAGTCCTGAAGGTCGTCTTCTATACATCATCATCCCTGACCCTCATCTGATGGTAACCTGATCACAAATCAATACTGGAAAACCAAGATGCACCCTGAAGCTGGTTAAATAATTCGTCGATCCTCGGGAGTGGGTAACGGTTATTGTTAGCTTATTCAACTCCCGGTAGTCAATGCATATCTTGTGTGAACCGTCATTCTTCTTCACAGAAAGGATCATTTCTCCCCACGGTGAGCTACTTGGCCGAATAAATCCCTTGTCTAGAAGCCCCTGAAGCTGTATAGATAAATCCTACATTTCTGGTGGTGTCAAGCAATACACTGCCTTGACTATTGGAGCCACTCCATGAACCAGATCAATATGGAACTTGACCTGCCTCTTAGGAGGCACTCTTGGAAATTTTCAGGAAACACATCGGGGAAATCCCAAACAATGGGAACCTCACTCAACGTCATTGTTCCCTCAACTCAAGTATCCACCACATAAGCTAGGAACCCATAAAAACCCTATTGAAGATATTTCCTGACCCTCGTAGTTGAACAAAGAGTTGGCCCATGTGAAGCTCCCTCGCCAGGAATAACCAATTCTCCCCCACTTGGGGTTTGAACTCTCACCACCTGGTACTCACAGTCAATCATGTTCCCATTGGGGTCCCAACCAGTTCATCCCAATAATAACCTTTGACCCTCGCAGAGGATTCGCTACAAATCAATAAAGTATCTCTCGTTAAACAGATTTAAGACATACCCAAGGTGAACCCTCGAAGCACTCACATAATGGACATCCATAATATCAACCTCCAATGTGTAACTAGAGTCCTGGGAGCTTCGCAAAACTTCTTGCTAAGCGCAAGAGATACAAAGGATCGGGTAGCATCCGAATCAAACAACACATGAGTAGCCATACCATTTACTAATAAGGTCCCTATACAAGATCGGATATAAAATGAGCATAAATTAGGAAATTAATAAAAGATATGAACAAGTCACATACCAGTAACCACATTCAGTGTTGTGCGGGCCTCATCGGTGGTCAGATGAAATGCCCAGCTCTTCACCACATGTGTCTTCGCCTTGCCCTGACGTCCATCAGTAATCCTCAACGCGATTGGTGTAGGTGCCGCCACTGCCTCTCCTGAAAATCTAGGATAAACGCTTTTTTGTCACCGACCTGATTGCAATGAAAGCAAATCAGAGCACTTCGGGGGCAGTCCCTACTCATATGACCCGACTGACCACAACTGAAACATTCTGAACCCACCGCTCGACATGCCCTACTGTACGACTTGATGTACTTGCCGTAACGGCCTCGACCCTGCTGGCCACTGGTACGTGAATCAGAATTCTTGGGCCTCTTAGCCTGGCCCACTGCTGTCTACACCTGCTTCGGCTTGCGCTTTGTCCGAAACTCCAGCTTAATATCCTGCTCATGGGCCTTCTCAAATATATCATTCAGGGTCTTGCACCCCGAAAATCTCACAAAATCCCTGATTTCATCCCTCAACATGTCATGATATCTCGTCTTCTTCATCTCCTCATCTGCATCATACTGCAAAACTAACAGAGCCCTCTCACGAAACTTGGTTGTAATATTCCCCACAATCTCAGTAGTCTGAAGAAGGTCCTGAAACTCCCTGACAAGCTACTACAAATCAATCTCTAGTGCAAACTCCCTCTGGAACCTCGTAAAAAACTCCTCCTAATTCACAATTGCCACTGTCGCAGACCCTACATCTTGGCCAACCTCATCCCACTAGTCACATGCTCGGTCCCTCAGCAGGAAGGATGCAAATCCCACCTTTGCCCCCCAGGACAAAAACTAGTCCACTGAGCATTCTCCATGTCAGCGATCCAGCGTTGGCTAGTGATGGGTTCCTTAGACCCAAAGAACACAGGAGCTCCAAAAGCCTTGAACTCCTGAAACAAGGAAGTTTGTGCTCTTATCTGACCCACAACTATATCTGCCCGAAAAGACATGATACGCTCATCCATAAGCTCCATAATCCCCTCCTTGATGTTACCAAACATCACAAGAGTAACATCAAAGATACCGTGAGTAACCTCAGCCGCAATGAACTTGCGCAACCTATCATCAATAGGTTTTGTTCATGAGCTAGAAAACTAAACCATAACCAAAGACATAACCTCCTCCTCGAGTGATCACCACCATACTCAAACTGAAATACAAACATATAAACAATCAACATAATCTCGAGGGAACTCACAATATATAGGTCTCCTTAGAGTCCCTAGGTTCGTCCTTGTCTCGAGTACAGATCATGTGCTTCCAGTAGTATGGGCCCAATACTACCTTTCGCACCTATTTGTACCTTCCTCAAGAGCCGTCCTGATTCCTCTAAGTCGTCACACTAAATCTATATACCAAACCTATGCTAAACAACATACATATCCTAGATTTTCCTCAAAATTCTCAACTCCATCGCCCGCAATACCGAGAACCTCAATCAACACTGTTGGTTGCCTTATGCATGCAAGTTTTACACAAAAATGGAATCATATAAAATATCAAATTATGATTCTACCCTAAGTCCACACCCAAAAAAAGGAACACAAAATGAGGCCAAATTGATCATTCTAGGGCTATATGATCCTAATCGAATACAACTTTAAAAACATAGACTTAGCAATTAACTGAGCCAATATCAATTCCAAGTAATACATAGCATTCGATCCTCATAGGCTATAAGGCATCACATAAATTAGGTAATTCTATCATATGATCCCTGAAGGTATCCTTAGCTCTAATTTATCATGTAATTCATATATCAAGCATAGTAATCATAATACATAAGTATGGGTAATTTGGGAACTACTTACTTGAGCTTGGCTGATTGTATGCATCATACCCCTTTTACTTAGTAAAATATTTTTAGAAATTCAATTTATTTTTCTTTTGAAAAGATTACCATTTCTTTAGTTAAAGTTCTGACACACCCAAAAGTGTGCCCAAAGCCCTCAAACCAAGGCTCTGATACCAACTTGCAACAACCCACAAAATGTGATAAAATTTTTCATTTAAAAACCAATAGTTTCAATCACCAAATAGGTCCAAGTCAATAATAGTGTACAATAACCAAAACATCAGAGTAATATGTGACAACCTAAAAATTTACATTCGGTAAAACCATCCACTACAATTGAAGTCAAATCAGTATCAACTAACTATCAAACTTTTGGGATAAGTTTGAGTGTTTTAAGGTTAGTGCTCCAGAGGATATCAGGAGAGAGGATACACTAGGGTTTAATATGTTGTAATAAGTGCCCAAACCTTCAAGAGTTTGGAATATTACAATCCAACAATGGTATTCAGACCAAAAACCCTCAAGGTTATATAAAGAAAATTTAGCCATTTTGGATTCATTTGTTACATTTCTAGCTTGAGAAAAGTCGATTTTCTCTCTCAAGGATCTTCACCCGATCACCCCCAACTGTGAGTACTTCAACCTAGAGTGTATATAAGTGTGTTATATGCCTTCATAACATGAAAATCAAGCCAAAACAACAAGATTTGGGAGTTTACCGCCCAAGAACATCTTGGAGAGTAAACTCCTTTATAAGGGCCAAAGTGTGCCCAATGTCCCTCCAAGCCTTGGGACTAAACCTAGAGACTAAAATTACTTGTTTTAGACCCCCCAAAACATTAAGAAACAAGTCTATAAGTGAGTTTACGGCCAAGGAAGTTCTTGGGCCGTGAACTCCATTTTATGGTGTCAAAATGCCCTAAATGCCTTCCACAAGCCAAGAGACAAGCATAGCCCTTTACCATGATGTGTCTAGGACCCAAAACAATCAAAATATCATCACCCATAAGTGTTTACGGCCGCAAACACATGACCAAATGGTCCATGGGCCGTAAACTCAAGATAGAGGTGTTTCGATGCCACAAACACTTCCAAGGGCTTAGGCATGAATTTAGAATGCTTCTTTATGACCTTTAGGACCCTCATAAGTATATTTGGCCATGATTATACGGTAGTAAACCCATTTGGGCCGTGAACACCCCAAAAGTGCCAAAAGAAGTGGTCTTTCTCATCCTAGGTTAAAGCTAATGTCCCTAAAACATTCCCTAGCTTTCAAACTTGCACTAACACATGAGTAACCATGAGTTTACGGCCGTAAACTCCCTTGGGCCATGAACTCATGGTAGTAAACTCATATAAGTGCCTTTATACCTTCCTATGTTGAATCACATGTGATTCCAACACTTGGTTAAGGTGTTTCCTAGTCCCGGAAGGTGTTTCCTTTCATATAGGTGTTATAAACACTATATTCATGTCAATATGTGTCCTTATATGTCATTTAGGACTTATTGTGTCTCGGGACTTCATTCTTGGAACTTCTCATCCTTACGCGCATACCCGTTTGAATCACCCACATTAGGTGAGTTCATACCCCGTAATGAATCTTTTAACTATTTTAACTGTTTTAAGGGGGGAATACAAGTTGAACACAATGATAATTGTGTAAATGTTTGTTATAAACATCTTTCAAAATGTTACTTATGTTATTTATAAGTTGTTAAAACATTTCAAAACTCTTTTAAAGGTTATGTTACTTTATAGTTATACAAAACTCCATTTTTAAAGTATAAGCATAGCTTTGTAGATAAATGAGTCTTTTCAGTATCAGTCCAGTTAGAGCATTAGTAAGCTATTATAGGTATAGTTTAAGAGAATGCCATTCATTACTTCTAGTACAATGAAGCACACACAGAACAGAACAGAACAGAACATAATAAGGTGCTATAGCATGGAACAATTTCAGGATCTAACTATACCAATGAATCACAACGCATTGTGGTAGTTATATTGGGCATACGTGATCACATAACTTTAATGTGGATAACATGGCCTAGAAACTCGTTGCGAAAGTCAACCTTGATTCCCAGAATCTCTCATAGGGAGAACGTTTAGTATGGGAATTTCTTATCACATTATGACCTTAATAAAACACATATGTTTTTAGGTTGTTAGTACCTCCGTATGTCATTATAAACGACATCAGGGTACTCATTTCTCCCATTACTTTCATAAAGTGTCGGTAACACTTGAAGGTTGATCTATTCTCTAATCGAGATAGGTTATAAACCAGGGAGAATGTACTTTTCAGTTGACAAAGGAACAGTAGAGTCTTGGAAGAAGACTGCTTTCATAACAGTAAAGTCTTGGTAGAAGACTGCTTTCAAACAATCGAGTCTTGGTAGACGGCTACTTTTAAAAGTTAGGACCATAATGCTAATCTTATGATTCCTTAATGTATACACTATAGGATACATATATGCTAATAGATTCCGACAGCTAATAGGATGTGTGTTTTCCGCCTCATTGCTTGTTCTCGTTGGATTGGGGTCTTGAACTGAGTTCCCACAATCTATTATCTACCCGAATCTATATATATTTATGCTTAGTATACATTAAGTCATAATAAGGGTACCAAGTATGGATCAGGTTACAACACAGAGTCAAAGCACAGTTTTTCTAGTACAAAACTTACTTATCAAATTCAGTGTTTTTGATAGACAAAACTAGAGATCTCCCAGAAAGGGGCTTAATCCATTTTATTAAGCAATACAGTTTTAAAAGACTTTAAGTGAGTTAACTCTATAATACCTTAGTTTATACACCATGTTTATGTATAGAACTAATATCCGATAGCTAGTTAAATGTGTGTTTTCCCCCGACGTCCTGTTCTCGTTGGATTGTGGGCTTAGGGCAAATTCCCCCAATTAACTATCTACCCGATATCAGATTATATATAGTAGTATAAACAAAGCTATTATATAAGTAATCACCATAGTCATTATTTTACTATAAGAAATATAGGTTTTCTTAAAAGAACTCTCCATTGGATATAAAGGAACAATTACAAATAACTCCATGAGTAACAAGTGAATACACCAAGGTTATATATGACAACGATCTAATAACCAATGGAATGTGTGCAATCCGTCCTACTTACTGTTCCCCGTTGGGTTGTGAGTTAGGGCAGATGCGCACAATCGATTGGTTATTTACTCTGAGTATAGAACTTGTACCCACTTAGTACGCATAGAAAGGCTTGTAATGTCATTTTACTTAACTTCCATTAAAGTAGGAAATATAGGATTTTCTAGAGGAACGGACAAACTTTTCAAAACAGAACTTACAGCGTACAATACTTTTACATATACATTTCCAAACAACCTTTTTACAGCTTACTCACATCACTAAAATCTTATGAACTCACCAGCTTAACTGCTGATCAACTCTTTCAAATAACTTGTATTCTCAGGAGACTATTAGACAGGTGCCCGTGCTGGGAATTCAGAAGATGGAGCATTATAGCTTCAAGTCTTGTTTTGTTATTTGTGTATGACTTCTATGTTTTGTGAACACATACATTGTAAACACTTTCTTTCTAAATGAAATGGTTGTTCATTACTTGCTTACCATATACATATCTCGTGATACTTGACATGACGTCATCCACCCCCGAACGTTTCCGCCGTTCCGTTTTTGGGGTGTGACATAATAATATCCAAAAAGTGCAGAAATCATGAGGGGAGGATGTTGTGTCATCACGTCGGGTTCTTCCTATTTGTACCGGAAGTACCTGAAATCAAAAACATAAATTGTAAGCATAAAGCTTAGTGAGTTCCCCCAAAATACCACATACCAAACATATAAATTGGGCCTAGACCTAGGGTATATTCCAACCCATTAAAAAATATGGGCCCAGCCCTGGGGTTTATTTCAACCTGATCATGCAATAGTGGGCCCTGCACTGGAGTTTATTTCAACCCGATTATATAATAATGGGCCCCTCATTGGGCTTTATTTCAACCTGATCATACAATAGTGGGCCTCTCCCTGGTGTTTATTTCAACTCGATCACGCAATAATGGGCCCCGCCCTGGGTTTATTTTGTGACAACCCGATATTTCAACTCTATGTAATGACCTAAAAAGTCAACTATTGTAACCACTTTTGATATAATGAAATTAACTTCGACAATAAAAAGTCCAAAAAAAAAGTCTCTAAATAATTACCTACTATGTTTGATGTCATTAAACCGTGATCGTACGTAAAAAAGAACGCCCAAATCTGACTACGTATAATGAAGTTATGAATTTTCCAAGTTCGGCTTAGCGACAGACAGCTAAAAACTCGAATCAGAGATCGAGCGAATTTTGGTCGGAATGACCTAAACGAGAATCGAAGGTCTCGACAATGGTATTTCAACAGTAAAAAGTCTGGTAAAAACAGACGTCAGATAAAGAAGTTATGAATTTCTAACGAAATTTTCTTACCGCAACCTTTTAAAAATAAATAATAAAAATAATTTCAAAATTTGTCGACAGAATCTAAACAAAATTTGTAGAGCGTAGTCTCACCTACGTGTGGATATAAAGAACGTCGAAAACGGAGTTCATATAAAGAAGATATGAATTTTTGAAGTTTATTAAATATTAAAAATATAATTTTTAATAGAAATTTCGGTATTATCCGAAGGCTGAGTCGCACACGAGTACGCCCAGCGTACTCCAAGCCTAAGCCTCAGATCGTCCACGCCGCGCCCTATGCGAGCCTATGTCCAGTCCCATCCGGAGTCCGAAGCAGTCGAGGATGTGCTCATGCGTGACGCACGCGTACGCCCAGTGTACTCGCATACGCCCAGCGTACCGAGGCGGTTCCCACCCCCTATAAAAGGGATGCGAGGGTTCCGAAGAAATTGCTCATTTTTCTCTCAACTTTCTTGCGTTTTGCCTCGTTTTCCGTGCACGAACTATCCCGAAGCCCCGGTTTCCTTGCTCAAGTCCCGAAGGTCGTTTCTGCTCCCGAGATTCCCGAGAATCCCAAGAAAATCCGCTTTCTCGAGTCGAAGTTCTGCTCGG
The DNA here is from genome assembly GCF_051521515.1 of Lactuca serriola. NCBI lineage: Eukaryota > Viridiplantae > Streptophyta > Magnoliopsida > Asterales > Asteraceae > Lactuca > Lactuca serriola. The sequence goes on along the minus strand of NC_136411.1, from coordinate 168,921,028 downwards.
TTTTCATCTCGCTTTTTTCCGATCTTTCAAGTGAGTTCATACCCCTATAATCTACACTTTTAAATGTTTTATAAATACTTTTATATGCTTTTAAGGGGGGGAATACAAGTAAAACACATGATTATTATCGTGTGTTATATAAAGTTTCATATTATGCTTTTTATTAACGAAATCATATGTGATTTATAACTATTATAGGGAGATTTTCATATGCAAAATATATCACGATAACATCATATCTTTTGAAATGAAAAATGTAGTTATATAAGTATAAATCAAACACTCTGCTTATATTGTATGTATATGTGTCCATCTTAGACACTATAAAAATTATACTTTTCATAACAAATGAGCATTTTACTGGGGATTACTATACAAACGAGACACACTTAAAGAAAACTATAATAGGTATAGTTTTACGAGAACATTACGAACTTTTACATACTAGAAACACTATTTTCAAGAAGTCACTTTCACATACAAGAACAAACGAACATTTTTACACGTGAATCTATTTTTATACTAAGTTTTGTGAGACATTAACTTCACGTACGTTCGAGTACACATTTCAAGTCCTGTATTATATACCAGAATCCCTTGGAGGGGGAGCATGGTGTTTGTGTATAGATCTATACGGGCTTGACAACCCCGCGCCCTGACTGTTAGCTACAGTACACCATTTGGGGCGACAAACGTCAGAACATTCCAACGCCTGAAGAACGTTGCGTATAGGCATTTCTAGTCAATAGCATGGTTATAAAACTCACATGGGGTATTAAAAATACATTGATTTACGGGGTTTTTCAAACGTATTGGAAATTTTATACGTACATACATTTTCTAGAAACAAACATTGGTCTTGATAGAAGGCTACATTTATGCTAGTAGAAAATATGGGATTTTCTAGGAACAAACAAACAAAAACAAAACATTTCTTTTCATACAAACATTGTCATTTAATACTTATGAAACTCACTAGCTTAAATGCTGATCTACTCTTTCAAAACTACTTGTATGTCCCAGGGATTCAGTAATTACAAGTAACAAACAGCTTTTGAAGAAGGGACGTTGCGGCGCCAGTTTAAATTCATATTTTGGCATCATATTGTAATTGGTTTTTGAACATGTACCTTTTAACAATGTAAACTTTCAATTATATATATGATGGTTGTATTCCTTTCTTTACTATGTATTCATTTGTTACGATACCACATGAAGTCATCCGCCCCCGAACGTTTCCGCCGTTCCGGTTTGGGGGTGTGACATATTTCAACCTGATCATACAAACATATATGTAATGGTCACATAACAGCTAGCATTCTACATAAGAGAATAATGGGCCAACATTGGTGCCTTCTACCCATGGATACAGTGAGGAGACTTTTATCACAGTCTGAACAGATAGTTGGATAGGACACTGCTCTGAATATCAACTCTACCACTCACCTATACATCAAATAGTGACCAATCTCAACTACAACTCAAAATACCCAAAATACCCTTAGGTCATACTTGGTCAAATCCTGGTCAAAAGGCAATTGAGTTAACTCAGCTGAGTACGCCCAATGTACTCAGCTTGTATGCACGGCGTACTAGCGTATTGGCCCAAAAACAGGCCTTTGACCATATACGAGCAATGTACTCTTACGTACGCCCAACGTACGCACCTGCCACCTTATCCTTCTATTAAGAGCTTAATCCCTTAATATCTTTAGTCCAAAATACAGATCTAGTCTTCAAATGATGTCCTTAATCATAAAGTTTCCCACTTTATGATCTTGCATGGCTATTAAGTGCTCAATAAGTCCATGCATGGAGGAAAAGTAAGGACCAAGATTACATTTTTATGATTCTAAACACTCTAAAACTTCTGAAAGGACAACTCAAATGAGTTAGAGTAACCCATACTCAAATACATCAAGCTTATGGGAAAAAAAATGAACACAATCCAAGGCTAAACAAGATCTAAGCAAAACTTCATCAAGATCAGATCTTTTTACTTCCAAGTGGTGCAAAATGATGATGTGCTTCTGGATCTAAAGTTCTTAAAGCTTCGAAGATGCTTTCCTTTCCTTCTTCTTCCTCTAGAATAACAAAACACACATTAATGGATCAAAGATGCTCTCAAAATAGATTAGGGTTTGCAAATGTCGATACAAGGGATGGAGGTTGATGAAAGAAAGGGTATTGAGGCTATAAAGGTGTTTAAGTAGTGCACAAACCCTAAATATTAGGGTTTTGGTCCAGGCCACGTACGCCTAACATACGAGAAGTACGCCCAACGTACATGATGAAACATGTTTCCCCTCTAAAATGCTACAAGGGACCAATTTGCTATCAGTTTTTCATATCAAGGGCATAAATGGAAATACCTTAATATCAAGATGTTACATCCACCCCATAAGAACTCTCTCTCCTAACTGTTTCGAGATCCTCAATCACCTTAAGAGGTTCTTTGAACATTGAGAAATAAAAATTTGGTAGACTTCCAACCACCAAATTAATTAATGTAGTCCTTCCTTCAAATGACAAGGTGTTAGCTTTCCATGATGACAGTTTGCATTGAAATCTTTTCAATATTAGAATCCCAAATTTAATAGAGTGACATATTGGCACCCACCGGTAATCCCAAATAGGTGAATAGGAATGAAGATGCTTGACAATGGAGAAATTGAGCAAAAGTTCCATTTTCATTCTGATCAATACCGACTCCGAATACTTTACTTTTCGAGAAATTAACCTTGATCCCAGATGTGAGATGAAAACATCAGGGAATTCAAGCAAGGTTATGAAGATTGATACTTGACCATTCCCCGATAAACAGATCATCGTCTGCATAAAACAAATGTGATATCCGGATCCCCATTTGGAAATGAAATTCCATGAAAAATACAAAGATCGCCAGCTGTATTCATGACCAAATTCAGTGATCACATTGCTGGAACGAATAAAAATGGTGCCAATGGATCACCTTGTCTCACTCCTTTGTTAACCGAGAATACATATGTTGGCGTGCCATTAACCAATACTAATGTTTTAGACAAGGAAGGACATCCAGAAATCCAAAGTCTCCAACATGGAGCACAGCCCAATTGATACATAATTGAATTAAGAAAGCTCCAACTCAGTGATTCAAAAGCTTTATTGAAATCAACCATGAAGAGGATAGCCTCCTTGTTGTTCCGCTTAAGCAAAGGGAGTGCTTTATTTATCATTAATGGTCCATCCAAAATGTTGCGACCCATAATGAAAGCATTTGCTCTTCTCCCACAACATAATCGATGACCATTTTTAGGTGATTTGCTAGAACTTTTTCAATTACTTTATAGATACAACCAATTAAATTAATTGGCCTGTAATATGAGAGTGAGAGAGGATCGCTAACTTTCGGGACCAGAGAAGTAAACGATGAATTGCAACCAATGTTTAAAAATACATGTGCAGTGAAAATGGTGGGAAATGCCTATGAAATCATTCTCGAAGAGATCTCATAATGATTTGAGAAAATTAAATGAGAATCCACAGCTCCAAACTGCAACCTACACTTCCGATAAGTTGAAAGGTTCAATGAGAAGGGAAGCATCCGCCTCCGATAGTGTATTAGGAAAATCATTGTAACGCCCGTGTTTCTGGGCTACGCATTAGTATAAGAATGAAATAGTCAAGGTCAACCATTGTAACTAATTTCTAAGTAATAAGGAGGAATTACTTGAATATTATGTGAATTATGTGATTTTATGTGTTTTACACTTGTTTATAATGATATAATAAATTAAGAACGAAAATAAGTGTCAAAAATAAAATGTTAGATAAACCTGGTATCTATGAAGAAAGTTTTAGTGGTCGTGACAAGGATTTCGGACATATAAAGAACGTCAAAATCCGAGTTATAACGAAGAAGTTATGACTTGTCGAAGTTTCGCGACAAAACCGGCACGACGTTGCGTGACGTAAAAAGTGAGTTTACAATAAAGTGCTTTTTATCCTTAGCAATCTAAACTAAAGTCGTAGTGTTCCCTAAACCGAGAGTGTGCATAAAAAGAACGCCCAAATCTGACTTCGTATGAGAAAATTATGATTTTTCCAAGTTTCAGATTTATAGTACACAACCCGGAGTTCGAATAGTAGATCGAACGGTTTTCGTTCGACACAACCTAAACGGGAATCGAAGGTATCGTTAATAGTAGATCAACGGTAAAAAGATAGACAAAAACGGACGTCGAATGAAGAAGTTATGAATTTTTAACGGACTTTCTTGTCCCAGCCTGTTAAAAATATAACTTTAAAAATAAAGTCATAATTAAACGACGGAGTCTAAACAAAAGTTGTAGAGTATGTCTCTACCTACGCGTGGATATAAGGAATGTCAAAAACAGAGCTCATATGCGGAAGTTAAGAATTTTAGAAGTTGAGGGTGTCATTTGCGAGGCTGCTCATTTACGCCCCGCATAGGAGAGGAGTGCGCCTCGCATACTTGTATTGCATGGCCTCGGATTGACCACTTAGCCCCAACAGCTTTCGGACACGTCTCCTCAGAATGCCCAACATACGTAGGTACGCCCCGTGCACAGAAGTACGCCTAGCGTACCTCTAAAGTACGTGCACCGTAGACCGCAGACTCACCTCTATAAATAAGGTCCGAAGCTTGCCATTTTTCTCACACCTTTTGCCATCTTTTTCTCTATCTACTCTCTCTAGCCTCCCCAAACACCCCCGAAGCCTAGGGCACCTCCCTAGCACTAGAAGAAATCCCCGGAGTGCCCGAAGGCTCCGAGAAAAAGAGTTTTTCGGTTTAAAAACTCTACACCCGTAGAGCCCGGTTTTCAAACAAACCTCCCGGTTTCATCAAAGAAGATTATTTTAGGAAGCAAAGTGTTGTCTGAATCACTACCTTATCAAGTTAGTGTATAGTTACTTTCATCTTACACATAGATATGAAATATTTTATATGAATTACGAGTTATGTGTGCATATTTACTTGAGACCTGTGCTAGATGAAAGATTTAAACTTCTAATTTCTTTTTCCAGATCTAAACCGTTGTTAGATGCCATTTTATGCATCTTATAGGGTAGTTTTCATTAGCATTTAGGATCATATTTTGTACATTTGCATGTCATTTATTTAAATAATGTTCAGCTCATGTATTTCGTTAGAATTCCCGTACTGCTCATGTTTTTATGTTGATTTCAGATAGTTCGAGTGGACCAGTGATTTGGGAGCAATTGGATGCGCGTTTGGAGCTTAAAATGGAGCTTGAAACTTATGGAGTATGTTGAGGAATGTTTGGAAGATGCTTTGGTCAAGAAACATTCAATTGAATTGATCACACGAAGATAGAATATACAATCTAAAGTTAAAGGATGTTGCTGGCAGCTTTGACCCCCTGTCAGTATCTTGACCATATCTTGAGAACCGTAACTCCGATTGACGCGATTCAAAATGATCTAGAAAGTAGACGAAATTTCGGACGTCATAGGCACAACCTGTGATCGCAGATTGTCTCCTTGCGATTGCAGGTGGCCTTTTTGCGATCGCAAGTTTGGTCGCAGGTTGCCTTCGAGGTTCTTTTGTGCCCAAAATTCATCCGGAAGTGAAAACTCAAAACCTGCGATCGCAGGTTGTCTCCTCGCGATCGCAGTTTGGCCAAAAATGTCAAAATAGCATCCTACTTCATTAAAACGGCATCTGATGTGTTTATTTCAAAACCTGCGATCGCAGGTTGTCCCCTTGTGATCGCAGGTGCGTCGTTTTTGCTGCTAGACGTATAAAAAGATCCTAATAGCCTTCCAGTAACCTAAGTTGACGATTCCTAAGGTTCCAGACAGCGAAAATACAATTTTGGAGGTGTTTCTTCTCCGATTTCATCAATTTCTGAAGATCTGAAGACTGTGGATCATCTCCTACGTTTAGTTTAGTAAGATTAGTTGTTTGATGTCTCTTTTCAGTTGTTTTTATCAGATTTTGGCCATGTCTGGCTAAACCCTAGTTTTCAGTTCTGCAAATACAAGTACTTTTCATGTGATTGATCATTATATCTGGTTTTTGATTTGTGTTCCTATCTAGATTCTTCAGTTTTGAGCTTAATGAATGTTTGATTTGAATTCTTGTTAGTCTGATCACCTAGCTAGGGTTTTATCATTCCAGTTAATCAGTTATAGAATACGTAATTGTTCTAATTAATTGGTAAAAGTAACAAGTATCAGATTGGTTCCGTTTTGGGATTTAACTCTGGTATAAACTGTAAAAATCATATCTTTACGCTTCCGAACTTGTGAGAAGTATTGGGTATTGCTGGGAATTTTACAAAGAACTTAAAGCAATTTTTCTGATTTAATTAAGAGCTTGTTTAATTGAACAGTAAAAAGTTAGGGTTAATTGAAGAGCCTGTTTTGATTAACTAATTTAGGTAAAAGAGAATTTACTAGAGCTTATTAGTTTTTCTTAGTATCAGCTTAAATAGAATGCATCTCAAGTAATCAGATCTGGATCAGTTGCATGATTAGGAAAGTCACAGCAGAGCTGAAACTATTTTTATTATTGATTTTCGTTTACTTTATTATCACTGCATTTCTAGTTATTAGTTTTAATCAACCCCCCCCCCCCTTATATTCTGTTTCTTGACTAGATGTGTCTGATGCAAAAAGGCATTGACCATTAGGCTGTGTCCCTGAGGATTCGACCCTGCTTCCATGTGCTATATTTTTAGTGCAACCAGCAGTGATAATTTATTTGCTTAATACGTGCACGACAGCGTGTTAACAACCGTATATGTATTTTGTTTTAAGATTTTAACATTTTCTTCAGATCTAGACCGTAGATGTATTTTGTTTTCAGATCTGAACATTTTCTTTAGATCTAGACCGTAGATGTATTTTGTTTTCAGATCTGAACAGTTTCTTAAGATCTAGACTGTAGATGTATTTTGTTGTCAGATCTGAACATTTTTTCAGATCTAGACTGTAGATGTATTTTTTTTTCAGATCTGAACATTTTCTTCATATGTAGACTATAGATGTATCTTGTTTTCAGATCTGAACATTTTCTTCAAATATAAAACTATAGATGTATTTTATATCTATAAATATGTTGGGTAGAACATGGGTAGATAAATGATGGGGGAGGAAAGATGACATAGATGAATATTGGTAGCTACGCCACAACATGTAGATGTTTTCGAACTATTATGCACTCTAAACATCCTAGTAGTTGCGCAAAAGGATAACATCAGTATCTGCGCCTAATAGAGAACGTCATAATCCCGAGAGTTGTGCCTACATGATAATATTGGCAGTTGTGCCTAATAGATATCATTGGCAGCTATACCTGTAACGCCCCGTTTATTTAAATAAATTAATAAATGTAATCCCCAAATTAATTTGTGAAGAATTTTAATAGTGGAGGGTTAATTAGTAAGTTTCGGAGTCGTTTCGGGAAGAATTCTAGAAGCAAGGGTACGTTTAGTAATTAATAGATTTAAATTGAAAAGATTTTATGGAGTCATGGACTAAAGGTGTAAGTGTGCGATTCAAATTGAGAATAAATTGTGGAGGATGGGCTTTTTAGTAACTTTTGGGATTATATTGAAAAGAATTTAGGAGCTGGGGTCTAAAGTGTAAATAAAGGAGCAAGATTGAAAAGAAATCGGATTAGAGGGACCAAAGATGTTAATTGATTTCAAAGTTGTGTGATCGGGTATTAAACCCGTCACCCTACTCCACCCATGCGAACCCTAACCCTAAATGATGCACCCGCCAACCTTATGACTCCCTCTCTCTCCAGCCGCCACCACCTCTCTGTTGTTCATTATTCCGATCATGATAGGGTCGTCGGTTGCCACGCCGTTGAGCACCACCACCACATGCTTTGCTGCCGGAGATGCAGGGAGAAGCCAGATTTCGGAGCCAAATCTCACGCGCTGCCGCCATCGGGGGCTAAGAAGACCGACGAGCTCGTGTAGCTGCTGCATCTCTTCCGCCGGTAATGCATTCTCCTCTTCTCCCTCATCATTTTCTCGAGCCCCGTCTCCATTGTTGCTCCGAACAGTTTCCCTTCTGTTGAATCCTTTGGCTGCCATCTTCCGCCATAAGGATGGAGGCTTCGTATGTGTGTCGAGGTATGTTTCGGCGCATGCTCAGCTTAGAGTGACGAAGGATCGCATGTCCAGTCAAGTGGGAGTGTGTTTAGGCCGCCGGAAATCGCAAGCAACCACCATGGCAACCAACCATGGTGGCTGCCGCCCCCTGCCATCGTTTACTGCCCATTTGCCGCCACCAGCTACTGTAGGAGGTGGTTTTGTGTGTGTGTGTGTGTGTTTATTAATTATGATGTAGTATGTGTGAATTATGAACAGGAACCACCACCACCATTGGAAATGGTGGTTGCCGCCGCTTTGCCGCTATTGTTGCTATCGGACCTCCGTACGCCACCGTGAAGTGGGTGGTCGTGTGCATTCCCGAGCAAGAGACATATTTTATTGTGTGTGTATTTGTGTTAGTAGTGTGTGTGTGTTTAGTTGTGGTTTAAGCATTGTAATTGTAATTATCAAAGATTAATGAAAAGAAACTCAAACCACCACCATAAGGTGGTGGCCGCCGCCGTGAGCCGCCATTGACCACCACTACCCGAGATGGTAGTGGGTGGTGTCTCGCTAGCAAACCCTAATGGGCTTAGAGATTAGTTTTGGGCCTATTGGACCATGTTTGGGTGGAAAACCCTAATTATGAGTATTTGGGCCTTGGACTTATTTGGACCCACTTTTGGGCCATTGGGTTTGGATTGTGAATTAAGCACAAACTATTTCATGTCATTTATCTAGTAGAATAAATGACTTAATAGACTAAGTCCTTAATGGGCTAATTGAGAAAATACTAATATTTGATAAATTATCAAGACACACACGAGAATTATTTAATAAGTGAAATATTAAATAATAATCATTGGCAGAAATTAATCTAAGAAATAATGGACTTAATGGATTAAGTCCTTAGTGGGTTAAGCCCTTAATGGGTTAAGTGAGAAACACTTAACCCTAATTATTATTTTATGAGAAACCCTAATTTCACTTGGGCTTTGTGTTGGGTCATCCAAGAATAATCAAATGGACTAGAGCAATTGTTTGGGCTCTAGGGTAAGGCCCATATGAAGGATTGGGCCCAATTTGGAAAATTGGGCCATATGTTGGGCTTTGATCCCTAGTTGACTTTGGGCCTATAGATTGGGCCTTGGGCTTGGGTAAGCCAAGTTAGGGGTAATGTAGTAATTATCCAAAGTATGTATTTATAGTATGTGTTAGAACCCAATTATTAATTGGGTGTTATTTTGGTGTTGACGGTTCGGGAATTTGTCATCTAGCAGCTGGGGTTGAGTCTGCGGGACTTTAGCAGTGTGGGGTTGTGTCTACGGGACTTCAGCAGTGTGAGGTGAGTTTCCTTCCAGTAGGAACGGGTCTACGGCCACAATGTCGGCTCGTTTAGTTAGTAGTAGTTCCGGACTTCAGTCCGATGCAGTAGTTCAGTATATGCTTGGTGTCTTTGTGATACAAATGAGTTATGTGTTCCGGACTATGGTCTGATGCAATATGCAGTATACGTGTTTATATTATATGCTACGATTATGTTATGCTATGTTCAGTTAGTTCTGGACCTCGGTCTAATGCAGTAGTTAGAGTGCTTGATGTCTTTGTGATTCAAGCATGTTTTGTGTTATGTGTTTCGGACTCTATTCTGATGCAGTATGCAGTATATGTATTCATTTTAGTTGATATGTTTATGCCATGTTATGTTCAGTCAGTTCCGGACTTCGGTTTGATGCAGGGGACAAGGTCCCAATCAGTTCCGGACTTCGGTCCGATGCAGGGGACAAGGTCCCAATCAGTTCCGGACTTCGATCTGATGCAGTCAGTTCCGGACTTCAGTCCGATGCAGTTAGTTCCGGACTTCGGTCCGATGCAGAGGGCAAAGCCCTGGTTAGTTCCGGACTCTGGTCCGATGCAGTTTTCGGACTTCGGTCCGATGCAGAGGGCAAGGCCTTGGTTAGTTTCCGGACTTCGGTCCAATGTAGTGGGCAAGGCCCAGTAGATGCTTTATATGTTATTGTATGGTATGTGGTAGTTTGGGGGAGCTCACTAAGCTTCGTGCTTATGGTTTTCAGTTTTGGTTTCAGGTACTCAGTTTTCAAAAGAGGAGCTCAGGAAGATTGTAGTGCACACACCATTTGTTCAGCCTGGGATATCTATACTCTGATATATTTGACAGTTGTTAAGATATTTTGAGATACATTCTTTATGATTCTTATATGACAATTGATGAATATGGTTTTATTACTAATTTCAAACGAAATTTTCAGACTGTATTTTTGGGATGTTTCAATACCATAGGCAAAAATGGACTTCATGTCTATTCCTTAGGAGAATCCTTAAGAATGAAAAGGTGAATGATGGATGATTCTTAAGATATATCCTTAAGAGTAAAGGTGATATTGGGGAAGGGTAATTGGGTTGATTGTTTGATGTTTAAACATAATAACTATATTATTGTGGGTTAAAAACCCTATGTACTCACCAGGTTTCCCAACTTGACCCACTCAGTTTATTTGTATAACAGGTATCGATATAAAGTTACACTACACCGATAGATTAAAGAGATGTAGATCACTAGTGTAAATGATTGTAAGTTCTGTTTATGCTTATGTTTCTGTATTAACATTGACATCGCAAAGTTTTAAAATGAATAAAATACATTTCTTCAGAAATGCTTTGATAACATATTTATCATGATTTTCTGGGAACAAAAATTCCATAACATTTTTCTTTAAGAGTATACTCTGATTTAAAAAATGAAGCATAAACACAACGGTCTTTTCTGGCCGTGAAAATGAGGATGTCACAATCATACATCAATGTAGGTTGAGAAGTCATCTCCTCAATGAATTTTTCTTCGAAGAATGAGAAAACCTCTTTTTTAATTGATGCGAGATCAGTAGACCAAACACCATTAATTGAGAGACCATTGATCTGATTATTTGATCTATTGTTGTTTATAATCCCATGAAAGAAACATGAGTTTTCCTCCCCCTCAACAGCAGGGGCGGCCCTAGGGGGTGGGCAAGCTAGGCGACCGCCCCGGGCCTCGCCAAATCTCGGGGCCCCTTCAAGCTACGATTAATGTATACATATGGTTTTAGGTAATATAAATATAAATATGCAAAATATAATCAACTGTATTTGTAGTGTATTTGTAGTTCAGAAGGTTAAGGCGTTAATTGTATTGAGCGACGCAATAGATGACCCACGTTCGAACCTTTTACAAAGTAATTTACATTTTTTTTATGCGTCCCGGTAAAAAAGGCCCATAATCTGAAAAATTAAAAAATTGGCCTGTTTCGTTAAATTAGGATTTAGGATGGAAATATAAATCAAAATTGGACCCAGAATTATCTCACAGAAAACGAGGATTTAGGGATATCACGTATGTGGCTTAAGCGCCGATCTTCCCAACGGCAATCAAATTACCTCGTATGTCAGTGTTTCTCTCTGTTCTTTCTCTCTAACCTCAGCCGCCCGGTAATTTTTTTCCCTTTTAATCGCTATATGATAGTTTTTTGGCACAACAATCTCAAACCTAAATTGCCACTTGCTTGTTCGCACTAAATAAAATAATTGTACGTTTGCTGATTTGCTCCTCTCATTCTTTAAATTTCTAATTTCTTAAAATCTCAGTGAATATAGTATTTGAGTATTTAACACTGGAATATATGTAAATGGGGGGTGGGTGGGGGGTTGTATGGCTACAGAAAAAAAAAAAAAAAAAAAAAAAAAAAAAAAAAAAAAAACTAACTAATTGAGCATTTAGTCTCGGATATGTTGACGTATCGGAAATATGGAATATAGTTATTTTCATTATAAATGTAGAGGTTAATATTATGTTAATAGAATTTTATATATATATATATATATATATATATATATATATATATATATATATATATATATATATATATATATATATATATATATATATATTTGAATTTTTAAAACATTTATTAGAAAATATTTATTAGACGTGAAGAAAAAAAACATTCAACAGTTAATAGAATCTGAAAAAAGATCTATAAACAAGTTATGAAAAAAGGAGATTCTTGTAACATCTAATAGTTATTTGCTATTGGTTGCATTTTGTACATGTAGTAATGTGATTATAAATTTTGCTAACTTGTAGGGCCCTTTTTTTTTGCATTTGCCCCGGGCCTAAAAACTGCTCGGACCGGCCCTGCTCAACAGCCCAATGTATTCTCGCTTTTGTTTCAGTTCAAGGTTTTTTTTGTGTTCAATACCCAATAATTTTTTCTTCCATTCTAAAAGGTTCTCCAATTCCACACTTGAAAGTCCTCTAGATTCTGTAATGATTTCCAGTGTATTTATCCATTGCTTTAGTACGTTCATCTCACCATTTTCTTTCTCATTTTTCTTAATTTTCCAATGTTTGATTGCATTCTTTATCACCTGAAATTTACACCGACAGAAATTTATCTGGAGGACCATTGAACTGAAAAGAGGTGACCACCTCACGCACCAAATTGCCAAATTCCGGATCCAAAAACCAACTATTGAAAAACCTAAATGAAGGAGGGCCAAATTCACAAATCATTGTGAGGATAATAAGTGGGCAATGATCGGACAATTCACGTAGGAGAGCAATGGGAGAAGCATTGGGCCATTTGTCCATAAAATTAGAACCCACCAAAATTCTATCAATTTTCCATAAAACCAACTTATTAAATTTATATACCCTTTAAATATTATTTAATTTATTTAGACATTAAATAACACCTTTTTTATTTAATTCATTCTATTTAATATCACAAAACTAGAATTATTAGCAAAAAAAAAAACTTATTTGAGTAACGAAAGCTAACACCACTAACAAAAGGAAATTCAAGTCGTTATAAGTTGCAAAATCATTTGCAATTAGTTGGTACAAGGCTATTAGTATAAAAGGAATTAATTGGTCATTTGAAAAAACAATCTTATCAAATACAAATCTAAATGAAAGATGAAAAACTCAACAATCTGACTTTTGTGAATTTAATGGTTGATAAATATGGTTTTTAAATAATTTATGTACTTTTGTCTCATCTTCTAAAAATAAATAAAATAAAATAAAATAAAAGCCGCAAAAGGAGTGAAACCAAAAAGATCCACACAAGCAAATAAAAATAACACAAAGTCAAAAACACAAACACTTTGTATGCAAACTTATAAAGGGTGTGATTGCATGGCCTCAACAATAAGTTCGAGCTACAAAATATATTTTACAAGTATGTATACATGTAAACATAATTACTAATAGTTCATACAAAGTAACCAACCATGAAGTACAATAACACAAATGTAAAAACATTATGTTATTGTCTATGACGCAAAGATGAAGCACAAATGAAAAATGTATAAAACAATGGTGAACACAATTACTACAAAGAAACCAACGATGAAATATAGTAGCACAAATATGAAAATATTATGTTATTGTCTACGATGCAAAGATGAAGCAGAAATGAAAAATATATAAAATAATGATGAAACACAGTTAACTGCAAAAAAATAAAATAAAAAAAATATAAATAAAATTCAAGATTTTTATAGAGACAATACAACAGATCACTACAAGAATGGTTAATCACATATGAAATACAATAGCACAACAACGAATACAATAGCACAACAACGATGATTGATAATGAAAATCACGTAAATGATTGTTTTTTATTTCAATATCTCCATACGGCAATTTTGTCATTAAAAAAATATATGGAATTTAATATAGATTCTTGATTAAAGAATTACAAATCATTCAAATACATAATTAAATGGTAATTATAAAAATCCGATTCCATTCATTTTGGTAAGCCAAACACATTGGTAAGCAAAATACGTTTTCTTTGGGATTTTAGTTTCCAATTCCTTCTAATTCCCTAGGAATCATGTGAAACAAAGGGATGGCGAGCACGTAACATTTTTAAAGGACTAGCGGTAAGAAGTGACTCTCTCATATAAGAGGTCATGGGTTCAAGTCTTGATGGAGACATCTCTAAATATTATTAAAAGAGAACCATTAATTCACCAATGAAACAATCAAGGCCCTTGATTGTATTTCAATCATATGATTTTCACCATTAGATCAAATTGATAACATTATCTTCTCAAAATAGAATTCAAACGTTTAATTATAAAATCTTTAAATTTGCAATTACATTTCAAACACAATTACATTAAATTATAGAATCTATTCATATTTAATTATAGAATCTATTCATACTTTCGAAAATATATTTCACAATTCGGGCATAATTACATTTAATTATAGAATCTTTAAAATCAGCAATTATGTTATCAATTAAAGCATATCATTCTATTTATATATGAGACATCGGTTTCTCCATAAATCTGGCCAAAAACATGAATAACCGCCCCCATCTTTCTCCTCTATTTTTTCTCTTAAACCAAAATTCCCTAATTCTCTTCTTCCTCATGTCAATGGTTGTGCTTCAATTGATGTTTTGCGTGTTCATAACAGAATGTAGCACCATAAGGTGATTCCTTTTTCTCATGTATTCTTAGAATTTGCGTATTGCCTCTTCCTTGCATCTCCAATTATCACACCTCTGTTTTGGCTTCACACAAATCTCTACAAACTGAAGCAAGCATCTCCTTCAAGACATCTTTTGACGATCTATGTCATCATTAACCCTAATTAATATTGTTCATAATTTAATTTCATTATTTATAGTTTTTGGCTTCAAAATTTAAACCTGATTAGTTTTTTCTTTTTTAAAAAAAACTCATTAAATAAGCATATCAATAATTATGTTATCTTTAATCTCTTCTCTATATATATTAAAAGAGAAACCTGATTACATCATCTTCAAAAATCAGGTCTGTTGATTGGTTTTTCCTTATAGTTTTCCTCCCTTAGATCAATTTGATGATGTCATCAATGTTAATAGGATATTTTTTAAATCCTTTCAAATTTTGCTTAAGGAAATAAATATTTTTTTGGATTCCGACATTTATGATTAAAATGTTAATTAAGGAAATAATATCTTTAAATCATTCAAAATCGTTGACCCTTATAATGTTCAAAACCAGCATTTAATCAAATCTCATTAAATATGCATCTAATTCATCTATTTTTGACAATTATTTGAATTTAATATAAAATCACACCTCCTGTTTTCTAACTATCTATTGAAAATCGTTAATCAGCTCTCATTCCTTATTATCTTCATCAATTTCCTTTAATTCTAATCTTTGAAGATACTAAATAATAGATAAGCATATTGTCTCCAATTTAAAGTAGATTTTAAAAGATTTAGTTTCTCATTGTCCGCGTTTTGAAAATTATAAATAGTTCTCACATTTCTCATTATCTCTTTCACATGTTCGTTCTTATATCAATGCACTACATAAATTGAACAAAACAATACATCAACCTTCACATCAATTTTATTACGAATCTTCAAGGTATGTCCTTATCCGCGTGTGCTTTTTAAGATGTGTATGTGTTGTGTTTCCCTTTATTGGTACCTCTTATATGTGTTAACTAACTATTTGTAAATGTTCTCAGGGAAACCTGCATAAAAAGATTTACAACTTCATAAAAATATTAACAACTTCATCTTCTTTATATAAATCAAAGTGTCGAATTTCTGCATCTAAACACATTTATATTGAATCTTATAGATAGGGTCAGACCTAATATAAGTGAAATATAGAAAATCATAAGTACATGAATATATTTAGATTTCTATAAACATTTGGAATTCATATAATCATTTGTTATGTTATGAGATCCATCTATGAATTTTATAATCTCTCAAACCTGATATAGATCAAGCAAAAATAGCTAATCTACATCATGCAAATTCAAATTAACATGTGTATGTGTTGTGTTTCTCTTTGTTTGTACCTCTTATATATGTTAACTAACTATTTGTAAATGTTCTCGGTGAATCCGTTCATTGCCCACTGCATAAATTCAAATAAATTAAAAATATATATTGTTAACAACATGGGTTATTCACTTTGATACTTTTGCATGCAAACTTAGCAACCAAAGTCTGAGGTTTTTTAATTTACTTTGAATAATTATTCTTTTTGTTTATTTTCTAATTTTAATAATGGAATATTGGAATTTATTGTTTTACACCGTGTCATGACAGCAATAGAATCTCACGACCATAAAAGTTGTATTTTATCTGCTTATCAAATAGTTATTAAGAAAACAACTTACCTCAGATTTTATTTAAATAGTATTTGTTTTTGCTTAGTCTCATAATTATCTCTAATAGTTTTGTGTTTCTCTTTACAGAAGGCGAAATGGCACATAACAGTGTCAATGAAGTTGAAACACCGAAATTTTCAAAACAAATTTTTCATTTAAAATCGCTTATCTCTTTAACATTTTTCATAAAAATCCCATTTTTGTTTAAATTACAATACATGACTATTTTGTTCATTCAATTAATAAACCAGGATCCTCAAAACAAACGCTTCCTCTGGTGTGTACAATCGAGCCGGTGCCGTCCCGTGATCCTGAGAAAACCTGAAACACATAACACAAACACTGTAAGCACGGAGCTTAGTGAGTTCCCCAAAATACCACTCTAATACATATTAGCCACTTGGGGCTATAATCTCTGTTGACCCTCTGGTCAGTGTGTCTCGGTGGGACCCTCTAGTCCCAACTCTCTGTGGGCCCTCTGGCCCTGACTCTATGGACCCAAAGGCCCTAACTCTGATAACTCTGAATCATGCATATCACATATCACAATAAATCTCAACACATAAATAGCATACAAATTCACTGGCACGTAATCCTAAAAATACCACATATAGCACATATTAGCCACTCGAGGCTATAACTCTATGGGTCCTTGGGCCCTAACTCTGCGGACCCTCTGGTCCTAGCTCTGTGGACCTTCCGGTCCTAACTCTGATATACACACAGCATAAATCACATAGAAATAATGCAGTGCCACACTTCACATAGATAGCATATAATATCTCTAACACATAACTCTGTTACCACTCTAGGTAAAGTATAGTGAGAAGACTCACCTCTGGTAACTCGGTAAATCTCTGACTCGGTAAACTCTGGTCTAGCCTCCGCCTAATCACATGAAATAAGTACCTTATTTAATATAACTTTTAAAGGCTAGACTATGTCCTCTTATGACACTCTCAGAAGGGTAAAAGACCATTTTACCCCTCTCATAACTCAAAAGGCCCCATTATAAACCATACCCTAAAAGTCAACCAAGAGTCAACTTTACGGGTTACGCTGCGCGTACCAGATGTGTACGTTGAGCGTACCCGGCTGCCTCTCAAAATCGGGGAATACCACCCAGTACGCGGCACGTACTGGGATTACGCCCGGCGTACTCTCCTGCTTCAGCCCTTTAGCTCTTAAGGTCTTAAGCAGTTAAGACCCACGTCCAACTTCTAGATCTGACCACTTCTAAGCCTCTTAATCCATAAAGTTGATGACTTTAAGCCTTTGCATGGCTGAACAAGTCACCAACTCCCATAATATCCCATTCTCTAACTCTAGAAGGCTTATTACTCAAGAATAACCTCATATCAACAACCAAGATGGAAACTTTATGGATCTAAACCACTAGTACCACTGAAAAGGGACAGATCTCGGACCATGGAGCACCTTACACTCATAAAGTCTCCACCTTCGGGGTTTTAGCCCTAGAAATGATACATGCAACAACAAACTAAAAAGGAGAGGAAAGTTTTGAAATTTATACCTCTAAGTGTAGCCCCTTTCTCTATAGATCTCAGATCCAAACTTGCACTTCAAGCTTTAGCCTCCAAAAGCTCCTTTCCTTCTTCTTCACTAAGCCACCAATGCACAATTAGCTCCAACAACACTCACACACACACACTAAGAACGATGGGAGGCTCTCTCTTAGGGTTTCACTCACTGATATAGAGGCTGAGAAATGAGCCTTAGCACCCTTTAAATAGTGCACAAGCCAGATTAGGGTTTTGCACCTGGGTCGGGTACGCCCGCGTAACTCTGGGTACGCCCAGCATACCTTGGCGACTCCACGTCCAAATTAAGCGCATGAGTACGCCCAACGTACTCATTTGCCACATTTTCCAATAAAGGGCTAAACTTGAACACAAGAGAAAAGAAGGGGGTTGAATAGTTGCACCTGAACCTTGGGATGTTACAATTCTCCCCCACTAGAACCAGACTTCGCCCTAGAAGTCTCATACTGAAAACAACTTTGGATGTTGCTCCCACATTTCTGACTCTGTCTCCCAAGTCAGCTTGGACCCCCTCCGATGTTGCCACTGAACCAGAACCAAGGGCACCTCCTTGTTCCTCAGAACCTTGATCCTTCGATCCACAATCGCGATTGGCCTTTCGGTATAATTCAGGCTCGCATCCACCTGAATATCCTCCAGTGGCACCACTGCCGACTCGTCGGCTACACACTTTCTCAGCTGGGACACATGGAAGGTGTCGTGACTCTGGCTCAACTCCGCAGGCAGCTCCAAACGATATGCTACCCTACCCACCCTCGCGATCACTCTAAACGAACCAATATACCGGGGCCCTAGCTTGCCTCTTTTCCTGAACCGGATCACTCCTTTCCAAGGAGATACCTTCAGGAGCACAAAATCTCCGACCTGAAACTCAAGCTCGGACCGACGCCTATTCGCATAACTCCTCTGGCGACTTTGAGCGGTCAACAACCTTTGGCTGACCTGCTGAGTCTGCTCTGTCGTTTGAAGCACTATCTCTGTACTACCCAACACGCGTTGCCCTACCTCTCCCCAGCAAATGGGAGTCTGACACCTCCTCCCATACAACAGCTCAAAAGGTGGCATAACGATGCTCGAATGATGGCTGTTGATATGGAAAAACTCAACCAAGGGTAAATACGTGCCACAACTCCCTCCGAAATCTAATACACATGCCCGAAGCACGTCCTCGAGCATCAGAATCGTCCGCTTGCTCTAGAGTGTCCTCAGACATCACCATGATAAGCTCTAGCTCCTTTCTCATATCCCTCTTCGATACTGAGCTCCAGTTCAGCTTTTGACTCCACAGCTGAACCTCCAAAGGTCACCCATATCATGATCCAAAATATCTCACTAACTTCCTCCCCGTGACCACTATCCCAGCCCAGTGACACGCAAGTCACGAAATTCTCTTTTCCTTATGCGAAAAAATACAATCCAACCGAGGATCGACTCAAATCTGACCTCTGGTGTCTGTTGCGCATCTCGCCGAATCTCCCGACAGAGACGGAGACCCCAGTCTCGCCCCCGATTCAACCACCAGGCTCCAAAAACTCAATACTAGAGCTACTCAAGCCCAAAACTCTTCCACATCATACACTGATCGGAGAACACTCCATCATCACACTCTCTTGCCGTCAAGAGAGTACCATGGCTCCCCTCATCATCATGATGACCTCTCAATGACTAGTGAGTACTACGGCTCCCCACAGTATCACAACACCCTCTGACTAGTGAGTACTACGACTCCCCGCAGTATCACAACACCCTCTGACGAGTGAGTACTACGGCTCCCCGCAGTATCACAACACCCTCTGACTAGTGAGTACTACGGCTCCCCGTAGTATCACAACTCCCTCTTGACCAGCGAGTACTACGGCTCCCCGCGGCATCACAACACCACACTACATCCACTAACTCATGTTTTGCATACTATCATAGGTAGCTACCCATACTCGCCCTGAATATGCATCATAGACTCTGGCGGCAATCTTCATAACAAAATGCCTACCTTTGCGGAGATCCGCTTTCTTAAATAATCCCTCTTGATGCCAATACTCGAAGGGCTCCCACTAGAATCGTGGATACATGATGCACCACTGTTCGTCTCAAACTCAAGATTCTAAGTAACTCCGAAATCAGGACATTAGACACGGGTACCACGGAACACCATTACAGAACATCACAATGTCTTGCCTCAACCACTGATCTCCTACCCCCAGCACCATACAGATACAACAATACATTTCCTCTGAACCCCATAAATAATTCTCCATTTTACCCAATGCGCAACTTCAGTGTGTCCAAACACTCAATTGGAATACAAAAAAAGCGCTAACGCTTCAGAACACGCTGATGATCCTCCGAAACCCTCTTCCTCTGTTGCTCAAAATCCAAGCAAGGACACATACCGGCCCGGGAGTTGGCTGCTCAATAATCTTCTATCCTCCCCAAAAAGGGCATATACAATCCATACTTCAACCCAGAAGTTCTCAACTGCCCATACCATCATCACGAGCCTTCCACTTGAAACGGGCCTGACCACCACCAGATTCCTCACCATTGGCCACCTGCCGTGGAGACACTCATCCTTTCTCAGACACATACCACATGCATTATCTCGCCTTTCTCCTTTCCTTGATCACCAATGACCCTGATCTCATGAATTCGAGCCGCAGGTTTCTGTGTCCAACCCCTAACCGCTCTTGCACAAATCTCTGGTTCCCTCAAAAATACTCGGTTCTCCCCCACTTAGGTTTCGAACCATCACCAATTGACGCATCAACACTCTACCCCACAGACGGTTTCCTCCAGAAACATCGCACCTACTCTTGGAAGGTGCCACACAACACCCAATGATCTCCCCACGCAGAGATCAAGAAACCTCAATTACCCTAAATCTCCGAAGAAATCCTCAGGAACTTCTCATCACGACCGCCTCTATCCATTCGAAGTCTCATACCCTCCAAATACTGAACATCCCAACTGTCCAGTACTATCACTGACTCTCAGGCTGAAATAATAAATCATCATACTCCTCATCTTCGACTTCTCAACCCCCGTTCTAACACGTGAATCATCACGAGAATAGAGACTCCACTACCATGCTCAATACCCATCATAGACAGAAGAGCCACCGCTCTGATATACTCGACTGGATTACCCGATGATACCGCTACCACACGCCCTACTATACTCAATGTAATGTGATCCTTGACCATCTCAGACCCCACTGACTACCTGCTCATGGTAGATCATTTCCTCGCGGCAGACACGCTGCCTGATACTCTGATGGAGAACATCAACATTAATGTCACCCCGTAGGGTTTACTCCTAAACCCAAAACTAAAATCTCACGCCTCTCCTACTCCTACAGGAAACATAAATAACACCCAACAAGTCACAGAAGGTGACATCTCCTCCTTCGGATGATTGCTCACTCAGTCCGCAATCCCTCATAAATGCCTTCTCTACCAATCCCTGAGTCTTGCGACTACATCTGACATCTTACCAAGGTACTCTGAAATGCTCCCGACCTCCCTCTCAAGGGATGCCTCTTCGAACTCAATCATGGCCCTGAGGCCTAAAACCCCATCGCGTCCAAATTCCACCAATCAATCCTGATCGGATAACCGGAGAATCACAAGCATCATTTGCTAAGAACCATGGTACTCAGCCCCTGACGTCTCTTCTCAATCTGCTACAATGCATGGTACACGAACCATAACATCAATCCCCAATCTACTCCGATGTATGGTACTCGAACCATAACATCACTCCCCAATCTACTTCGATGTATGGTACTCAAACCATAACATCACTCCTCAATCTGCTCTGATGTATGGTACTCGAACCATAGCATCACTCCTCAATCTGCTCCGATGTATGGTACTCGAACCATAACATCACTCCTCAATCTGCTACTTAGAACCTTCAGAATACTCCCTGTATCGAGTATGGGTCCTCTGCTTTCGGTAGTACGGGCCCATACTACCTGCCACATCTACCCATACTTTCCACACGGACCATTCCAGAGCTCCTAAGTAGCTGCTCAACCTTCTCGTTTACTAATTCCGCCACGCGTGCTCGCTCCTCAGCGAAATGCTCTACTCCACCAGTGTACTCATCTGGCTAAGGTCACTCCCTAGGCTCTTTCTTGGTCCTCCCACTTCTCCGCCATCAGCTGCTGAAGAGCTCCTAATGATGCCAGTCATCTACCTCCTGAATATCGTCATATTCATTTGGTAGTTGACTCCCATCATCGAGAGTTCCACAAAGCACGAAGCAAGCAGCATTCGGGCATCGTAGAATACATAGAACTCACTCTGGGTGATAACTCCGCTTGCTCTGTTCATTCTCAAAAGTACCACCGAACTCTGCAACTCTACCCCTCGCGGGTTCTAACTATTCTTTCGATAAGCACCACTACTCTCATCTAGGCGTCTCTCCTAGATTACTCCTCTACTCAAATCCCCTAAAAGGATTTCAACTAAATATTCTCAATAATACTCAAAATCACATCACATATAACAACAACTCCTAGGCTAAGGCATCACAAATCAGGCCACTCTAGTCCTAAGATATGAAGTACCTAGCCTGTCTCTAGCATGCATAATATCTCATAAAGTGCATCATAAATATCTCATAACACAAAAGTAAAGGTATTTTGGGAAATCACCGTTCGAGCTCTGGCTGATTGTACACACTACTCTTTCTCGCTTTCTCTTTGAACTCTTATTCACTTTTAGGAAATCATTTCTTTGAAAACTTTTCTTACTCCCTCAGTTTGAGTCCAAATTTACCCGAAGGTGCATCCGAATCCCTCAAACCAAGGCTCTGATACCAACTTGTAACACCGAAATTTTCAAAACAAAATTTTCATTTAAAATCGCTTATCTCTTTAAAACTTTTCATAAAATCCCATTTTTGTTTAAATTACAATACATGACTATTTTGTTCATTCAATTAATAAACCAGGATCCTCAAAACAAACGCTTCCTCTGATGTGTACAATCGAGCCGGTGCCGTCCCGTGATCCTGAGAAAACCTGAAACACATAACACAAACACTGTAAGCACGGAGCTTAGTGAGTTCCCCAAAATACCACTCTAATACATATTAGCCACTCGGGGCTATAATCTATGTTGACCCTCTGGTCAGTGTGTCTCGGTGGGACCCTCTATTCCCAACTCTCTGTGGCCCTTTGGCCCTGACTCTATGGACCCAAAGGCCCTAACTCTGATAACTCTGAATCATGCATATCACATATCACAATAAATCTCAACACATAAATAGCATACAAATTCACTGGCACGTAATCCTAAAAATACCACATATAGCACATATTAGCCACTCGAGGCTATAACTCTGTGGGTCCTTGGGCCCTAACTCTGCGGACCCTCTGGTCCTAGCTCTGTGGACCTTCCGGTCCTAACTCTGATATACACACAGCATAAATCACATAGAAATAATGCAGTGCCACACTTCACATAGATAGCATATAATATCTCTAACACATAACTCTGTTACCACTCTAGGTAAAGTATAGTGAGAAGACTCACCTCTGGTAACTCAGTAAATCTCTGACTCGGTAAACTCTGGTCTAGCCTCCGCTTAATCACATGAAATAAGTACCTTATTTAATATAACTTTCAAAGGCTAGACTATGTCCTCTTATGACACTCTCAGAAGGGTAAAAGACCATTTTACCCCTCTCATAACTCAAAAGGCCCCATTATAGACCATACCCTAAAAGTCAACCAAGAGTCAACTTTACGGGTTACGCTGCGCGTACCAGATGTGTACGCTGAGCATACCCGGCTGCCTCTCAAAATCGGGGAATACCACCCAATACGCGGCACGTACTGGGATTACGCCCGGCGTACTCTCCTGCTTTAGCCCTTTAGCTCTTAAGGTCTTAAACAGTTAAGACCCACGTCCAACTTCTAGATCTGACCACTTCTAAGCCTCTTAATCCATAAAGTTGATGACTTTAAGCCTTTGCATGGCTGAACAAGTCACCAACTCCCATAATATCCCATTCTCTAACTCTAGAAGGCTTATTACTCAAGAATAACCTCATATCAACAACCAAGATGGAAACTTTATGGATCTAAACCACTAATACCACTGAAAAGGGACAGATCTCGGACCATGGAGCACCTTACACTCATAAAGTCTCCACCTTCGGGGTTTTAGCCCTAGAAATGACACATGCAACAACAAACCAAAAAGGAGGGGAAAGTTTTGAACTTTATACCTCTAAGTGTAGCCCCTTTCTCTGTAGATCTCAGATCCAAACTTGCACTTCAAGCTTTAGCCTCCAAAAGCTCCTTTCCTTCTTCTTCACTAAGCCACCAATGCACAATTAGCTCCAACAACACTCACACACACTAAGAACGATGGGAGGCTCTCTCTTAGGGTTTCACTCACTGATATGGAGGCTAAGAAATGAGCCTTAGCACCCTTTAAATAGTGCACAAGCCAGATTAGGGTTTTGCACCTGGGTCGGGTACGCCCGCGTAACTCTGGGTACGCCCAGCGTACCTTGGCGACTCCGCGTCCAAATTAAGCGCATGAGTACGCCCAGCGTACTCATTTGCCACATTTCCAATAAAGGGCTAAACTTGACCACAAGAGAAAAGAAGGGGGTTGAATAGTTGCACCTGAACCTTGGGATGTTACAGAAGTCGTCTTAGATAGTCTTGCTACATAGATGCCTCGAAGTAATCATAGAATATCCATGTTCAAGTCATGGGTTGGAAGCAGACTTACAAAAAGAACACAAACATGGTGAGAAGCTTGAACATGATTTTAATGGACCAACAGGTGTGATTTTACTAAATTAAAATAATGTTATATTATAATTTTTGTTTTCAAGAAAACAACATTGGTTATCACCTACAAGGCACTAAAATACAGACAACAATCAAAAAAAATCTCATCAATTCATTTCAAGCTCGGTTCGATGAAGGAGCTGTTAGGGAAATCACTAAAATTGGCATAGCTAGAAACGAAGGAAATTACATGTAAACAACTACTCAATGCATGAAATTTATTCTAATTTATTTTAAGAATGGATTTGATTAGTTAAATTATAATGTGTCACTGAATATAAAATTGAGGACTTAAGACTACACGATTCCATCCAACTTTTAATTCTTACATTTAAGGATATTATCATCAAAGTTTTCGTTTATTTTTCTAAAAACAAAAATCTTTTGACTAAACAATTAGTGTCATTGATTGTGTTTCCTTTATATGTTTCCACCCGATAAATTTGATGATGTTATCCGTACCAAAATCAATTAGAATATTCTAATCTGACAGTTGTGATTTAAATGTTAATTAAGGAACTAATATATTTAATTCCTTTCAAAATCGTTGACCCTTATAAAGTTTAAAACCATGATTTAATCAAATCTCATTAATTATGCATCTAATACATCTATTTTTGACAATTATTTGAATTTAATTTAAAATCATGCCTCCGTAAAGCCTTAGGGTTTGTGAAATTTTAAACACAATTTCTGTTAAACAAGGTATTCAAATTTCAAAAAATAAATAACATTTTTCAGTTAATAATCCGTAATTAACTTAAATTCATAACCTACAATCTAATAATTCGTATCTCTGCACCTTTTAGATGATTTGCATATGATTTAGTCTCCTACCAATAAATCTTAAATCATTGTAATCGTTTCCATATTCAAATTTCAGTATAATGTGTGTGTGTATATCTATATCTATATATATATATATATATATATATATATATATATATATATATATATATATATATGTGATTTCCTATTTATTTTATTATTCATATCAGTTACTAAATTACTTTGGTTGTTTTTTAAATCCTTTCTTCTACATAATCATCACCGACGACACCAACATCTACATAAGGTTAGCAAACTGATTTTGCCTATTGATTTTCTTTTGTTGGCTGTTAATGTGTTCAATTACATGTATGTATGTATGTGTGTTTTATGTGATGTTGTTTTATAAAGTTTGTTTCGATTGTAAATCAGTTGATTATTGAATTTGCAAAGGGTTTGCCTTTTTACCTTTTTTTTTTTTGGGGGGGGGGGGGTTGTTAATTTTTTTCTGAATTATATCTCCTCTTCCTTCACAATCTGGCATCCAACTTTGTTTGGCCAGTGCTATTTGGTTTCGGGTTGTATGAATTTGCAAACTATTTTTTATTTGGTGGGCGGGAAGGGAGAGATAAACATTTTCCTTTATTAAAAACAAGATTTATGTCAGCAACAATCATTGTCAATATGAGGAAGGAATTTTTTAAAATTAGACATAAATTGAGAACTAGGAACATTTATTTGTTTCTTGTAATTCAATTTGCAATAGAATTGTGGCATAAACTGATTGTGATGGAGTATATCGATCTATTAGGAAACAGTATAAGGGCATTTTCGTTAATTTTTATACAATAACACACATTAATCCTTTGTTTTGGGTCATTTTTGCTGACTGATTTGGTTAGTTTCAGATTGCTTTGTGAAAATTTGGTGTTTTTCTTGGCTTTTGATGCAAGTGTATGGTTTATAGTTTTTTTTCATTTTTATTTATTTATAGCAAAGTACTTTGCTACTTGTGTATACGTCTTTATATAACAAAAAAGTTTTATTTTTTGGTTTGTGCGAGATTCGATCTTCAAGTAATTATTTTTGTTAATCTGGCAAAAGGTTTTAATCTAAAATTATAAAAATATGATTAGAGACATTTTTAGCTATTTGGCTATTCAATCAAGGCCCAGATGTCAGGTTTGCAACCTGTGAAATTTTTGCATCTTATTCGAAGCTTATGGTTAGTTTGGTTCTCATGATATAACTAATGCATATTTATGCATAACATTATGCTTTGAATGTAAAAATAATAAAAAAAACTTTTATTTAAATAAAAATGTGGGTTTTAAACAAAAAAAATATATTTATATGATTTCAAATGGAAAATGGTCAACATTGAATAAAATTGGATAAAATGATGTTCGATTTGGAACAAAAACACAGATTGTCAAAACTGGAAAAAAAATTACACTTAGTGTCAAAATAAAAATAAAAAAAAACTTAGTGTCTTTTGTGGGAAATAAATTCAATTTTGACATGTCATGTCAGCTTGTCACGTCATCATGTCATGTCAGCAGCCAATCGGGTTCAACGGTCAAGTGGTCAGAATTGTAAAAAAAAATTGAAAAACGCAGTGTCAAATTTGAGATAAAAATAAACATAGTGTCAAATTAGAATTTTGGTGTAAACTTAGTTATTACAATTAGTTACAACTAAAGATGAAATTACGTTTAATCTATTGTTTATTTTAAAATTTTATTAACATTTAAAAAAACGAATTTTTAAATGATATAACTTTTATTTTATCGATATTATTTAATTATAATTTGAAAGATATGTTAAGATTCTATTTAAATATGGTATGATATCAATATTTATTTTAATGAAAATATTATAAAATCTTTATTAATTTTGGTATGATGTTGAATATTTTTGGTATAATTTTTTAGATGTATATTAAATTATAATTTTAATTAATTTTAACAAAATCGAAGTTAATTATCTTTGGATTTAATACTAATTACGAAAATGTCATTTTTATATATTAGAGATGATTATGATTTTTTTAAATATTATGTTATAAGAATCGGATTAATTTTGATATGATTTTAAAATATTTTGATATGATCTTATTATACTTTTAGGTTGATTTAATAGTAAATAATATATAATCTATTATGCATCCTTTCAAATTAAGTATAGAAACGATTTTGTTGACATCTATAATATATGGGTAATAATTTCCAAAATTGTCTTTAAACTTCTGTT
The DNA here is from genome assembly GCF_051521515.1 of Lactuca serriola. Classification (NCBI taxonomy): domain Eukaryota; kingdom Viridiplantae; phylum Streptophyta; class Magnoliopsida; order Asterales; family Asteraceae; genus Lactuca; species Lactuca serriola. The sequence goes on along the minus strand of NC_136411.1, from coordinate 168,893,352 downwards.
GTATATATTGTATATGACTTCCTTAACGATTACTGTTATTCACTGTGAACATCAAAGCTCTCTAATATCGAAATCAAGATACCGAGAAATACACAAGGTTAGTGATTTTATTCTTTTTATGTATACAATATCAATTTTTTTTACTTGTCACACATTGAAAGACAACTATTACATGATGTTTTGCTTACTAATTGTCAATTCGACTTATCAAATCACTTCAATTTATCAAATCAATAATGGAGTACACTTCATGCAATAAAAGTAATGATGCACAAGATCACTCATCCATCATATGTGGTTTACATCTTATTGTCTAACAATGACATATTGCAATTCGATGTACATTTAGAAGATTAATTAGTGATATATGCACCTTCTATTATTAATGATATCAACTCGAATGCATCGAGACTTACCAAGTTTGATAGAAAATTAGGATATTTTTCTATAGGTAGAGATCGTTTGTGGGGTATTTGAGTTTTCAGACATAAGCAGTGAGTTAAAATGGATGTTAGTAATTACAATGCCGATTCACATGAATGCTGAGATTATCGGAACAATCTCCTTAATTTTTTTAAAGGAAATACAATTAAGTATGTTGTTCTGACACATCGTTTCTCAAGAAGTATTTTTATTTCATTCAGATTTTGAGATAGTGACTATGTCAAGTAGAAATATATTTTAATCCTCAACTCATGTTTTATTTTGTTTAATGATATAAATTTTTTTAGGTTACTTTATCATTTTTTTATTATGTCGACTTTTTATAACTTTATATAATTTTTTTATATGTTTCTTCGCGTTTAACGCAGGTCATAATCTAGTAGATTATTTAAAAATAGATTATAGATTATTTAAAGATAGATTAGTTAGTTTGTCATTAAAAAAAACACACAAATCGTAGAAGCGATCATCGTGACACGAAGGGTGTATTAGTCAATGCATTAAAAAATAATGCTTACGTTTAACATTGTTAGCCATAAGAATATTTTTACAAAAATTCTTTTAAAGACCATTTTTTTCAAAAAATTCCTTGACCAGTTGCCAAAAACACGTACCGTTGATATAATTCTGTCCAAATATAAAAATCAAAATAAACTACTTTTGGTATACTAGGACTAGTTTTGTAATTTACCCTTAATAATTAATCCTTTCTAAAAATTCATTCAAAACAGAATCTCTCAGGATTCTTATGACTATAATTTGAAAACCGCTAAATTGACGCTATTTTGATATTTGATTGTAACTCTGAAGGAAGGAATCCAAATTTCAAAAAAATAAAGTTCGCCGGAAAATCCACTCAGCCTGCGCCGGCCGCCGGTAACCATTCCCCCGACAGTTTTCGGCCACTTGCCATTTTATCCGAGGAACCTTGTATTCCTATCATCTGATTTTGATCAGAATAAATGTTTTCATGGTCCCATCTCTCTACATTTCGCATTTTCAGATATGGAAAACAAGGAATGGCGTTGGAATCGATGTATGCACATCGATAGTCGTGCGACATTTGTCTTTCAGCTGAATTCATGACGACTTCATCGTTTTGAGTTCATCTTCATTGAGTACAAGTCGGCGCCAATTGGGTCATACAAACCCACGTGGCAACTCATTCCTTAATTTCAATGCGCCATCACACCCCCAAATCTCGATTTCACAGACACCTGTCTTTGATTTTTTTGTCTATTCCTTTTCTCCTCCTTTTCGAATCCCTTTCTATTGCGTTACAGCGGAAACACATTTTCAATTCCGAAAAAACCCCTAAATATGACCTAGTCGGCATGTTTAAAACGATGATTCTGATGATATCGTTTCCATTTTCTTTAATCCTTTTTTGTAGGAGTTAGGTTTTTGTAAGAATTCGTGTTTTTGTTTCACAAATAACAAATTTCCGAAGGGATTTTCTTGTTTTCAGGGATTTCTGGGAGATTCCGAAATGGAAACATTAAAGGGGAAACAAGCGGCTTTTGAAATAGGGGTTGTTATTCATAAGAGGGTAGTAGACGATATTGGGGACAGCTATGGTTATGATTGTGATGAAGTTCTTGTTTATGAATTTCAAAAAGTTGGTCTAATTGTCGATAGAGTTGCTGGCCTTCACGATGAATTCCTCAAGGTTCATTCCTCTACATTCAATTCAACAAAATGCATAGTTTTCATCGAACGTATATGATTCTTTTCTTATACATTATGATAGAAAAGCCAAGCAAATCCTGCATCTTGTAAATTGAATTTCAAAACCCTATTAAAACCCTTTCAACATGTTCTCTTTTCCAGTTAGCAGCGCCGGTGGAGGTTTTAGGTCAGGCAGCCGCTGAGTTACATTTGAAGAAGAGAACTCATATAGGTGAAATCACACACGATAATCCTACTCCCCCCTTTTATCTTCCCATATTTCTTCCTTCTTCTTCATGTAGTTTTGTTGCAGGTGTGGATTTACAATTCGAATGGGATGAATCCGAGGCTTTTATCAAACAATCAGATGGTTCGCTATTCAGTTGGTGTGAGCGTTTTCGTTGCTACAATCACATGATATATGGAATCGTAAGTTCATATCTACTCTTTCACATTTTCACTATAAGTCGCTGAAATCAAACACTGAAATTGACAGGTAAACAATGGCGAATCTGCTGTAGTTTTAAAATTTAATGGCAGAAAATTTAACTGGGAGCCTGGTGAATCTCTTATGTGGAAATTGGAGACAGAAGCCATTGTTAAAGAAGTCTTTCCTCTTCATGGTATGTTGACTAACTAATTCTTTCTTTTTTTCTTTCACAATCTAGTTTTGTAATTACCATTGATTTTGTTTCATAGATGAAACAAAAAGAAAACAGCTTTTGAAACGTTGGGCACTAAACTTATGGGACCTTACAAATCAACCTATCGATGAGATCTATGCCTACTATGGAACAAAGGTAAATAAGGGTTGATGTTTTATATAATTAAATATATTGCCTATTTTATTGATGTTTATATTGATTGCTTATCTTATATATAGATTGCAACATATTTTGCTTTTCTTGGAATGTACACAAAATGGTTGCTATTCCCTGCAGTGTTTGGGCTTATATTGCAATTGGTTGATTTTGGGTATGTCACTTTCTTTTGTGGTTTTTTCTTTTCTTCTCTCTGAATATATCGTCTTAACGAGACTAAAAGACCATTTTACCCTTGCATTCGGGAAAAAAACAAATATCTTTGGCTTAACACATTCATCTGAATCTTTATTAATCCCGTATTTTCTTATTTTGTAATTTCCTTTCAGATCATTGCAGTTATTTGTGCTTCCCTTTTTCTTTATATGCATAATTTCATGGGCAGTTTTATTTTTCCAATTCTGGAAGCGAAAAAACTCTACCCTTTTAGCCAGGTAATTTATATAACATCTTTGTGTTTTACTTTTAGATAACAAAATAATACCTAATTCTTAAATCTTTTTTTTTTTTTTTTCCTGATTTTACAGGTGGCAGATTAGTTATTCAGCTGGATCAGAGTCTGCTTACAAATACATGGACACAGAGTGGAGTTCCTTTCATTCATCAGCAGCTTCAGCTAAAAAATGGGGGGAGAATAAAGGAAAAGAAAATGAAAAATTTCAAAGAGAAGAATGGTTTGGGAGAATGATGAGATTTAGAAATGATGCAATTATTATTCTCAGTATCATATGCCTTCAACTTCCATTTGAATTAGCATATGCTCATTTGTATGAAAGCATCGGATCTGATGTTGTAAAGTGAGTATTTTTTTTTCTTTTTACAATTACATGATCTTTTTTGTTATTATAATTATAAGTTTATAATAAATTGTTTATATTTCAGGTTTGGGTTGACTGCAGGGTACCTGTTTGCTATCCAGTATTTTACACAAATTGGAGGGAAAGTGTCTGTGAAATTAATTAAAGATGAAAAGAACAAGTGTTCTGAATATAGAGCTAATAGTTTGGTTTATAAGGTCATTAGCAAACTTCTTATTTGTAAAAATTTAACTTTTTTTTTTTTTGTATATAAATTTAATCTGTGATAAATCATAATGCAGGTTTTTGGTCTCTACTTTATGCAATCATACATTGGAATACTTTATCATGCAGTTCTACATCGAAACTTCATGACACTTCGACAAGTTATAATTCAACGTTTAATCATATCAGAGGTATTAAAATTATAAAAATGTAGTCACATTTTCTTAAATGTATATATTTTTTAATTTTTAAAAAGTGTTTGATCCAAAAATGTTCTCTAGGTGCTGGAGAATCTGATGGAAAATTCTCTGCCTTATGTCAAATACAGTTATAGAAAATACAGAGCTATTCGGTAAGTCTTTTTTTTTTTTAATAATTATATCGAGTGTCGAATAATTAATAAACGCTGACTCATCATTTATGAAGCCACAAGAGAAAACGGGAGAAAGGATATGCAGGTGGAAAACATATTTTCAATTCAAGAATAGAAAAAGAGTACTTTAAGCCTGTATATGCTGCAAGTATTGGTGATGAACTTGAAGATGGGCTCTTTGATGGTAATACTATATAAATTTATTTATTCATTTTTCCAAAATATAATACAATATAAAAACTACACAAATATTGCACAGATTTTCTGGAGTTGGCTTTGCAATTTGGAATGATTATGATGTTTGCTTGTGCTTTTCCTCCTGCATTTGCTTTTGCTGCATTGGTAAATCCAACACCTTTTTCTTCTTCTTATTCTTCTTCCAAATAAAATATTATTTCATTGGCAATTTAACATAAAAAACTCTTGTCATATTTTTGTGTCATAAAGAACAATATTACAGAAATCAGAGCAGATGCTTTAAAGATTCTTGTCATGTTTAGAAGACCAGTTCCACGAGTTGATGCCACAATAGGCGCTTGGCTTAACATATTTCAGGTCATAATTCTTTCCACAATTCCATAAACTTTATATAAACAAAAAAATGTTTTTTTAATTTAATTTAATTTTTTAATTTTCAGTTTCTGATAGTGGTATCGATATGCACAAATTGTGCGCTGTTAGTATGTTTATATGATAGGGAAGGAAAATGGAACATCTCTCCAGGACTTGCAGCCATTCTAATAATGGAACATGTCCTTCTCCTTATAAAGTTTGGTTTTTCAAGGATTGTACCCGAGGTATTTTACTATTTTATTTGATATATATATATATATTTTTTTAAATTAGTTGAATTGTATTTTTATAAAAATGAAAATGTTTTTGGTAGGAACCGGATTGGGTGAAAGCAAACCGAATGAAGAACGCGACTCACGCACAAAACATGTGTTCTAAGCAACTTTTGAGAAATATTTCTGGTGGTAGAGGGATGTTGGTGAAAGCTAATTGTAATTGATTTGTTTGATACTAGAAAAAGAATTTATGTATATAATTATTATACACCCATTTTGGATTAGGTTTTTTTGTTTGTTTGTTTTATGAATGAATTAATGAAAATCAATATAAAGCTCAACAAAAAAAATCTTGATTCCATTGAAAAAATATATATACCGATTGGAGTAATTACACGTATGTAAATGCAACACAAGTATGATGTTGTTATGGAGTTGAGTTGGTGACGTGGCGGCTACCGAAGCGATCGCTGACCTGGCGGGCGTATCGAACGACTGCTTTGGCCCATTTCTGGATTCCTAATTTGAATTTTGTTGAATCGAGTCTTGAGAGGGATTTGATTCCTGGGTCTATTGATATCTCCATGAAGGAGGAGAAGCATCGGTTGTATCGTGGTCTCTTTGGGGTTTCTGGTGGCACTGCCATGGTGGTGGTGGTGGTGGAAGGTGGTGGATGAGGTGGCGAGGCTTCTGTGGTGGTGATTTGTTGTTCCATGATCGGAAATGGAGGTGGGTGTATGTGGATGGGCCTACGGGTGGTTTGGTTTATAAATGGTTGAATTTCTTGGAGAGTACTTGTAAACATCATAACATGGGATGGAGTTGTTGAAACGTGTAGGTAAAGACCTCGTTGACTATTGACTTTTCAAGATTTTTTTTTTTTTTTTTTTTTTTTGGCATATTTAGTCCCTAGTTGAATTAAATTACTTGAGAAGAGGTTAATCCAACCTAAAATTAGTTGGTTTAGCTGGAATTTTCAATCTATGTAAAGTTGAATGGGTCACATGTTTAACCTGTTTTAATTTCGTTTTAGCTTGATAGGATATAATTATTTTATTATTTTATATTTGTTTAATATAAAAATCAAACTATACAATTTGATTTATCAAATCTGATATATTATAGTTTTTGAGTGAGTTTGAACACGTATATAACTGCTCCCAAAATTGGAGTGAAACAAACAAGTGTTGGCGAATTCGAGTTTTGTGATGTGACTAACGACATGTAACAACCCCTAAAATATAATAAAATTTGGCATGAACTTTTGATGTGTCGTTAATAGAGAAAACATTATTATTTAAATACATCTTTTTTTTGTCCAACGGTTCGTTCTTTACATACTTGCACAACATAGTCATTGGTGGAATTAGATTTGATACATCAAGTTTTTGTTTTTTTTTATGATGTTTGTTTTGGAGTTCTTGTTATTGTTCAAAAAGAAAAAAGAAATGCCATGGTTGATAAAATGGAATTGAAACAACGAACGTATATTTTGGACACATGTCGTGAATTGCATTTAAACTGACAACAGTTAGAATATAGGAATTGGTTTAATATATTATTGTAAATAATGACATATAATTTCTTTAAAAATAATAAAGAAAAGTATGAGTGATTTAACAAGTAATAAGATTGTTGCTAAAAACTAAAAAGTAAAACCACGGATTCCAGGTGTGGAGTTGGAAATTTTGGAGATGAAGATGATCACATATTTGCTTTGTGAGGAGTTGCGCATGACATTTTCGTGTCTGCGCACAAAGCTTTTGACGGCTCTCCAAATGCCACTGTAGCTATCAGTTTATTCGAAACGCTTTTTTTCCAAAATATCCTCGTCGTACGGATGTTAATGGCCGAGTCATAATAATTTTTCTAAGGTAACAAATATACGTAGGGAAATTGAGTAATCTAATATTTTCTGTGGGTTTTTTTAGTAAATTAAAGAAATGGGTTTTTTTTGAGTAAATTACAGAAATGGTCTCTGTGCTTTGGTTAGATTTACAGTTTTGGTCTTTTAGTTCAAAACTTGATAGATTGTATCTTTATGAATATTGCATTGTTTATAAATATTGTAGTTTAGGGGTTTGTTTCAGACTAACTCGGCAGGGAAATCATGGCCTATTTACATGCCCTTGAATGTGAGGCCATGTTTAGGGATTTTTTTTATGGTGCATATGTTATAATGCCAATGGGTATAAAATGTCGCCCGTTATTATCTGATTACCTTATGTGTAAAGAGGGTGCCACTTAACCTGGAGAAGGTTGTATTCCCGATATGTGATTATCGAGTTTTCTTTGAAAAGAGAGCTTTCAGACTTATTATTAGGTTACGGTTGAAGGAGTATTTTCAGGCTACTTCATCTTTAACATGGTTCAGACAACATGTTTTTCCATTTGTCTTGGGTTCACAGTCAGTGAAAGTTGTTGACGTTATTAAAGTGTTCAATATTTTACGTTTTTGTTGAGCTAATTTGTGCAATGGTAAAGGTTCAAACATCCCTAATGAGTGGTTCATGTTTTTTTGTAATCAAAAAAATAATAAGGATGCTTTTCTCTCGGGATTTTAAGGGCTTAGTTTCATCCTTTTCAGATTCAGTCTAATCCCCAACAAATTTAGTGAAACTCTTGAACTGTTTAGTTGGATCTCCATTTGGAGTTATATTGTCATCATTAACCAACAACATTAGTTTTGACTGATCATTTGAAGATTCGTCAACATTAAATGCTGGAGAAACATATCAATAGCCTTACCTTTATACCTAAAATCACCCCCATCTATAGATTCATTGTAAGGACCATGATTCAACGTTATATATAGTAAATTACAAATTTGGTCACTTACAACACCGAAAATGTAACACCCATTTCCCATATTGGATCAATAGATGGTATAAAGGAGTCAAATGCGTGGCTTTCAAGAATTCACATTTGGTTTTTTGTTTTTACAAATATCTACTCACAAATAATCATGACTTATGTATTTATCAACTCTGAGTAAGTACTTGTGGGACAAGGTTAGGTTGGGAAGGAATTTTCATTATATTAATGCTTATAACAAGGATGAAGGATCACTATTTCAAATTGTGACTAAAGATGTCTAACAATGGATTCCAGTCCTTCCAGAATTATGACATCCTTTTTATTTTAATTAATTGTAGCATGATAAATTATGCAATGTAACATCCCAAAAATCAAGATAAAATTTTTTGTTTTTAAAATCCAACCAAAAACCATAATTGTTTACAAAATATTGTTTCCAAAGGTAATAGAGTGTCCCACAGTCAAATATCATAAATTGGAAGGACGTGCACGATCATGCATTTGTTTTTTCCCGGTCATCTGAAGTACCTGAAATGTAAAACTTAAACTGTCATGAATTAGAAAATATAAACAAAAAATGATTTCATAACAATTGCAATTTCAACAATTGCATAACAAAAACAATTTCAGCAAAAAGATAATAAAAACAAATTGAGCAAACATAAATAAAAAATCAGGAGCACAAATTTGATTATTGCAACAGCTACATCAGAAATCAAAAAAGAAAAAAACATACCTTTCAATACAAACTTGTTAGCCTTTAGCATTGCTAATGAGACTTATTACTCTATGTTGAATACAAAATTATATATGAAATTCACATACATACCCAACTGCAATTTTAACAAATAGGAAAAAAAACAAAACAATCGATTTCATCTTCTGATTAGTATCCACATCCCACCAAAACACAACTCAAATGATAGTTCATGAACGATCAATTTTAGGAATAGATTAATCAGAATCTAGCAATCGACATCTATGTGGGTGTATGATAGTTCATGAACAATCAATTTTAGGAAAAGAAGCATTGATTTCAGCAAAGATTAATAAGAAAAATTGATTTGAGGAGGATACAATAGATTTTAAAAGTTTTTGATTTCAGGAAAGGAAACATACTTGTTCACGAGGATGACGACGACGAAGGGAGGCTGAGGCGGTAACTGAGAAGGTTGGGCTGACCGATAACGGCGATGTGCTGATGTGCCAATGTGAGGCAGCGAATCAAAGGCTGAATGGGGAAGGAAGTTTTAAATCGAAGGTTGGATGGAGAAGGAAAATGTGACGGATTCGATGGGGGGAAACAAGAAAGCGGCGTTCTTTTTTTTTTTTTATGTCGGGTCCGTTTTTTTAGGTTTTAGGCTAGAAGTGGTTTAAAGAGGTAAAGCAAGTGTTGCATGGCGCAGAACACGCGCATGAGTTTTTTAGGCTAAAAACTTTCAAAAAACAAACTGTTGCAGGATGGAAAGTGTTGCGCGTGTGTTGCGCCACAAAGCAATAAGTTGTAAGAAGAGATTTTTTTTACAAAAAACAAACATCACCTTAGCTTGTTGGAGAAATTCGTAACTATAAGTTGAATGCTATATTTGAAAAAAAAAACGTTGAAGCCAAGATTAATATGGAAGTAATGAAAGTTAAATGCTATAAATAACATTATGATAAAAGTAAAATGATATGATTCACATTAAAAAAATACTATAAGTGGCATTAAAATGTTTTACTTATCATTAAGATGAATGTAATGGACTATAACATGAAAGTTGAATGATATAACAAAAAAATAAAAATAAAGAGAAACATATGTGATGTAGAAAAAGGTCCTTTTTGCGGTGCTTTCAAGTGTAAGAGTTGCTCCTGCATCAAATATTCAAATAAGAAGCCTAGCGTCATCAATGTTTTTTTTTTTTACTTTGGGAAAGATAGGGTCATAATGTTCTTCCACATGTAACCTATCAAGATTCAAGCTCATTAAATATCAATGATAAATAAAAGATATTAACATTGATCAAAGTTTCAGATTAAAACACTAAATATTTATATCCAACCACCTAACAAATCCACAAAAAAGGCCTACTAGACTATTTGTCTACCGTGGTTAAGGTGTCGTTTGTTTTTTTGAAGCGAAAATGCATGGAATATGCGGACCACCTCTACAACCTTTTGTAGCAGATAAGGGGAACCAAACGACTGCAACATATAATAATAAGTCTGTTTTTTAACATATGCAGACTGTTGTAATAAGCTAAAGTAAGGTGTGAAGTGGTTTAAAACAGAGGATCAAGTGCTACGCCACGCAGCACATGCGCTATAGTTTTTAAGTCAGAAGTCTTCTGAAAAAACAAACATTTGCGAAGGGCCAAATGTTGCACGTGTGCTGCACGACACATCAATAAATGGTCAGGAGTGGTTTTTTAGAAAAAAAAAAAAAAAAGAAAACAGAACCTAAGTCACTTTGGATTTATTAATTTTCTAAATGATATTAAAGCAACCTAATATGATAGGTCCATGTACATACATACATAACATATGAATTTTATAAATAGGAACATATTTCCAGACCAAGTAACATATTTTGAATTTTCACACCATATAACATATTTTCATAGGTGTTTCTTTTTTTTACATATTTAGTCCATCCTTAAATTACTTGAGGATTAGGTCTTAGCCTTGTATAAATATTAATACTAATATAATAATTTGTTATTTTGTAACAGCCCGGAACCTCAGGTATTATTAAATTATGTTTTTGGGGTGATTTAAAAGGGGGACTCGGCGAGTTGGAGCCTAGACTCGCCGAGTAGGATCGCAGACTTGGTCGCGGGATCGCGACGGGACTCGACGAGTCCAGGCATGGACTCGGCGAGTCGACGCTGTTCAGCAGAAACCCTAACCGTTCAGTTTGATCGTATATAACGCCTCTTAGGCCGTCATTTGCAGTCTTTTGATCGATTGAAAGGGACCCTAATTGTTGTGGACGGCTAGGGCAAGAGAGAAAGCTATTGGAACTTGGAGGAACTTGCTAGGCAAGAAGAAGAAGAAATTGGCCAAAGGAATATCAAGGGGGATCAAGTTCTGAGGTTTGGAGAACACAGAAGGAACGTTCTCAGGTAATATTCGGACCAAAATCTGTTATCTTGATGTGTCTATGAGTTTAGGGTTTATGAAACCCATTTAGGGAGTAGATGGGTTATTATGTTGTTACCCAAACGCTTTTACCCCCAGTAATGAGATGTTTAGATGTCCAGAGGGTCCCATGGTTGTATACCTTGGGGCCATACGTGATTCAGGAAGCAGTTACTCGTCTGCATGGCATGGACTCGCCGAGTTGTTCTTCAGACTCGGCGAGTAGCTTGAAGATGTACTGGGACTCGCCGAGTTGTTCTTCAGACTCGGCGAGTGGAGTCGGGGTGGCCCCGCGATTCTTCCAGGAGTAACTCGTCGGGTCGAGGTGGGTACTCGACGAGCAGATAAGGAATCTCAGAAAGTTGAAAGACGTCTAGACTCGCCGAGTCGCCATGGGACTCGCCGAGTCCAGTCGAGTTGACCGTTGACCAGAGTTGACCTAAGTCTGACTTCTTAGGGATAGTCACACCTAGCTGTTATGAGTGTTAATGAGTTATGTAATGTTATAGGAGGGTTGTAGCTCGTTGGTTGTGCGCGAGTGATTTCAGGAGTTGCTAGCTTTCAGCATTTTCGAGGTGAGTCTTCTCACTATACCGTACCCGGAAGGGTTTGACTGTGTGACCGGAAGGTCGGATATGATATGTGATATGTATGCTATATGTGGTAAGCTAAGTGTTATATGGATATGTATGCTGTATGTGGTAAGTTAAGTATTATATGTGCTATGTATGATATGTGGGCCGGAAGGCAATATGTTACGGGCCGGAAGGCGATTATGTTATGGGCCGGAAGGCGTTGTAATGAGGACCAGAAGGTCAGGGCCTGGAAAGGCGTATGTGTGTAAGTGTATATTGGGGAACTCACTAAGCATTTATGCTTACAGTTGTTGTGTATGTATGTATTTCAGGTACCAGCGAGGACCGTGGGAAGGCGCCGGCATGATCAATACACACTGAAGATTGTTTTAGGATCTTGGGAGTTGAATAATTGTATTGACTGAATAATTATACTTTTTATGCCTTAATTTTAATGGAAAATATTATGTTTTCAAAATGAAAATTTTGTTTGAAAAATTTGAGTTGTTACAATTGGTATCAGAGCCTTGGTTTGAGGGATTCGGGTGCACCTTCGGGGGTAACTGAACTCAAACCGAGGATTTGAGGAAACTTTTCAAATAAAGGCATAAATTTTGTAAATGGTTTTGTAGTAAGCAAGAAAGAAGCAGTGTGTACGATCAGTCAGCGCCCGAACGGTAAAAGATCCCCAAAATACCTTACGATATTATATGATATGAATTGTTATGCATGCTAAAAGACTAGGTATTCATGATAGGACTAGAGTGGCCTGATTTGTGATGCCTTAGTCTAGGAAAGTTGCTTATATGAGATGCTTTGCTAGTATGCGGGTAAATAGAGCGTATCAGAAGTAGAGTACTCACTATCTGGAGTTTGGGGAGGAGGACTTGGGATGAACATTGATGCGGTGTGGTCGGTAGTATTGGGCCCGTACTACCGAGGACACCGGGTCAGTGGGAGGCCCAAGTAAGAATCCCTGGATATCTGGGTCTGAGTAGGGTTGCGTGTCGAGTATGATTATGCTCGGTGGAATCTCTGATAGTTTTATGTTGTATTTCAGAGATATCATGGTTAGACCGCGGCACGGGGCGAGTACGAGCGGTGTGAGTGACGAGGATATTCGTCAGATGATCCACGAGGAGGTGGCGGCGGCGATCCGGGCTGAGATCCCGGAGATGTTTGGGTCCATCAAGACCACTCTGATGGAGACGTTCGACGAGCGGTACGCCGCATTGACTGAGGCTGCAACCGCTGCAGCCACCGCAGCTGTGGCCGCTGCTAGACCACAGGGGGGTGATTCATTGCTGTTCCGAGAGTTCAGCAACACGAAGCCACCAGAGTTCGATGGGACGCAGGATCCGATTGCTGCGATGAGGTGGATCGCAGATATAGAGGGGTGCTTCTACACTTGTTCATGCCCGGAGCACCTGAGAGTACGGTTCGCTTTGAACCAGCTCCGTCTGGGAGCCAAGGACTGGTGGAAGTTCGTGACGGCAAACTTCACTTTAGCAGAGACTGCGGCGGTGACATGGGAGGGGTTCACTACCATGTTCAGGGATGAGTACGTTCCCCCGGTAGAGTGGGAACGATTGGTTCAGGAGTTCTTAACCCTCAAGCAGGGTACTGATTCGGTGGCGGTGATCACGCGGAAGTTCCACGAGAGGGCGATGTTTTGCCCCGAGCTAGTGGCCACAGAGCAGGCTCGGATGAGCCGGTACTTGGGTATTCTGAGGCGGGAGATCCGGGAGTTTGTGTCAAACTCCACCTATCATACTTTTACTGAGCTTCAGGCGAATGCCAGGAAGCGTGAGATCGAGTTAGAGACTCAGGCCAGGGAGGAGGCCGAGTCTCAGCAGGCAGACCGGCGACCGGCTCAGTCTCAGCCGGCAGCCAAGCGGATCAAGTCCGCCGATTCGAGGACGGGAGGTTCGAAGAACCGCACTTGCGTAAAGTGCGGTAAGGGTCATGATGGGGCGTGTCGAGCCGGTGCTTGCTACAAGTGTGGCAAGGAGGGACACATTGCTAGGGAGTGTCCCAAGGGATTTATGGTTTGCTTTCATTGCAACCAGACCGGCCATCGGAAGGCCGAGTGCCCTCAGCTTCGTCAGGGATCTGCACCTGTTGCCAGGACTATTGAGACTCGACCGGTGAAGGTCGAGGCCCCGAGGGCTCGTGGGAGAGCCTTTCAGCTGACTGCGGAGGAGGTCCGCGCTGCGCCCGATGTTGTGGCAGGTATGTTGTCATTCATGTAATTATTTTAATATCGATATGTTATGCTTATATTATTATGCGCGTAGGTACTTTCCTTGTGAATTCTGTGCCTGCCTTAGTGTTATTTGACTCGGGTGCGAGTAGGTCCTTTGTGTCCTTAACCTTTAGTCAGCAGATCGGCGTGAGTCGTGAGTCGTTGAGTCAACCTTTGCGGGTTTCTATAGCTGATGAGAAGGTGATTCGTGCTACGGAGGTTCTTCGGGGATGTGTACTAGAGATTTTCGGGGTTGAATTTCCGATTGACCTGATTCCTATTGCGATGGGGGATGTCTGTGTTATCGTGGGCATGGACTGGTTGGGCCGATTCGGCGCTGTCATCGACTGCGAGCGCCAGTTGGTGACCATTCGAGACCATAATGGGGGAGTCCTTTCGGTGTACGGTGAGGGTACTCGTTCAGGATCAGCTTTTTGTTCGGCCGCTAGGGCGAGGCAGTGTCTACGGCAGGGCTGTAAAGGTTTTGTGGCGTATGTGATGGATACGCGGGAGGTTTCCGAGAAACCGAAGTCAGTTGAGGAAGTTCCGGTGGTGCGCGAATTTTCAGATGTCTTTCCCGAGGAGTTGCCGGGAGTACCGCCTGTGAGGCAAGTAGAGTTTAGTATTGATCTGGTTCCGGGGGCAGCGCCTATTGCTAAAGTGCCCTATCGTCTTGCACCTCCAGAGATGCAAGAGTTGTCTTCGCAACTCCAGGAATTGCTGGGAAAGGGATTCATTCGGCCGAGCAGCTCGCCATGGGGAGCACCTATTCTGTTCGTCAAAAAGAAGGATGGTTCACACCGGATGTGCATTGATTACCGGGAGTTGAAGAAGCTAACGGTCAAGAACCGTTACCCGTTGCCGAGGATCGATGATTTATTCGATCAGTTGCAGGGAGCGTCTTGGTTTTCCAAGATCGATCTGAGGTCGGGTTACCATCAGGTGAGAGTACGGGATGAAGATGTCCAGAAGACAGCGTTTAGGACGCGATATGGGCATTATGAGTTTGTGGTGATGCCTTTTGGACTCACCAATGCCCCGGCTGTGTTCATGGATCTCATGAACAGGGTATGCAGGCCGATGTTGGATCGTTCGGTGATCGTATTTATCGACGACATTCTGGTGTATTCGAGATCGAGAGAGCAGCATGAGGAGCATTTGAGGGAGGTCCTTGAGGTATTGAGGTCGGAGAAGCTTTATGCAAAGTTCTCCAAATGTGACTTCTGGTTGCGGGAGGTCCAGTTTCTAGGACATGTAGTTAATCAGAAAGGGATATTGGTCGATCCGGCCAAGGTTGAGGCGGTGATGAGTTGGGAGGTGCCGAAGTCACCCTCTGAGATCAGAAGTTTCCTTGGGTTGGCAGGGTATTATCGGAGATTCATCAAGGATTTCTCCAAGATCGCAATGCCACTCACCAGATTGACCCGAAAGGGTGTTACGTTCTCATGGGGGCCCGAGCAGCAGACCTCCTTTGAGACACTTCGCCAGAGATTGTGCGAAGCCCCGGTATTAGCTCTCCCAGAAGGGATGGAAGATTTCGTGGTATATTGCGACGCATCGATTTCGGGATTGGGTGCAGTGTTGATGCAGAGGGGTCATGTGATAGCTTATGCCTCGAGGCAGCTGAAGCCTCATGAGGCGAGATATCCCACGCATGATTTAGAGCTGGGAGCAGTAGTGTTCGCTCTCAAGATTTGGCGTCACTACTTGTATGGGGTTCGATGTACGATATACACGGACCATAAGAGTTTGAAGTATCTGATGGATCAACCCAACCTAAATATGCGTCAAAGGAGGTGGTGGGATGTGGTCAAGGATTATGATTGTGAGATCCTGTACCACCCAGGCAAGGCTAATGTGGTAGCCGATGCATTGAGCCGCAGGGCGGAGAGCACTCCATTGCGAGATGTGTGCTTGAGACTGACCGTGATGACTCCTGTATTGGACGATATTCGTAGGGCACAGGCTGAGGCTGTGCGACCAGAAATGCAGAAGAAAGAGCGGGTTGTGGGGTTAATCTCAGAGTTTGTTAAGGATGGTCGAGGCCTTATGACGTTTCGGGGTCGGATTTGGGTGCCGTTCGTGGGCGGTACGCGTATTACGTTGATGGAAGAGGCTCATAAATCGAAATTCTCGATTCATCCCGGTGCTACAAAGATGTATTTGGATCTAAGGAAGGAATATTGGTGGCCCTGTATGAAGAGGGACGTGGCATGGTTCGTTGAGAGGTGCTTGACCTGTCGTAGGGTTAAGGCTGAGCACCAGAGACCGCATGGCAAGTTACAGCCATTGGAGATCCCCGAGTGGAAGTGGGAACAGATCGCCATGGATTTTATCACCAAATTGCCAAGGACTACTAGGGGAGTAGACGCAATTTGGGTGATCGTGGATAGGTTGACAAAGAGTGCACACTTCCTTGCCATCAGTGAGAGTTCTTCGGCGGAAAAGTTAGCGGAGATATACGTGAAAGAGGTGGTATCTCGGCACGGAGTGCCGATCTCGATTGTGTCGGACCGCGATGTGCGCTTCACTTCCAGGTTCTGGAAGAAATTCCACGAGGAGCTGGGTACTAAGTTGCACTTTAGTACCGCATACCATCCCCAGACAGACGGTCAGAGCGAGCGGACGATTCAGACGCTGGAGGACATGCTCCGAGCGTGTGTGTTAGACTTCGGGGGTAGTTGGGATGCGTACTTACCATTGGCGGAGTTCTCCTACAACAACAGCCATCATTCGAGCATAGGTATGCCGCCTTTCGAGCTGTTGTATGGTAGGAGGTGCCGGACTCCCATTTGCTGGGGAGAAGTGGGACAGAGAGTAATGGGCAGCACGGAGATCGTGCTCCAGACGTCAGAACAGATTCAGCGAGTGAGACAAAGGTTATTGACTGCCCAGAGCCGACAGAAGAGTTATGCAGACAGGCGCCGATCCGAGCTTGAATTTCAAGTCGGCGACTACGTTCTCCTGAAGGTCTCTCCTTGGAAAGGAGTGATTCGATTCAGGAAGAGAGGCAAATTGGGACCCCGGTATATTGGGCCATTTCGTGTGATTGCAAGGATAGGCCGGGTAGCCTACCGGTTGGAGTTACCAGCGGAGTTGGGTCAGATCCATGACACTTTTCATGTGTCGCAGTTGAGGAAATGCATAGCCGATGAGTCGGCAGTGGTTCCACTGGAAGATATTCAGGTGGATGCGAGCCTGAATTACGCGGAGAGACCAGTGGCGATCAAGGATCGGAAGATCAAGGTTCTGAGGAACAAGGAAGTACCTCTGGTGCTAGTTCAATGGCAACACCGTAGGGGATCGGAATTGACTTGGGAGCCGGAACGTGAGATGCGGGAGCAGCATCCGGAACTATTTGCAGAGTGAGACTTCGAGGGCGAAGTCTAATCCAAGTGGGGGAGAGTTGTAACAGCCCGGAACCTCAGGTATTATTAAATTATGTTTTTAGGGTGATTTAAAAGGGGGACTCGGCGAGTTGGAGCCTAGACTCGCCGAGTAGGATCGCAGACTTGGTCGCGGGATCGCGACGGGACTCGACGAGTCCAGGCATGGACTCGGCGAGTCGACGCTGTTCAGCAGAAACCCTAACCGTTCAGTTTGATCGTATATAACGCCTCTTAGGCCGTCATTTGCAGTCTTTTGATCGATTGAAAGGGACCCTAATTGTTGTGGACGGCTAGGGCAAGAGAGAAAGCTATTGGAACTTGGAGGAACTTGCTAGGCAAGAAGAAGAAGAAATTGGCCAAAGGAATATCAAGGGGGATCAAGTTCTGAGGTTTGGAGAACACAGAAGGAACGTTCTCAGGTAATATTCGGACCAAAATCTGTTATCTTGATGTGTCTATGAGTTTAGGGTTTATGAAACCCATTTAGGGAGTAGATGGGTTATTATGTTGTTACCCAAACGCTTTTACCCCCAGTAATGAGATGTTTAGATGTCCAGAGGGTCCCATGGTTGTATACCTTGGGGCCATACGTGATTCAGGAAGCAGTTACTCGTCTGCATGGCATGGACTCGCCGAGTTGTTCTTCAGACTCGGCGAGTAGCTTGAAGATGTACTGGGACTCGCCGAGTTGTTCTTCAGACTCGGCGAGTGGAGTCGGGGTGGCCCCGCGATTCTTCCAGGAGTAACTCGTCGGGTCGAGGTGGGTACTCGACGAGCAGATAAGGAATCTCAGAAAGTTGAAAGACGTCTAGACTCGCCGAGTCGCCATGGGACTCGCCGAGTCCAGTCGAGTTGACCGTTGACCAGAGTTGACCTAAGTCTGACTTCTTAGGGATAGTCACACCTAGCTGTTATGAGTGTTAATGAGTTATGTAATGTTATAGGAGGGTTGTAGCTCGTTGGTTGTGCGCGAGTGATTTCAGGAGTTGCTAGCTTTCAGCATTTTCGAGGTGAGTCTTCTCACTATACCGTACCCGGAAGGGTTTGACTGTGTGACCGGAAGGTCGGATATGATATGTGATATGTATGCTATATGTGGTAAGCTAAGTGTTATATGGATATGTATGCTGTATGTGGTAAGTTAAGTATTATATGTGCTATGTATGATATGTGGGCCGGAAGGCAATATGTTACGGGCCGGAAGGCGATTATGTTATGGGCCGGAAGGCGTTGTAATGAGGACCAGAAGGTCAGGGCCTGGAAAGGCGTATGTGTGTAAGTGTATATTGGGGAACTCACTAAGCATTTATGCTTACAGTTGTTGTGTATGTATGTATTTCAGGTACCAGCGAGGACCGTGGGAAGGCGCCGGCATGATCGATACACACTGAAGATTGTTTTAGGATCTTGGGAGTTGAATAATTGTATTGACTGAATAATTATACTTTTTATGCCTTAATTTTAATGGAAAATATTATGTTTTCAAAATGAAAAATTTGTTTGAAAAATTTGAGTTGTTACATATTTAATTAATGAAATGACTAAAGCTAATTTATGTTGGTAATTTTAGTATTATCAACATATTTTAATGTGATTATTATTGCCGTCGAGACAATTTGAGTTCAATTTACTATCCAAGACTCGAGGTGATGAGTGCACTGTTAAATGTGAACTTAAGTATACGAGGGTCCGGGGGCAACCCCCTTGTAACAGCCCAAAATCCAGGTAAGCTTTATGGTCCTTCTATTTTGAAAGTTGGCAAATTTAGTCCTTTGAGTTGTATGTTGAATTGGCGAGTACGCTGGACGTACTGGGGTGTGCGCCGCGCGTACTCACGCGCTTAATTTGGACGCGGACTTGACCGAGTACGCTGGGCGTACTCAGGGGTACGCTGGGCGTAGTGAGCGCAGATGCAAACCCTAATTTCTGGCTTGTGCACTATAAAAGGAACATGTGGCCCTTTGCCCTAGCCACCATATTCCTTGAGTGAGTCCCTTGAGAGCTGAGATCCGTGCCTTAGCCTGTGTGTGTATGTTTTGAGGTTGGAGCTAACTTTTCAAGGTGAAGAAGGGAAGGAGGAGCCATTGTTGGTGCTAGAAGTGGAAGAACAAGTGTAGATCCGTGCTCTACAGTGGTTGGAGATCTCTTTTGAGGTAAAAAGCTCAGAGCTTTCCTTGTTCTTCTTAAGTTTTGCTTTTTGGGACCATTTTAGGGTTTTTGGGTCCAAAGTTTGAGACTTTATGTGCAAATAGTCTCCATGAGCATGATTCTGGCCTCTTCTAGTGTGTTTGATGTTAAGGGTTCATAAAAATCCAGTCTTGGTCGTGGATCTAGTATCATGCATGAGTTATAGTCCTATTATGGAAAGAGAAATGGTGTTTTGAACACAAAGTGACCTCTACAGCCATGCAAAGGCATAAAAGTCTCGACTTTATGGGTTAAGTCGTATAAAAGGAGTCGGATCTGGAGTTTGGACGAAAGTCTTAACAGATTAAGGTCTGAATGAGTGGGATAAGGGAACTGGGTGTTACGCTGGGTGTAATCCCAGTACGCGCGGCGTAGAGTGTCGCGTACCCTGATTCTGTGGAAGCTCCGGGTACGCCCAACGTACATGTTGGTACGCGCAACGTAACCCAGAGAGGGTTGACTTTTGTTGACTTTTAGGGTTTGGTCAACTCTAGTGTATTTGAGCCTAGCAGGGGGTAAAATGGTCTTTTACCCTTCCTAAGAGTGTTTAGAGAGTTTGGTCTAGCCTTGGGAAATTATGTTGATGACGAGTGTGTATTTCATATGATTAGGCGGAGGCTAGGTCCTATTCACCGAGTTTAAGGTTTTCCAAGTTACCGAGTTACGCGAGGTGAGTCTTCTCACTATACGTTACCTTGAGTGGTATTCTAAGTTGACCAGAGGGTATTATGTGCTATGTATGAGAATATGTGTTATATTAGAGATTACATGCTATGTGTTATTTGTATGCTGTATGATTATATAGACCGGACCGGAGGGTCCAACGATTCAGACCGGGCCAGAGGGCCCAATGAGCTATGACTGGACCGGAGGGTCCGACGAGCTGCGGGACTGGAGGGTCCCGCTGAGACATCTTGACCGGAGGGTCGGGTTTAGCCTCGAGTGGCGTATTTGTGGTATGTGGTATTTTGGGGAACTCACTAAGCATTTATGCTTACAATTGTTGTGTTTGATGTCTCAGGTACCAGCGAGGACCGTGGGAAGGCGACGGCTTGACTCGTACACACCCACACCGATGGAGTTCACATTAGAGAGATCTTGAGATTTGTTTTGAAAACACTGTTGTTTTGGATTTGAGATTATGATATGATATACATTTTGTGGTTTAAAAATTAAAAATTAAATTGGAAATTTTACGTTGTTACACCCCTGGCGGGGTCTAAAGGCATCGCCCTGAAACCTAAACGGATTTATATATAAGAAAAAAGTCCAACCATAAATTTTCCCACCAAAACCTGTTGATGACATCATGGTGATGTATGCCTCACTTGTGTCCAGAAACTACCCCTTTTAGTGTCAATTTAGTGTAACCAACATTTAATTACGTTTCTTTTCTTGTATAAAAGCAAGGTAATTGTTACAGGAAAATGGATGATCATTTATAGATACAAAATTGATCTTTTCCTATTATCTGTCTCTCAAGAACACAAAACTGATTTTTTGATATTATCCAGGCCCGGTGATGAGGCTGTGCAACCTGTGCACATGCATAGGGCCTTTATTTTTTAGGGGCCTATTTTTTTTAATACTACTATATTCAATTTTGGGCAGGCCCAAAGTCAATGCAAAAAATTCAAGTATTAGTTCACGTACGTAGGCACAAGACCGCGTGAGCAATTGAGCATCACATCGACAACAAGTCAACAACTTAGGCAGCGAAACAAGCAAACAACGACAACAACATTCAAGGGTAACAATTCAACAACTGAAGCACTCAGCCACAGGAAGTGAGAAACAGTAATCATGACTCAATCAGTCAAATGCTTGGAATCACAAAATCAGGTAAAGGAATAAACGATTATGATCAGATTTATGAATTACATAATTAGTTTTACAGTTTATTAATTAGAGTTTTAGACAATTATCATTATCACAAATTCATAATTTTATTAGATTTAGTTTTATTAGTTTTAATGTTTTATCATTATCAGTTTAACAATTTTCCTTGAAATTTTGATTCTTGAATACTTGAAATCTTGAATGTTGAATCATGATTCATGAATGAATGTTGTCATTGTTGGAATGGAATAATTTGATTCTAATAGAATGTCACAACCAAAGAAGGAAATCTAAACAGGGCTTGGCTTAACAGGACAAAAAACTTGAGAATCAATTCTCTTGATTCTAGAAGAACTAAACACAACTTAACGGAAAAAATTACCTAGATAGAAACAGAACAAGGGAGAAAAAAGTTTTCTGGAAAATTACTAGTTGGAATCCTAAACAAACTCAAAAAACTTAAAATTGAAATGTTTTCCCAAAATACCCCTGGTTCTATATTGTCCCGGATTTTGAATTACTCATTAAAATACTAAGATTTTGCTACGTTTATTGCTATAATGTTTATCAATGTTTAAAAAAAAATAGTTTATGTAATTTAATTCGTTACACGTTAATGCTTAAGGGCCTTTTTTTTCCACCTCGTCCCGGGCATTTGAATCCTCAGGACCGGTCCTGATATTATCCCACTTTTAATATTATCCACATCATATTTTTGATATTATCCCACTTCTGACTATAAGGGGTGGGGTGACTTATAGATTTCGGAAAATGATATAATCACGATCCAAGTAATATCCAAGTATTACTGTTATTCTGAAATCCTTATATCTAATAAATTATGCCGATAAAAAAGAATAACATCAGTTATTATAATTTATAACGTTAGTAAGTATTGTTAAATCATCAATGTATAATTTATAATTTATATTTTATATTTTTTTTAATCATAAATAAATAATTTTATAAAGATTTTAAATCAATCTGTACAATTTGATTATCAAATCATTCTGTCTACACATAATATAGTATTTTGAAACTAAGTATCGGTTGAGTGAGTTTGAACACGTATAAAACTGCTCCCAAACAAATGTATATATTAATAGTATCTTTTGTGGATGTGGTTGGAGAAAGCGCTTCAAATTGGTTGAACTAGATGCAAATTTCGATTTATCATCCTACGTAGGGTTGAAATAAACCGAACGAACATGAATGGATGTTTGTTTGTGTTCGTTCGTATAAATTTAAAGGATAAACGAACGAACACGAACAATTAAACAAACAAATTTCTATGTTCGTGTTTGTTTGTTAAGAAATTTAGTTTGTTTGTGTTCGTTTATGTTCGTTCATTTAACTGTTAAACGAACACAACTGAACATAACGAACACCAACACAAACGAGCTTAAGCGAACATAACTTAACATTAAATAACATAAACAAATAAACTTAAATAAACATAAACAAACAAATAGATTTGAAATTAAACAAACAAATGCATACAAATAAATAAATGAACGTAAACAAACAAAAAACGAACATAAATAAACGAATGTAAACAAAACATAATTGAACGAATAAGAACATTGTTTATGTTCGTTCGTTTAACTAAATAAACAATATATCTTGTTCAGATCCGTTTGTTTATTAAATAAACGAACATAAACAAATTTCGCTTACAACTCTAATCTTATGGATATGTTAATAGGAGTTATGTTTTATTTGTAATTGGGGGAACGAGTAAAACTATAAAATTTAATGAAGAATGATTATTTAAATCTCTTTTTAAATTGGTTTATCATAAAAGTTAATTTATTATTATAATTATATAATATCTATTAATCAAATCCCTATTCTAATCTACCTATCTTTTATAATCCACATGTGAATTTTCTACACAATATTACTCCCACGTGTCCTTTTAATAGATGTCTACGTCACTTTTTCCCACCCATTTTCTTTAGCATTACAATACCAGATTTTCTGTAATTGTTGGTAGACAATTATGTATTGATCTTGGTCATTTAATTAGTTCTCATTTAAATCTCCTAAAATCTTTCATGTACAGTTCACAAATTTAGATTTATTTGTGAAATTTGAATACTTTCCATGATAATCTCTACCCTTATTGTATCCATGATGCTTCGATGTACCTTTCTTCTCCAGCACCCCTGTTGAAAACCTCCATGCACCAGCCCTCTCCCACACACTACAACCACCACTCTCTACCAACCCTAACCCTATAATTGACCATCATTTCTTCCCCTGCCACCACTCAATAACAACAGTAACCCTTGAATTGAAAATCGTTGCTTCCTCCACATGCACATCCTACTTAGATTGAACAGATTGTCTATGTGTTTCCATTGAATCGAAGATCCTCAACACTTTTGCTCTGCCTCTTTCATCTCATTAATTGATTGCCAAATTGTAATTTCATGACATTATTCTGTCAAGTTTTGTACACCTCATTTTTTCTAAACCTAACACGATATAAATTTTATTAGGGGTGGAATTGGTATGGTACCAATTCATTTTTCTCTAAACCGTGTACCGTACCAACTATAATTGGTATAAAAAAATTTCTACCGGTACCGTACCAAGTATACTTGGTACCAATTTATTTGGTTACCAACATGTTTGGTTGGTACAAATTGGTAATGGTATATACCAACTTCTTTTAATTTTTTATTGTAACATTTAAAAATAAGCAAAGACATCGAGATTTTGATGTTTAGTATAGAAATTAGTTACGTTGTTCTTTTTGTTTACAAAAGAACTCTATTAAAATAAAGACATCGAGATTTTAATGTTTAGTATAGAAATTAGTTACGTAGTTCTTTTTATTTACAAAAGAATTATACTAAATAACGCTAAAATAACGTTTTAACTTTGTGCTTTAACGTGGTAATAACTATCGACTAATACAATCAAATGACTAATATAATATTATTAAAACTGTAAACACTAAACACAATTAATAGTTGAAATATACGATTTCATTTATATATATATATATATATATATATATATATATATATATATATATATATATAATAAATTGGTTGGTACGGTATTACCATGGTATTCAAATTTTTGTACCATTACCGTACCAACATTGATCAATTGGTACGGTACTACCAACCAAACATGTTGGCTACCAAATATATTGGCTACCAAGTTTATTGGTTCGGTTGGTAACATGTTGGTTGGTTTTCCGTGGTACAATTTTGTCAGCCCTAAATTTTATGGTTTATACACCATGTAACTCAAATTACCAAATATTACATATGCTTTATTAGTTATATGTTGAAGATGGTGATGAGGGTGAGCCAATATCAAAAGTTAGAAAATTGTACACGATAGCTCATGTGGTGGAATCATTGGGAAGGGCAGATCCATGACTAGGTAAGAAATGATTAGGTAAGAATGTTTCAATATGAGCTATTACTTTTGACATATAAAAGTCGTGACAGCTTAAAACTTCCATTTTTGATATCTTATTACAAGGACTTCACTGAAGATTCTGAAGCTAACATTAAGATCTCACATCAGGATCACAACTATATTTGATTAAATGATAGGATGGTAATAGTAATTGGCACCCTAAAACAACTGGTGCAAGCTATTAATCCGATTTTATAAAAAATATCTGAAGATCTCTACTATTTATACAGTCATAGCAGCACAAACCGAATGTTATCAAAGGACATAGAAACACTCGAGTAAGCTTGAATCCAATTGCGTTTCTTTCGTTCTTCTTTTATCCCCATTAAAACCACAAGCAAAACGGGCAGTTCTTTGTTATTGTCGCATATCAGTTAACTGGTTTTATTAGTAAAATCTTTTCACTTTTATCTTATTTTTTTTGTTTTTCTTCGTGGGTTTGGTCTTACTTATTACATCTATGTTCTTAACCAACTCCCATATAAAATATTGATAGTTTAGTCTTTCTTTCTTATTGTAATGTCCATGATTTAGTGTTTGTTGTGTTTATGGTTATCTAATGTACTTATTGCTTGATTGAAGGAGTAAATTGAACAGTCAATCAGCAGAGATTAATATCAATGGGAATAGGGGAGGGGTTCACATGAAAAAGGATTTTCTTACGATAAGTTAACCTTGGAATCGTGGCGGGATTAAGTAGTAATAAGTTGCATCTTTAGTTTAAGCTACTATTATGAATTAATGGGTAGTTTTTTATTTTAGAGTTCTTAAATAGAATCGGGATTTATTGGATGATTAGATGATTTTAACTATTACGTTATATGATATACACTAAACGAGACAATGGTTTACACCATGTATCTTTTATGCAATATCCTCTCCTTCATCAACAGGCATGTCCGCCATAAACGGTTCAAAAGGTATTGTAAACTGAAAATACGTTCATTTTTTGTCTTCTTTGTTTAAAGTTTTTAATTTTTAAGTTATGTAAACTGCAGAGAATAGGAAACTCACAATCAGAAAGAAGTTAGGGAACTGTCGTTCACATTCAAACTTGTATTGTCTTGAACAAGATCATGGTTGCTACAATTGAGTTTCTGTTATGTAATTTTTAGGTCCATTTAAGTTAAATAAAACACTTTATTCCATTTTTTTTGTTTTGATACAAGACATTGCTGATTACAAGCCATTTGGCTATGAAAGGGAAAGCCAGATGGTAAAAGAAAAGAATATAAGGATTATGGAAGTGTAATCTGAAAGTTTGGTTGATGAAATGATGAATACATCATATAAATAAATTTTTTTTGTATTGCAAGGAATAAAGAAAGGGCAAGATGGTCATTTGAACTTAAACGAGGTTTTATTTTATAAAATATGGCTTGTTTTGAAAGCGGATTTTTATTTGTTGTACTTTGCTAATTTTAAAGTTGTATACAAACAAGTATTTATAAATTTTTTGATTAATTATTATTAATTTTAACTATCAATATTCATTTAATTTGTTAACTGTGGTTTCCATAGGTTATAACCTAGTAAAAGAATAGATTTATTCTCATTTTGCCATGTGTCACACTATTAAGTCTCCTAATTAATATTATGTCACTTCTCACCTATTGATTCTTTTCCATTTTAAATTTCAAAGTTTAAATTTTTCACTCTAATTACATTAAGTTAATAACATTAAAATAAAAATTGAAATAAAGTTAATACAAATTATAAGTTGATATAATTTCATGTATTTAATTAAATCAACGATTATAATTTTATATAACTAAAAAAATCTCTTAATTAATAATTTATTTAAAATAATTGATTAATAACTTTCATTCTTTAATATGAAAGTTTAATTAATTTTGTAACGATTGTTCTCCCATGTTATAAAGTAATTGCTATAATAATGACATAATTCATTTAAAAATAATTAAGAAAAGATTTTGAATGATTTAAGACGTTGGAAATTTTCACCCCCAATTAAGATTCTTGCTAGAACTAGGGATTCCAAGTATAAGGTTGTTAAATTATGGAATATTATGTCACTTCTCACCTTGATTCTTCTCCATTTTAAATTTCAAAGTTTAATTTTTCACTCTAATTACATTAAGTTAATAACATTAGAATAAAAATTAAAATAAAGTTAATACAAATTATAAGTTGATATACTTTCATGTATTTAATTAAATCAACGATTATAATTTTATATAACTAAAAAAATCTTTTAATTAATAATTTATTTAAAAAAATTGATTAATAACTTTCATTCTTTAATATGAAAGTTTAATTAATTTTGTAACCATTGTTCTCCCAGGTTATAAAGTAATTGCTATAATAATAACATAATTCATTTAAAAATAATTAAGAAAAGATTTTGAATGATTTAAGACGTTGGAAATTTTCACCCCCAATTAAGATTCTTGCTAGAACCAGGGATTCCAAGTATAAGGTTGTTAAATTATGGACCTGAAGTGACATAACTAATATTATGTCACTTCTCACATATTGATTCTTCTCCATTTTAAATTTCAAAGTTTAAATTTTTCACTCTAATTACATTAAGTTAATAACATTAGAATAAAAATTAAAATAAAGTTAATACAAATTATAAGTTGATATAATGTCATGTATTTAATTAAATCAACGATTATAATTTTATATAACTAAAAAAAATCTCTTAATTAATAATTTATTTAAAATAATTGATTAATAACTTTCATTCTTTAATATGAAAGTTTAATTAATTTTGTAACTGTTGTTCTCCCATGTTATAAAGTAATTGCTATAATAATGACATAATTCATTTAAAAATAATTAAGAAAAGATTTTGAATGATATAAGACGGTTGGAAATTTTCACCCCCAATTAAGATTCTTGCTAGAACTAGAGATTCCAAGTATAAGGTTGTTAAATTATGGACCTGAAGTGACATAATTAATATTATGTCACTTCTCACCTATTGATTCTTCTTCATTTTAAATTTCAAAGTTTAAAATTTTTATTTTAATTATATTAAATTAATAACATTAAAATAAAAACTAAAATAAAGTTAATACAAATTATAAGAAAATATAACTTCATGTATTTATTTAAATCAACGATTATAATTTTATATAACTAAAAAAATATATTTTAATAAATTTATTTAAAATAATTGATTAACAACTTTGAGTCTTTAATATATAAGTTTAATTAATTTTATAATCATTGTTCGTTTTTAATATATAAATTTAATTAATTTTATAATCATTGTTCGTTATAAACTAGTTGCTATAATAATAACATATAATTCATTTAAAAATAATTAAAAAAAGATTTCGAGTGATTTAAGATGTTGGAAATTTTCCACCCCAATAAGATTCTTGTTAGAACTACCGAATTCCAAGTATAAGGTTGTTAAATTTTGGCCCAAGCAAGCATTGTTCCACATGAAGATGATCACATATTGCTTTGTGAGGAGATGCACATGACATTTTCGTGGCTGCGCGCAACGTTGTTCACGGCCCTCCATATGCCACCGTGGCTAATAATTTATTCCAAACGCTTTTTCCAAAGTATCATGGCCGTATGTATAACAAGGGATATTTATTTCATTTCAATAACACTTGCTAAGATAATAGCGAAATAACAAAAAAAAAATACACCTTAAGTTTGTGAAAAAAATACCAGCTTTACCCCAACATAACATTTATGTGTGTAGATGTTTTGTATTGTAGGCCATGTATATAATTAACATGTGGTTCATTTGCATATTCATGTTCATGTGTTTATGATCCTATACATTCATCGTCTTAGACTAACAACAAACAAACATATACAAGGTAATTTGTTAAGCTAATAAATATTAACAAAACATTCATTCATTTGTGTGTTTATGTTCAATGGCATGTTCAGTTAAAAACTCAAATAAACACACAGGAACAACCCTAATTTGTGTTTTGTTCAATTCTTTTACAACCCTAATCAACACCAACACACAAAACTGCTTAAAAAAGACAGGCATATGCCTCACAAATAATAAGCAATAGTTAAAGACTTTCATAACCAGGCCAAAAACCATCAAAATTGTATTCTGAAAATTGGTGTAAACCAAAACGAGTTGCACATTTAACTATCCTCATGCAAACCAAACATTAATATGATTGAATAACAAGATAATTATGATAAAAATATCAGATCAGAGCTTCATTTCCTACCACCAACCTTGTAAGCCTGTCTGTTCTTCTTCTTCACACCAGATTTTGAGACCTTAAGACTCCTGCTCACAGCACTCAACCTAGCAAGTGCAGCCTTCTTCAAATCTGGCCTGTAATAGTTATCTCCCACCTATTCAAAATAAACCAGCATCATACAACTCTCAGATCATATAAACTGCAGAATCAGTTAAGAGCTACATACAGACTGTTTTTTTTTTTCCAAAAATGGGGTTTACCTGGTTTGAAACTGCCTTTGCCATGCGGTAGAACTCCTTTTTCATAATGGATTTGTTAAGCAAACTTGCAGGTTTTCCCTGTTTCTTGGTTTTAGTCGTTGCAAGCAACACAGATTGATCTTTACCAGCTGGCTGGATAGTGACTGTCTTCTTGTTGGCTAGTCCTACAAGTATATTTCAAACAAACATACTGTAAAAATCTATCATTCAAATCAATAACCCCAAATTGTTGCGACAAAAAGCAAATCGATTTTGATTGGTTGTGAGTGGTAGAAAATATCAGTTTCTAGAAGGAAGCTGTGTACAAAAATCATGGAGAGCAAACGCTAGCGCGGAAATCGCAAACGAAAAAGAAAGTATTGATTGATGAAATGATTACCAGAGTGTTTGTATGAGTTGAGATTGTAGAGATTATTAGGCTCTTTGCTAAACTGAACGCTTTGATTTCCATTGCCGAACTCCTTCACGAGAAAAGAGTTGTTCTTCTTTACGATCTCCCATATCAGCTGCCCTGGTACTGTCGCCATTGCTCCTACTTCACTGCAAATCAGAGTCGATAACATTCAACATACAAACGACCTAACAAACCAAAATGTACGAACATAATTCGCCGTAGCTAAAGCTGAGATTACATACCGTTAGGGTTTTGCTAAGGCGGCGATTTCCCTTGTGAGAGTTCTTGAAGACGGATCATGGAGACGTAATTCTTCTATATATGCCTCCATCAAAACCCTAGCTTGGTTTTAATTTAGATCCTCATACTTTGATTATTTACAATTAAACCCCTCTGCTTTTTTAAACTCAGACGACCAATTTTGGACTGGGCTAACTTTTGGACTTGAGAATGAGGCCCAAATTCTTGTTATATGGATTATAAAATACTCCTTTTG
Source organism: Lactuca serriola (assembly GCF_051521515.1). NCBI lineage: Eukaryota > Viridiplantae > Streptophyta > Magnoliopsida > Asterales > Asteraceae > Lactuca > Lactuca serriola. The sequence goes on along the minus strand of NC_136411.1, from coordinate 168,863,304 downwards.
AATTTTTGGCATTCCATGTTCAAAGTTCAAACCGTTAATATTAAGATGACTAAATTATAAAGAATGTAGCCTCTTTCATCTCTATTTGTAATTGAGTCTATAAAATTGGTAAATCATATCTTATTTGAGTAGCCTATTTGGAAGGTCAATTGCGGAATATTAGCTATATTTTGTGTCATAGTTTGAATCATGGACTTGTGTGAAATTTCACTTCTCAACCACTAGGCTCTCATCATGGCGCTTGTAATTTAGTCTATAAAATTTGTAACTAGGGGTACAATCCATGGCACGATACGACAACAATACATGATATAAAACAAAGCATTGGAAGAAATTCAAATTCAAATTCAAATTTTTGTTTGTGTTCGTGTCAAGTGTACAAACACGACATCATATCGTGTTGTGTTCGTGTTTGAGATTCGATACGATATTAACATGTGCTTGTCGTATTTTGTAAGATTAATTTTGAATTAAATAAAATAAAGATTTATTTTATTTTTTTTGTGTGTCGTTTTTATCAGTTTTTAATTGGGTTGTTTCCGTGTTAGTAAAACAAAGCACAACATCGTGTCATGTTATATTTGTGTTATATAAAAGTTGTTGTATCTTGTCATGTCAGCTAAAAACACAAAACAACTATCGATGTCACCCCTAACCGTAACCTCTTCATAATGCACTATCATTGGTTCTCCATATATATGATATTTTTTTTTTTACTTTTCCTCAGTTTTATACTATTTTTTTTTGTAAAATGTATCTCAGCCTAAGACTTTGTTTGCGCAATATTATTTTTGATGCAAAAATAGTCTTTCAATATAAGTAACACAAAAAAACATCTTCAAATGCTAAAAAAAAATAGTACTTTTTTTTTTTTTTTTTTTCATTTCACGGTTAATACTGGGACTGCACAGTGACCCATTTTACAAGTTTCTTGGTGCTAAATGTCGTCGTTTATAGAATTTCATAATGCCCACTACAAATCGCAATGGATCCCCTGCCAAATATGTGGTTATATTTAAGATTATGTTATTTATTTATTTTTTTTTGCTATTATTTGTTTAATAATTAAATTATACGACTATTTTTGTCATTTTCTCAAAAAAATAAAACTATCGTCTTGTCTTTGCAATAATATTGTTTCCACCTAATGACAAAAATAAAACTATCCTCTTGGATGCCACAAATCATTAGTCCTAGAAGGCTAATAAGAGAAGTCACAAATCAAAACAATAGGAGTAAGAATAGGAATAGGAATAAGCTTAACGTCTAAATGAATGCTCAACTTAAATGTACCCTAAACGGGAGCTTATAAAACACATGATAATTTATTAGTTATCTTATCAGTTCTCACTATGCCCACCATTTTCACCCAATACTAAATTTAATTTAAACACACAATATGTCATCTACAAACAACAAACCTCACCTTCATCTTCACCTACAACTCTCTTTATGTACACATCAATAATTCAATATCTGTTGCGTTGTGTTGGGTCACCTACACACACCCTTGCTCTGACATCCCACTCGCAATTGTCAAAAATGCAGATATCACTGCACCATGTATCAATGCCCTAACACACACACAAATTAAACAGCCATCAGTGACACTGAAACCGACACTGACACTGACACTGATACAATAGGACAAAATTAGAGGTTGTTTGATAGTTGCTGACTGAGTCAGAACTGACAGATAAAATATCTTACTCGGGACTTTCTTTCTGATAACCAAATTCGGCTGCTGTTTTTAGAGCTCGTTGGTACGTCTGTTTAATTGCTTCCTGCCATTTTTGTTTTCAACAACATTTTAACAAAAATAAATAAATAAATAAAAACTTAAACTTCATACATCTCAAAATAAATCCAACAATTTTCATTTCGAGTTTTCTCATAAAATGGGAAACGAATGGTTGTTTGTCATTTCGCATATTAAAAGGTTGACCTATACTTTCGCATAAGTTGGACGAAATTGCCCCTATAAAGAAAAAAAAATAGAGTGAGAAATTGTTTCTTGCCTGTAGTTTAGACTCAAAGTCCTCGGGTGCCCAGTTCAAATTATATTCTTTTAGCTCAAGCTCACCAGCAACAACCTGAACAATTTTTATACAAAAAAAATAAATAAATAAAGATTCAATTCAAAGAAAGTAAAATGCCATTTTAGATAAGATCATAACACGTAAAATTACAGGCATACCCCTCCTGTTCCAGCAGCTATGGAAGGAGCAATCAAAACATTGGCCCCTTTCAACACATCCATGGCTTCAGGTGTACATGGCATGTTGGAACCTAAAAAACACATATGAATCGTGATGACATGTCATGCGTAACAAATGTGGGGCCCAAAAGAATTTAAAAAAAAATGAAAATGAAAATTACCTTCAATAAGTATACGACAACCAGAGTTGACCAAAGTAATGGCATCATTATGGTCAATTTCATTTTGTGAAGCACATGGAAAAGCAACATCACATCTTTCATTCCAAGGTTTTGCTTCATCATAATACTTAGCACGTGCATAAGTTTTTGAATAATCTCTGAATATAACAAATAAAAAAAAATTAATAAAGAAATATGAATAAATTATAAATGAAGTTGTTTTGTAAAGGAATACGAGATTATACGAACCTTAAAGTTCTATGTTGTGCTTTGATGTCTCTAAGGAAAGATAGTTTCATGAAATCAAATCCATCTTCATCCACTAAATAACCTTTGGAATCTGTAGAAAATTCTTAACTTGTTAACTGTAATCTAACTGCCCGAAGTTCCATTTTAAGTTGTTATCTACCTGCCCGACCTGCCTGTTTTTTTTTTCATATTTAGAAATCAAGAACTTGAAGCTTAATTACCTGACACAGTTATAGGAAGAGCACCATATGCAATGAGCTTCTCCAATACATGCATTGCTATCTTTCCGGACCCACTAACCACACATCTGGAAACACAAAATAAAACAAAATTATAATCAAATGCAAGAAATAGCAACGTACTTTCATGTATTTATTTATTTATTATAATATTATAATTTAAATCATCCTAGTATAGTTAGGTGTCAAACCTTAGTCCTTTGAGTTCTTTATTCATGTCTGCTAGTATAAGTTGTGCAAAAAAAACCTATAAAAAAACACACACACACACAAGTTGACTAGTCAAACTCAAACCGTTTTCTTCATAAATGCAACAAATTGCATAATCTCATAATTAGAGAGAGAGAGAGAGAAAGAGAAGGATTACGAGTCCATAACCCATAGCTTCAGTACGCAAGCTAGAGCCTGACCAATTAAGACGTGGGCCCGTGAAACTTCCCTGTGTAATCATATATATAAAAAAAAAAAAAAAAAAAAGAATACATTTTGTATTAAGACATAAGTTTAACCAATTATAGATATAATAAACAAAAACAATAAAATAAAAATAACAAATCATCACCTGAGAATGTCCAGCTAGGCGTCTATATTGACCATAAAGAAAGCCCATTTCACGGGTACCAACACCCATCTCCTCTGAAGGAAGATCCTGATATTTTAACAAAAAAAAAAAAAGATTACATTTTTTTAGAATAAATGAAATTTAGAAAACATAATTGATTTATTAATAGAAAAAGAACCTTATCGGGACCCATGTAACGATAGAGCTCATCCATATAGCTCTGGCAGAAATGCATAATCTTACATATATAAATTACAAAAGAAGTTAATAAAATTATTAATAAAAATTATAGTTTTGTGTAAAGATTAAAGACAAGAGCTATAACCTACCTCATTGTCACTTTTCCCTTTTGGATCAAAATCACTTCCCCCTGATGCTCCTCCAAGTCGATAAGGAGATAATGCAGTTCTTAATGTCTTTCAAATGAAACATAAAAGAAAGAAAATGTCAAATCATCAGATGTTTAGGGTTTTGGGTTTAGGGTTTAGGGTTTAGTACCTGTTGAAAACCGAGAAACTTGGCAATACTTAAGTTCATAGAAGGGTGGAAACGAAGGCCTCCCCTACATGGACCCAATGTCTGATTAAATTGAACCCTAAAACCTCGATTAACATGCATTTCACCTCTATCATCAACCCATGGAACTCGGAAGATAATCGTGCGTTCAGGCTCTAATAATCGCTCCATTGTGTTCACATAACTGTTGTAATTGGTCAAGGTCAAAATGGGTAATTCACCTTTTTCAATTTTGTACACAATTTACGAGCGTGTAAGCATTTGAATACACTATAGGCATTTAGTTTATTTCCCTTTTAACGATTCTTTTTTGTAATTGTACGCATGTGGCCTCTTAGGGATTGGATTTTAAACCCAAATCGACCCGTTTTAGTTATATGGGTCAAAACTCAAAATTGGTAGCTTTAATTCTCTAAATATCAAATGAGAAAACTCAAACTCACCCGGAGTTTTTTGAAATAACTCTTTCAAGAGCATGAATAACTTCTTGCACAGACTGTATGAACTCAAGCTCATTTGGATCTCTTTTTAGTGCAGCTTCAACAATCGATCCAGCTGATTTTGACATGAGAGCTGTCATAAAAGTTAAACCATCAAGAAATAGCAATCTACTTTCGATTTTTCTCTTATTAAGGTATAATTTTTAACCAATTGTAAATAATGTATATCCATTTACAACAATGAGAATTGGTTTGTATTTGGATGAAATTAATATAATTGGTAGACTTTTCAAAGTAGAATGTTGCTATTTTTTTTTCATTTAAGAGACACCAACCTTTTACATATATGGGCTTATCAGCAATGATCTTATCTTTAGAAGCCATTTGCAGACGAAGAGCCTCTTTATGAAGCAAACTGTTGTTATGTTCTTCTAAAGCACTCATTTGCATATTTCTACTTCCTTCATTTCCGTAAGGATTTCTTCTATGTTTCCTACCATACTCCCTACAAATCGAGCAAAATATCCTTGTTGTCCCTTCTTTCACATCAACATAAGCCCATTTATACGTATCAGCCCATTCCTCTCTCCATCTTTTCACCACTTTCTTCTTTCTTTTAGCTGGAAGTGATTTCAATAGCTCTTGATCTTCACTTTGAAGGTGGGACACAATTGCCATGTTCTTGTTCTCTTCATGATCATCAGCTGAAGATTCTTGTGGTGGAACTGTAATTAAAGGGGTGTGGGAAAATGAAGGGTCATCATCACCAGGCCCAATTTCTAAATCAATTTCTCCACCGAGTTCACGAACCACAAGATGATGTCGTTGTTGAATCATGCTGATGTCATCCATTGCAGAATTCATCTCTAACCCAACAACTGGAAGCAACATTCAGCATCACAATTGTGATCCACACTCGGTTTTCTTACCTCTGGAGAAGTGAAAAGAATCAAAGATACAATCTTTTTAGCTAAATGAAGATCTGGAAACATTTTATATGCATAAGGAATTAATCATGGAGAAAATTTTCATAATCAAGCTACATCAACATTGACTTAATGAATACAAAACTGAATGGATGTATTCACTGATTGTAAGCTATGAATGTGTTTTGAAAGTGATTATTTGATATCCCTTATTTCTATGTTATCCACCTTTTCAATTAGAAAAATCAGGTGCCAAAGCTAATCCATTGAACCTATCATTTGTATGAATTAAGGTATTAGTTTTTAGTGTTTGGTAACCTACTTCTGCCTATGATAATCAAATTATTTAGGAGTCAAGTAATCAATTTGACTAGCTGCTGTAAAACAGATCATCACACAGTAGAGTAATATACCTTATAGAATAAAAAACTGAACTTTTCATTTATGTAACCATATCATATGGTTTTACATTAATTGGCAACGCATATCATTGATCCATCTTATAATTGATCCCCATTCTTCTAACTTTTCTTAATCATATTTCAAAATCGAAACATCCAGAGACAATTTCAGTCCAGGTAAACTCTCACATAGAAAATATTATGAATCAAAACAAACAATTGCATAAACCCTAATCATATCTTCAGGTACAATTTCAATATCCACCCAATTCAGGATTCATACCCAATCGATTCTCACTTCCTTCCAATTAACAACTAGTATTGCAAACAAATTAACTTATACGAAGAAACCGAATTTGGGGACTTACCTTACTATGGTTTGACTTCATGAGTGCTGTATGTGTACCTAATGAAAAGGGTGAACTGCGTATTTAGGACCTTGATCATACATTTTCTTCGGCTTCGATCATAAGAAATTGAGAGGTATAAGCATGTGTACGAACTAAAAGATACATGAACCCTAGATAATGTATGAAAATTGAAAAGAAAGATGGCAACTTGTTGTTGTGTGATGATCTATTGGGTTATGGAAGAAAGTAGAAAGTGGGGTTATACAAGGAAACAGAGCTGAAAATAGAAGGACGAAGTAGAAGAAAGAATATGGAAGTAGTAAAAAAGAAGTAGAAAGAAATGGGGATATATGTGAAAACTGAAGATGAATGGTTTACTTTCATCAAAAACACATGATATTCAGTTCACTTGCCCTAAAAACTTATTACAAAGTCAAATGTCAATTGGGGATTTACAGAATTTTAAAGGAGGATATTAAAATTTTCTTTTAAATAATATTTACAAAATTTGTATTCAGATAAATGAGGTGTATAAATAAGACAAGGAATAAATATGTAAATTTTAGGCGCAGGTAAGAAATTGGAGAATATCTTAGATTTTCTCATCAAGCCATGTCTTTTTGCCAAGTCAGAAAAACATATAAAATTAGATAATTTATCGAATCAAATTATTTGTTATTTTTCTTATGGTGTTTAACTGTTTATCATGTTAAAATAATAAAATTACATGAAAACATTCACATATTAATAATTAAAATATATTTTTATTTGCCTTCTATAAAAGAATACAATCTATATTGATACAAATATCTTTATTCATACATTTTTATAAGTCCACGAATGGAGAAAGCATGAAACATAACATATTGAGATAAAACTAATTTGGTTGCATTTTTACTTAACAAAAACTATTAATATTGACAATTATTAGCGTTTTTTATATAAAAATTATCGATCTTATTATTATAATAAAAATACAACTCAAATAATTATATGGCAGCTATGAATATCTCATATATGTGTAGATGTATACGTATGTTGTTTATGTAGTGTAATGCAATTATTGGTATTATTTTTATTATTATAATGAAAAACTTTTTGTTATTCACTTAATACAAATAATTGATGTTACTTTTGTATTTTAACTTTTGTGGAATAAATATTCTTCTACTTAGAATTTAATTTTATAGTATATACCACACTATCAATGAGTTAGAGGGTGGTGGGGGATTACAATGAACTTTATGACTAGTTTACGATTCTAATTAGCAAATCACACACACATAATCAACAATAGATTGATAATGTCATTTCAAAACTTCCATATCACACAAAGTAGTCATCATAATAGCAACCACTGTAACTTTTTTGTACTCAATAAATGCAACAAATCCACCTACTCAAAAATGGCCGAGATCGAATCTCAATAAGGTAACTCAAAATCTATCTACCGAGTAATAGCAGTCCACGTGTGAGTTGCGACTTCACACTTGACAAACAAATGCAATAAATTTTCCACATGCTCAGAACATACAAGATATAAGATCGAAGTCACATCAACTGTTTTATCAACCAAGTTTTGTTATGCAGGAAGTCAGTTCGCCAAACCCCTCCAAACTATAATGTTTATTTTTTGCTACATGAAACAATTCCACCTTGTTTCACCATTAGTATATTCTAATAAACTTTCTAGTATCTTTAACCATGAAATCAGTTGACCTGTCTAAACCCCAACTCATCTATCATCTACCCTAATCTTGACAAAGTCGTAAATAAGCTCCAACAAGTCATGTAGTTGTATCTTCTCAATACCACCGTGAACACTACGCCTCCATCTACAATTCCACAAGTTATTATCCTTTCTATCTCTAATCAAACACTCCTTATTAGTCTCTAATGCTAAAGTTCTATGAAATCGATTTTTTAAAGTGATATCTCCAACCCACCGATCGATCCATAATTTTGTTTTATCACCGATACTCAGTTTTCTTAGGGTAAACAAGAAAAGAATTCATTTTGCGAATTGACGTAACAATCTGATGCCAACTCTGGATCCTCGAACCCAAGACTCACCAGACCGAAAACCACCATCCATATTATGTAAAGCTTGCACAACATTAACCCATAACACACCTTCTTTTGTAATGAATCTTCATTTAGATTTATGAATCAATGTCAAATTGAACGACTTAATCCCACAAATATCAATCCCTTTATTTCGTTTTTCAACAAAGACGAGATCTCATTTAGCCCAACACATTTGTCAAGACTCAAGACTCATCAACTAATCCCAAAAAAATGACTCTAAGCGCTTCCAGGAATATGTTTTTTACCTACACGGAAAATCATATATATATATATATATATATATATATATATATATATATATATATATATATATATATATATATATATATATAAAAGTTCCTATTTATCCAAGAACTAAGACATGAGCATGGATCGACAACATGTAGAGAGCATATTAAGTTTCCATTTATAATTTTTTTTTTTCTAATACTAATCCACCAATTTTCTCCAATCTTGAACTAGCCATATTTTTCACCAACTTGTATACCTAATGTGACACCCACACTTTAGAGCTAGGAGTTTCGGAAATTAGGAAAAGTAAAAATGTTACAAATAATTATTTTGATGAAAAAAATGAACAAAATGATGAAAGCATAATAGTATTTAAGCGATTAAATTAATTAAAATGGAATTAATTATAACTTTAATTAATTACAAGGATTTAAAAGAAACTTAAATGAAAATAAATAAATAAATAAATCTATATATCTATCTATAACTATATTATATACTATTCTAATAAAAGACATTTTTCTTTTCACCACATGTATTTGAAATTCTTAAGATTTTTTAGTTGTATTTTTAATAATGATTATAAATTAATTAATTAATGTTAAATAAACGTAAAAATAAAAATAAAATATATATTTAAACATAAAATAATGTTATTTAAATTTAGTTAACAATACTAATTAATTATGATAAGTGGTTTACCGTACAATAATTTTTTTAATAGTAATTTATAATATATATATTACGATCCCATCAAAGCATTCAATATCCATCGAAGAGTTATAGATCTTGAATGGAATAACTCTATAGTCACTAATCATGTTCATCAAGAGAGTCAGTCGATGATCTGATATAAAACTAGTAATTGCTTCTACAAATAATATTATGGAAAATTTCAAGTGACCATCAGACACCAAAACTTTGTCAAGTTTACTTAGTTTTTTTTTTCTAATTCTCATAAAAGAACCCCCCTCCCTCTCCTCATTTTTACATCGTGTAAAACCGCTTGCATAATAAAATCATTACAATGATTAGCTGAATTTTGAGAGAACGCAAAACCAAGTCTCTCAACCGGCTCCCTTACTACATTGAAGTCACCAAACATTTAGCAAAATCATCTCAAAGCATGAATGTTTATCATGTAGCATATGAATTTACAAAATACACATTCTCCTTCAACAATGATCATATTGTTAATACACATGACATCTGGCTTACGAAAAACTGAAGGGTTCCATAAATAAACTAACCCATTCAATTTCCTACGTGCACTACTACAAGCGTAATCTGTAACACCACATTTTTTTTTATCCACGATCGGGATATCCTAAATATAGGATGAAGCATGTTTTGGTTGCAACCAAATCATCCTAAACATGAAAAAGTATAAGAATCATCATAAACAAAAACATGTGACAGTTAAAACTATATTACATAATTTGTATGGGATCTCACTAAACCTAAAATTTAATATCCCTCAATATCATGGCATAACTATAGTGTCTCGGGAACTATCTATCTTATGGTCATCATTTTCTAAGGTTGTGTTTGATATTGGTCTGACTGAGTCAACTCAGACCATTTTGGCTGAGTCGCTCAACTATTTGTGTTTGATAAACACTTTATGATGAGAATTGTAATCGAGATTTAGAAAGCAATCATGATTATATTAATGAAAAGTATGAACACAAGGAGTAAATATTAATCAGATCTTATATTGATGAAGAAACTGATTACAGACTTAAGTAGAGAAATATGCGAATGACTAGTGAATCACTCGTTGAATCAATCCTTTCTCTACTTCTAACCTCAGTCCCTATTTATAGGAAACATGAGTGTACAAAAAATATACTAAGTCCTTAACAATACGCTTCGCACAAATGAAGACTTAGTAAAATAATTAACATGCGAAACTAAGAACAGACACTTCGACTTTTACAATTTCTAGACTCTACATTCTCCCCCTTTGTAAACAGTCGAAGTTATTCAGTTTGTGAGATTCTGAACAACTGGGTGCATTGTTCTACGGATTTATGAATACCAAGTGATGATCTTTTTAAGCTCCTTCCTGTCTCCTTCATTATTATTTGTGCAATTATTCATACGAACAATGAAATTTGTATATTTGCGAAGTGGTGTATCTTTCAATCTCTGAGACTTGAAACAAAAATCTTTTAGGCTTCCCCTTGGTGCCTTTGCCTGCGAAAACCATGCCAAAAGGTTTAAGGCATATCTCCCCGTCTGCAAACTTCTTCAATTCTGGTTGAGGCAATGTTGATTCCCAAGGAACTATGACTTTTCTTCCAAGGCCTGATGCGAGTTCTTCATCAGTTAACGCCAAACAATCATAGTAGTTATCTATGAATATTTTGATATGTGTGAAACCAAATCTGAACACATCAGTATCATATCCTTTGATCTTGTTTTCTTCCATGTCCTTCAGGATAAGAGCCACTTGAATGAGATCATTTAGATTCATTAAGGGAAAGTCAGCAATGGTAAAATCAAAAGGCTTGTTATCTGCTCGGACAACGAAATATCGAAAATTTTGAAGCATGTTCTCGAACATTTCATCCTTCTTGATAGTTAGCACTTTCTTTATCTTCATCAGAGACCAAACTTCCTCTTGATCCTTCGCAAGTACAACATGAAATCTGATTTTCATGTAGGTGTATTCATCAACATTTTCAAACTTTTCACTGATCTTGTATTGCGCTGTGATAAACATCATTTCGTTTATCGAGAAGTCAAGTTGGCATCTGTATGAATTCGCAACATCATAACTTCTTCTAGGCTTTTTCTCAAAATCGTACAAGTGATTTCCCAAGACTTTAGATTCAATGGTTTCGAATGAGTACAACTTCGCAGGATCACCCTTGTTCAAAGTTGGTGGATCATTTGCTCTTTGCCTTAGAATGCTTCGAATCTGTCTTTGTTTTTCCATTTCAGCTTCAGCCTCTGCTTTCTTTTCTTCTTTAGACTTTTCATAGGCCACCTCTTTACCTTTTCCAGTATTCACTATTTGAGGTTTCGCACTCGAACTCCCTCCTTCTGTTGAACCAATTATAATTCTCTTAGGAATTGGCTTTGTAAATGGCTTTGTTGTTACTATTGTTGAAGGAATTGGTTTCGTGAGTACATGCAAAGTTATTTTAAGTTGATTCGAATGTAGCTTTCCAATGGTTTTTGCATCATCCCCTTTACTTCCTTTTCTTTCTCCCCGTTTCACCCCTGTGAAAGCAGGTGGGGCATTCTTCGGTAAAACGGAAGTAAAATTTGTTATTGGGGCCAATGCCTTCTGAATAGCTTGCTCCAAAGTATTGACTTTAAGCGTTAAGAATTCCGAAGTCAGAATTGATTGTTGAGAAGGCTTCGAAACACAACTTTTTAATTCACTCACCAACTGAATTAGTTTTGCGAACTGCTCCTTATCTTCTCTGTGCTTGGCTTCGATAACTGGAGCAAGTGATTGATAATCAGTGACAATCTTGGTAAGTGCTTCAGCAACAACATCAACACGTTTTTGCACTTCCAAGTTTTGCGAATTAAGATCTTGAAGCTCTTTTGCAATCTCCTTCTTTAACTCCTCAACCTTGAAGTTGACATCTTCCCTGACCTTCTTCACGTCTTGTACAAAAAGAACATATCGTTCTTTTGTAGCAATTGTCAGATCTTTTACAGCACCATCAAAAGATTTCCCTTGAGCCTGAATGCGAAGCTCATTATTCTTATCAGAGTCATCAACTTTCGCATCTATTCTTTTCTCTACAGCTTTGATCATTGTTTCAACCTCCAAACCCGATATAGAAGACTTTGTATCGGAATCAGCTTGTGATTGAAGGATTGCATTTAACTTTCGATTCAGGATTTTAAATTGCTTACCTGACATAAGCATATGATCAGGGATTTACTCCTCCTCTGAATCAAAGTGTAAAGCTTCAAATGTTCCTCCAAAACCTCCTCCTTCGGTTTCTTCATCAGACTAAGCTTGCGAAGGTATAGGTTGTGGTGTTTCAGGGGATTGTGATGGAAACAATGTGGTGAAGGGATGTTGTAAAGGATGATCAAAGAAGGATGATGTGGTTATATTTGTATTCGGGAGAATGAATGGTGGTAATGAAGTAGATAAGTTTTCAGATGAGATGGGTAATGAAGTAGATAAAATGATTGACATTGTAGTTTCGACACTCATGATAGGTGTCCCCATATCAGATACGTTAACAACCATATCAGAAGTAGGTACCTCCTCATGAACTGATTTGGTAGTGACTACTTCGAGTGGAATGGTTGTTGTAGTGGATATTTGCGAAGTAATGGGAAGAGAGATGTTTACCATTGGTGCAGTTGATACAGGTGGAGTCTCAGGAACCACTTCATCTTCTGATGACTCATTGCGAATAATCATATTCCTTTTCTTGTACAGCTTCTTAGTAATGTGCTTCGCAACATCTTGAGCAGCTCTTTTCTTTGACATAGGAGAAATAGGAGCCGAAATTTCTCTAAACATAGCCCCCTTACTACTCACTTCAGTTTTGCGAATAGTAGGAGAGGCAGTCTTCTTATGTGACAACTTGTGAAGCTTCTTTAAGACCCCTGACTTAGTCGGTATGATCTCCTTCGCAGGTTTGGTAGAAGGCTCGACTTTCTCAACCTATTCAGCCTTTGATACTTTTGGAGATTCGTGTTTTTCCTCCTTTTGAGTCTTCTTCTTCTTCTTGGATGACTCACCACTGACTTCAAGTAGCACTCCAGTTTGCACATTAGGATCAAAAGTCTTCATATATCGAACTAACACCTTGTGAGTAGAGGACACTTTGAGAAGCATTGCATCAGGAATTCTTGCAACACTTGTGAAGATATTCGCATCATCTTCAACAGCTTTGGGAAATTGATACAAAGAGAACTTTGCGACATCTACTCCTTCAGGAACTTGAATTCCTTCTTTCGCATATACTTTTTCCAAAATCAAACTCCAGTACCTTGCACAAGAAATCCCCTTATCAACACTGGTGTTTTCTAAGCTTTTGTTGAACTCTTTCCAAAGTTGAGTTCCATAATCGACACTTAGATCGTAGTAAAGTCCCATAACCATTGCATAAACCTCCATTCTTCCCCTGTCTAGACCGACACTCCTTCCGGTCAAGCATCGTAGAAAAATACCAAACAAGAAGTTCCAAATACATGGTAAGCTTGATTTCCTGAAATCACTTATCTTTTCAAGAGTGGGTTGATGTCCCATCTCATTGAACATGAAGATAATCTGTGATTTGGTTGGCTTAAAGAACGGTGGGTGATGAGGAATGTTCAAGAAGTCGATGAACATGTTCTTAGTAAGACGAACCCTCTTGTTATTCACCAGGTTGAAGGTTATCACATCTGTTGCATAGTTGTATGACGCAGTTGATGCCGTCATTAACAACCAAGTCATAGGAACTGGGAATGAACTGAACATAACAGTTGACAATGCTGATCTTTTCAGTGCAACGATCAACATATTCAATTCTTCTGGGTAAGATGAGACATTCGGATCAACTTGGAAATTTGTGCTTTGAATCTTCATGAGGGACTGTGAAATAACTTCTTCTGTGTTTGATTGAGTAGCAGCCATTGTTAATCTGAGAAATTTCTTGAAAGAAAGATTAGGGCTTTTTGTTCGTCTGAGAATTTTGAATCGCGTAATGATTCTCAGAAAATATTATCCCTTTATATGTTAATCTCAAAGATGAATCGTTTCCAAAAATAGAGTAGGCTACGTGTTCCTGTAAACGTGCAATCAATAGCCGTTGTAATGATCATGCCCCATAAAGTGCCTTGAAACTTGGGCCAATGGTTACTGGAAACTGTTCGTGAGTACAGCTATGTAAAAGAAGACCCTTCGGTATCGAGGTTGGGCTCTTTTGTTCATGGGATTTTAAACGAAGTCATTTACCAGTCTTGCGAAATCTTCAGCCTAAGTTGGTATTACTTAGAACCTCAAGGATTTCGTGAGTGCATGTGATTCAAATAAATGAGATAAGAAGCAAGTTAAAAAAATTTGGGATTCTGTGATGTCAAAATTTATTGACACAAAGCAGTAAAACCCCGGGCAAAGGTTACTTCATTAATTACCAAGAGAGGTAATCAATTGCTTTCGCATTTTCCCATGACATACAATCGAATACTTATAGAGAAGTATCAAAGGGCTTCTTTTATAGGCTTAATATGGTGGTTTGCGAATTTCGTTACATATCATCCTAAACATAAGGTGAGTAATTGTAATCGAAATTACTTGTTTGAACATTGTGTTCAGGAACAAGATTGCTTTGGATTATTTTTGAAAAGTGACAAGGATTTCAGATATATACTCACACGGAAATTATATTCAAAAAAAATTTAAGTGCTGGACCCTGTTGGGAAACAAACTTCGTGGACTTCGAAAATTTGATCAGGATCACTCATAAGAATGAATATAATTTGGAGTATATGAAATATTAGGTACAGAAACAAGTGTTTCGTAAAAATATGGAACATAGTTCCCCGTCAATTCCTTAATTTGTGAAGTTTATAGGTTTCACTTATTTCACGGACTCATGAAACAATATCATTAACACATAATGATGACATGTCTAAATCACGATTGGTTTGATCAAGTGACCTCATGGACATGTGTTTTTGTGTGTGTATCGTGTTAAGAAATTTTGTGATGAAAAAGATTGGTTATAAGATCGAATGTACCTCTGTTATTTGTGGACCAAACAGAAAACTCTTTACTCATTTGAGAAGAGTAAGGTAGCTCTTTTGACTAATGTGAATATAAGCCTGATTTGGAAGAAATTTTCATAAGATAATTTCATTAAGGCTTTCGTTTCTCACACATAGAGTCATATGAGGCTTGGGTCATCATGCTGCAACATGCTTCTAGGGACATCCTAACTAGTACATAATTGAAAGAAATGATACCTTCCCATAGAAACATAAGCATGACCTCTTCGCATTTTGCTCTTGACTAATACTAAAAACACACAAAACTTAAAGAACAAAGTTAAAAGAAAAATATTTTTGTGATTTTGTATTTTTCAAATATAAAAGAACAAAAACGAAATCTAATTTTAACAATCTTAAGAAAATATTTTTGAGTTTTATATTTTTCGAAAATGAAAGACAAAATAAAAGAAAATCTTTTTGTTGTTTTTGAATTTTTTTTTCAAAAAATAGACAAACAAATGAAAATATTTTGGGTTTTTCGTGTTTTTCGCAAAGCAGAAAAGAATAAAATTAAATTGAACCTCAGTTACTAAATGTGCGAATGCGAAGCCGCTTAACGAACAGTAACTTCTGAATGATTCTGATTCAGAGCTGCTGAATGGACCTTTCATTCTTGAGTGATTGATTTTGGCACTGAATTCGCATCGATCATCCCTAAACCTGCTAAAATTCTCACAAATGATTTTTCATCAAGAGGTTTAGTAAAAATATCAGCAAGTTGTTCAGTGGTTTTAACAAAATGTACTTTGATATTCCCATCTTCCACATGATCTTTGATAAAGTGATATCGAAGAGCAATATGTTTTGTCTTTGAGTGTTGTACTGGATTATGACAAATGCGAATTGCACTTTGAGAATCACACTACAAGGGAATCTTTTTCATATTTATAGCATAATCACGAAGTTGATTCTGAATCTAAATGATTTGCGAAGTGCAAGTAGCAGCTGAAATATATTTAGCTTCAGCAGTTGATATAGCAACACAAGTTTGCTTCTTCGACTACCAACTCACCAATTTTCCATCCAATAGTTAACATCCACCACTTGTACTTTTTCTATCCAAAGTACATCCTCCTAGATCAGAATCTGAAAAAGCTTGAATGAAGAATCCCGATTTCAAAGGATACCAAAGTCCTAACGAAAATGTCCCCTTAAGATAGCGAAAAATATTTTTCACTGCAGTTAAGTGAGGTTCTCTGGGATTAGCTTGATACCTAGCACAATTACATACTGAAAACATAATATCAGGTCTGCTTGCAGTTAAGTACAATAAAGACCCTATCATGCTTCGATAAAGTGTTAAATCAACAGCAGGAGTATCTAACGAAGGAGTTAATCTTGTTCCCACTGCCATTGGTACTCTAAGCTTCGTGTTGTTTGTCATTCCAAACTTTTCGAGCAGATTCTTTGTATATTTTTCTTGGTTGATTAAAATTCCATCCCTGTTCTGTCTTATATTTAAACCAAGAAAATTATTAATTTTTCCCATCATGCTCATTTCAAATTGACTCTTCATGAGATTTTCAAATTCAGTAGACAATGCTGGGTCAGTTGAGCCAAAAATAATATCATCAACATAAATTTAAACAAACATAAGATGATTGCCAACTTTCTTGCAAAATAATGTGGGGTCAACTGATCCTTGTTTAAATTTAGATTATTTCAAATAATTTGTAAGTGTTGCGTACCAGGCTCTTGGTGCTTGTTTTAACCCATAAACTGCTTTGTCTAGTATGTAAACATGATCAGGATGTTCCTCATTTATAAATCCTGATGGTTGTTCAATATAAACTGTTTCTTCTAGTTCTCCATTTAAGAATGCACACTTAATGTCCATTTGAAAAACATCGAAGTCTTTGTGAGCTGCATAAGCTAAAAATATGTGAACTGCTTCGAGTCTTGCGACAGGAGAAAATGTTTCTTCATAGTCTATTCCTTCTTGTTGCGAATAGCCTTTAACAACTAGTCTAACTTTATTTCGAATAATATTGCCATCTTTGTCGGTTTATTTTTAAAAATCCATTTTAATCCGACAATCGAAACATCAGAAGGATTACGAATTAATCTCCAAACCTTGTTTTGTTCAAACTCAGCCAGTTCAGATTGCATAGCAACAACCCAATCTGAGTGTTCCATAGCATTCTTTACTGTCTTTGGCTCTATTTTTGAAATAAAAACATTAAACATACATAATTCTTGGTTCGCATTCAGTACCTCATTTTTCGCACGAATTTGAGATCTTGTCAACACACCATCTTGTGGATTTCCAATCACTTGTTCTTTGGGATGATTCATTGTCTATTTCTCAAGTGGTGGAAAATCAGGATTGAATTACAATGGTGCATCTTCGTACATATCTTCATTTTCAGATCCTGCAACATAAAAATTATCATTTAATTCATGAAATTCATCATTTTCATCAAGATTAATTGTCTCTATTTCATCATGCTCCCCCTCAACATGATGTTCATCTTGATGCTCCCCCTCAAAATGATGTTCCTGTTGATCATTTAAAGGTAATTGCAAATTCTCCCCCTCAACTTGATGACTCATAGTCTCATTCTCCCCCTCGAAAGTTTGCTCTCCCTGTATATTTGTGGTCGTATGCTCCCCCTCCATACGAACTTTAGGCACACTTTCGCAAGATATTGAAGTCGTAGTAAGTGTTGAATCATCAGTATGTTTTGAGGATTCTGATGTTTGATTATCAGGAGCATGAACTTCCGTATCAATTGCCCTGTCAGGAATTCCGAAAATTAAGTCATAATCAAAATCATTGATATCTGAATTTTCAATTTGAGTATCTAAATCAACAAGAATTGATTTATTTTCAATTTTACTATCCGTTTGTTTAAGATAGTAATCATCGAAGGTTAAGTTGAAAGTTTCTTCAACTTTTCTTGTTCGCTTGTTTAACACCCTGTATGCAATTGAATTTTGCGAATATCCTAAGAATATGCCTTCATCAACTTTCGCTTGGAACTTGGTCAAATTATCTTTTAGATTCATTATAAAACACCTGCAACCAAAAACATGGAAAAATTTTACATTAGGTTTTCGATTGTTGAGTATTTCATATGGAGTAATATTGAATCTTCGATGAATGAATGAACGATTCTGAGTAAAACATGCAGTCGACACAGCTTCAGCCCAAAGATATTGAGGTAAGTTCGCATATGTTAGCATGGGCCTTGCCGCTTCGCATAGAGACCTATTTCTTCTTTCAACAACACCATTTTGTTGTGGAGTATATGGTGATGAGAAATTATGCGAAATGCCTGTGGCTATGAGAAATAAATCCAACATTTGATTTTTAAACTCAGAACCATTGTCACTTTTAATTCTGCGAACATTCTTTTTAAGACTCATCTCAATCTTTTTGATAAAATCAATCATCGGCTGAGCAACTTTCAGATTTTAACCTGAGAAAGAATACCCATGTAAATCGAGAAAAATCATCAACAATAACTAAAATGTACCGCTTTTTATTTATTGTAGCAACAGTCGACGGTCCACATAAGTCAATGTGAAGAAGTTCCAACGGTTCCACGATTTTTGAATCTATGACAATTGGATGACCTTTTCTATGTTGTTTTCCTTGTTCGCAAGTTGCACACAAAGTATCATTGTCAAATTTTAGTAGAGGTAAACCTCGAACCAAATCTTCAGTGACAAGTTTGTTAATATTGCGAAAGTTCAAATGAGACAATCTTCTATGCCAAAGCCAGCTAACATCATTAGAGGCCTTCGACAATAGACACACTGCAGGTTTGCCCACAATCGGTTTGATGTCGAGTGTGAACATGTCTCCAAATCTTTTGGATTTTAGAAGTACTTCATTTTTCTCTACTTTCGAAATGATACTTCCTTCTTAATTAAACACAACCTGATTTCCAGTACCCACAACAAGTTGTGAAACACTAATCAAGTTATGTTGAAGACATTCGACATAAGCAACCCAGTTAACTGTGAATTGTCCATTTGTGACTTTTCCATAACCTTTCACTTGACACTTGTGATTGTTTCCAAATTTGACTACTCCAGCATTTTCCAAGCATCTATAATCTCGCAAGTTTTCCTTTCTTCCAGTCATGTGACGAGAGAAACCACTATCAATATACCATTTCGCATCATATTGCTCGTCACAAATCACCTGCATTTAAAGAAAGAATTTAGGAACCCAATACTTGTTGGGTCCTTCATTATTAGCATTGAACAAATTCTTTGAATTTAAAAACCACGTTTTCACTTTGTCTGTGACACTTACGATTAAATGAACATCATCAGATCTAGATATTGAAATATAGTTGTTCGATAGTTTTGGATTTCCATTGACTTTCACCTCATCCTTCACAACCTTCGCAACTTTCACAACTGGTTTCCACTTTTGTACTGGAACTTGCGAATCATGTGATGATGAACTACCAGTAGAAGACTAATTCACAAACGTGTCGAATGCAGTCTTTATCTGGTGCTTTGAAAACTTTCCATTTTGGTATTGTTTTCCTTGCCCTTCAAGCCAATTGTTGATCGTATAACATCAGATTTTCCTTTTGTATACGAAACTTTGGTCGGTTTTGTGATCGAAGGTTTTGGAAAATTTGGTTGTTTGGGTGAAAATTTTGGTTTTGTTTGAGTTTTAACATTCAAAGTTGGTAAATTATTCGTTAATTTTCTAACATTTTGAAACTTATGATCATTCACAAAAATTTGCGAAGTTTCAAATTTTCTAATGTTGTCAAATTTTCGAACATATTCATCTTTATTTTTCATTGAAATTTTGTCAACAGAATATATTGGTTTGTGAAAACTTGTATCCTTTTGTTTGTTTGTTCTCTGAAATTTTGATGGTTTTGTTCTTGAAATTTGTGCTTTCGCAACTTTAGGTTTATCATTAGACAAAACTTGCCAAAAGATTGCTTTTCTTGCTTTTCTTTTTGAAACATTGTTTTGTTTTGAATACTTTCCAACCATCAACTTAAATTCATGAGAACTCAATTTCACTTCCATCTTTGGTTTTTCATCTTTTTCAAAAACTTTGTTTTCTTTTTCACTTTTAACCATCCATTTTTGTGATGATTTTTGGCATTGAAAAACATAAGAGTTTTGAGTTAAATTGTTTTCTACCGTATTTTGATTTGCAAAGAAACCTTCGGTGGTTGACCTTTTGTTGTCATTTTCAACTATTTTGTTGAATTCAGACTTGATTTTCTCAACATTTCCAGTTGTGACGAAGACTTGATTTGGAAAAATCGTGTTATCAGTGCATGTAAAATTCGGATAGACCACAGTGTTGGTTTCCAAATAATGTGCACCTTTGTCATTAAGAACTTTGTCGAATTCTTTTGTATCACCAAACACTTGATTAACAACAACACGTTGAGGTGATTCATGCGAATCTTTCACTTCTTCTTCGTCTTCATCAGTATCATATGACTTACAGCTTTCAACTTCCACATTGTCAAAGTCACAAGTTTGTGAAGTAGAGGGTTTATCATTTTCATCTTTCACTATCGAATCAACTATAATTTCTTTACCTTTGACCTTAGATGTTATATTAATGATAGACAGTTGAGAATAAATCAACCTCTTCTTCCTCTTCTATCTCACTGATTTCACTCACATTATCTAAATTGTCATCGACATCAGCATAATTGTGTTGAGAATCAAGAGTTGAAGTTTCAGTTTTCTTTAAGATTTTCATTTGTTCATTCATTGTCAAACTTTCATTAACAATATTAACCAATTCATTCGCATTCAAAAATTCATCAATTTTGACTATACCATATGCGAATCTATCATCAGATATTTTGTCAAATTGAGCAATAGTATTCTCGCAGTCATAAGAAACAACATCATCTTTTTCGCGTTCAAATTCAAGAAAATGTAGTAGTTTCCTATGTTGTTCTTTGCTTATCTCAGATGAATGATGTAAAGTTGTTAACTTCACATATAAACGTTTAGTAGAGGTACAATAAATATTTCGTTGTGCTAGTAACAACCTAACTTCTTTATCAAGATTGTCCCTATCACAATTTACATTTGTCATTTGTAATTCAAGTTTATCTACTCTGCTTCGTTTTATTTCTAATTGTCTTCTTGTCTCAACTAGTTGCGAATTTAGATTTTGTGCTTCAGTACTAGCAGACACAATAACAACATCAAAGTAAGCAACAGTATCATCAAATGAAGTTATTTCAGCATCATAAGTAGATAAAGGAATATTAAAGGATTCAAGAATAGCACGTACCTTAGTGGTCATTGGAGATTTATCGGTGGACTTGGACACAAAGCATCGTCCAGAAACATTCTCTTCGCAATTTTCTTCATAACTTGCGAACACTGCACCATGAGTTGGGTGCCTCGTCTCTTCATCATCAGATCCTGAAGACCATATCTGATAAGTTCCACTTTCTTCTTCTTCAGACTCTCCTTTCGCAACCAAAGACAATCTTTTCGCCTTCGCACGCACCTCCTCAAGCTTTTCTGAGTAGTAGGCTTCGTCTTTGATTTTGCTCTTCTTCTCCTCTTTCTTCCTTAACATGCAATCAGCTGCAAAATGATTCACACCATTGCAGTAATGACAATCAATTCCAGAGTCACCTTTTAGTTTCTTCTCTGCTTTCACATCTTTCTGCTTTTCTTTAACCTTCTCAATTTTCTTCTTCTTCCCACCTCCAACTTTTATGAAACCACTCTTCGCATCAGTTTGCTTTCCTTTTGGATTGAAAGGCTTTTTGAAAAATTTCTTAACTCTGTTGTTCGAATAAAATGCAACTGCTTCATCATCTGAATTCATTAAGAAACCTTCATTGCCTGATTCTTCCTTCTCACCAGCATCAATTTCAGTAACCTTCGAAACTAAAGCCAATGGACCTCCTAGACTCTGTTTCGATTCTTCAAACATTTTTGTAACTTCGCTTTCATGTGTTTTCAGCTGGTTGTAGAGTTCATTTAAGGTGGAAGTATCAAAACTTTGTTGGTTCTTTATCATCATACTCACACTACGCCATTCCTTGCGAAGACCCATGATGAATGTCAAATTGAATTCTATGAGAGATCTTGTGATTCCATACCTGCTGCAACGATAAACAAGCTCATTCAGACGATCATAGTAGTTTTCAATTGTTTCAGCATCTTTTTGTTTGAATTCCTTAAGCTCAACAAGACATTGCTTAACGGAATTGATCTTTGTCTTCTCACTTCCTTGATACAAGTCTTTCAGTGTGATCCAAATCTCCTTGGCTGTTTTACAACTACGAATGTAATTGTAAACCACAGGAGGCAGTGCACCTCTTAGCTCCCTCATACATCTTTTCTCATTCTTCTTCAGGAGATTATGTTGTTCAGTAACATCGTTTGAAGAAGCAGATGCTCCAATTGATTGAACATTTACAGGAGGTAGAATTGTTCCATTGATACAATTCCAGAGCTCTTCATCAATTCCATTTAAGTAATCCTCCATCCTATCAGCCCACTGATCATAGTACTCAGGGATTAACATTGGAATTTTGGTTGAAGAACCAAGCAAGTGAGAGAAAGAAGTCATGGTATTCATGTTGAAGTTCGCCATTGATGAACACGAGAATTTTTCAGAAAAACTTGAAAAACTTAATGAATTTGTGAATTGATCAAATGAATTGATCACCGATTGCTAATCGATCACTCGACTAAACAATTCAAATGCAGAATCGATTCAAATCTGAAGATCAAAAGAGATTTTCAGAACCAAAATGCGCGGAAATTTTTTGAGTAAAATCACTACTCAAAAAGCAAATGATTCTAAAACGAAAATCGGATCAATGCAGTTTGAATCCTGCTCTGATACCAATTGATGAGAATTGTAATCGAGATTTAGAAAGCAATCATGATTATATGAATGAAAAGTATGAACACAAGGAGTAAATATTAATCAGATCTTATATTGATGAAGAAACTGATTACAGACTTAAGTAGAGAAATATGCGAATGACTAGTGAATCACTCGTTGAATCAATCCTTTCTCTACTTCTAACCTCAGTCCCTATTTATAGGAAACATGAGTGTACAAAAAATATACTAAGTCCTTAACAATACACTTCGCACAAATGAAGACTTAGTAAAATAAATTACATGCGAAACTAAGAACAGACACTTCGACTTTTACAATTTCTAGACTCTACACTTTATGCGTGTCTGATTCAGAAATCTATAGTTGATTGAGAAAGAAGTTGGAAATCAGCTGACTGAGAAGAGGAGAAAAGTTTCCATCGGTGCCCTTTCTTCTCCCCTTTCAGCGATTCCTCTTCTCCAGCAAGCAACATCGACCTATTTCTTCCTCTTCCAATCGCCAGTCGAAGCTCCTTCCTCGTCTATCAGGTATGCTTCTGTTGTTCTTTTCTTCTCCAGCCGATCAAAGCTCCTTGCCCTAAATGCTCATTGTGTTCGATTTCACCTTATGATTGTCCTTTTGCTTACTCCTTTGTAGCTGATTGACTCTGATTTCAATTACATGTACAAAACTGATAAAAATGAATTTACTGTTGAAGGTAGCAGAGCAATTGCTTACTCCTTGCCCTAAATCCATCTAGTTACTATTGAAGGTAGCTGATTGACTCCGATTACACCTTATATATTTTTTAATTCCGATAATACCCTCCGGGTAAATAGATGGATTGGCAAGGACAGAAGGCAGCAGAGCAATTGATGCAGATATTGCTGGTGGTATTTGCAGTTGCAACATTTATAACAGGTTATGTTGTGGGTTCATTTCAACTGATGTTGATAGTGTATGTTGGGGGGGGGGGGTGTGATTTTAACAACTTTGATTACAATTCCTAATTGGCCCTTTTTTAACAAACATCCTCTCAAGTGGTTGGGTCCAAGTGAAGCTGAAAAGCATCCAAAACCACAGGTGGCTGTGACTTCGGCTTCAAAGAAGAAACCCAACAAGAAATTGGCTATTGCTATTATATCATAATTGGGTAATACTGAAATAAGAATTGTGTTTTTTCGGAATTTATTCTGTTTTTAATGTTTATCTTGATAAATGATATAAGGCAAAAAGATTGAAGAAAATTATTTTAAATGAGTAGAGCAATTGAATTTGATTATCTTTAGTGCATTTTTATAATTTTTCAACAACTTCATCCATTGTTGTATAGAGTAGAAGGGTAAAATGGTCATTTTTCATCAGTCAGAACATTAAGTCAGATGTACAATCAAACAACATGGTTTCTTACTCATTCAGGATTTCTTACCCAGACAGACATTTCCCAGTCAACTCTTTCTCAGTCAGGAACTATCAAACGGGACCTAAATTTAAAAGTCTTGTAGGACTTCTATACTTCTATCCACTAATAAATTTAAAAGTCTTGTAAGAATTTCGTCTCATGAGATACATAGGTTTTATACACAAAAACATTTTCTTATTTTTAATTATATTCCAATTCATTTGAAGTAATTTTCAATGAGCACAAGCTCATTAACATATTTTTCATGTAATATACAATGATATGCAATGTAATACATGATCCAAGAATACACGAGTTTTGGGGAATCCACATTCGGGTCCCTTTACCATTTAACATGAACATAGTAATCTATCATGGATTTTTTCTCCTGCTTATTTAAGATTTAACGATTATAAGACCGGGACTTAGCGTAATGGCTGAAGAAATTAATGTCTCACGTAACCCGTCGAAAGTATGTTATTCTAGGTTGTAAATGAAATCAAAGCTTTTCCATGTTCAATGTATTGTTCTAAATGTGTGTTGGTTACCTGATGTGAAATAGTATTACCCAATGGTTAATGGTATTATCCAATGGGTAATAGTTTTATCCAATGTGCAAACACAAAGTTTTAATATTTCAAAGTTAGACTTTTGGTAAAAATGTTGGTTTGCAGTTATCCAATGTGTAATAGTATTATAGAATGGATAAAGGTATTATCCATCATATAATAGATCTAAACTTAGAAAATTATGTATATGAAGGAACGAAACTTGTGTACCTCCTTTGAAAATACGAATGTATGTATATATTTTCATAACTAGAACATAAACATATATGATGTAGTATTACTCAAAGGTTAAAAGTTTTATCCAACATATATTAGATCTAGACTTAGAAATCTTAACTGACATGCATATAAAGGAGTCAAACTTGTATACTTTGTTTGAAAATACTAATATGTGTAAATATAATCTTATAACTACGATATAATCTTGTATAATGTAGTATTATCCAAAGGTTAAAAGTTTTATCTAACATATATTAGATCTAGGACCTTTGTGTAAAGTTATTGTCCAAAATGTAGTTTGTTATTATTATGACATCCCCAAATTCACTGTCATTTTAAAAAAAATATTTATGCTTATTTAAAAGTCAGAGTATCCATTTTAAAGAATAATATTGAAAAATTTGTTCCTAGAAAACATGATAAAGATATTGTCAAAGCATTTCTGAAGAAATGTATCTTGTTTATATTAAAACATTGGGATGCCATCGTCAATACAGAAACATAAGCATAAACAGACCTTACATTCATTTACACTAATGATTTACATATCCTTTAATCTCTCAGTGTAATGTAGATTCGTATCGACACCTGTGATACAAATAAACTGAGTGGGTCAGGTTGGGAAACCTGGTGAGTACATAGGGTTTTCAACCTACAATAATATAAGTATGTTTAATCATCAAACAATTAACTCAACTTCCCATCCCCATTATCTTCTTTATTCTTAATGATCTACCCTAAGAATCATTTATCCTTCATTCATTCATTCCTAAGGATTGTCCTAAGGAATAGGCATAGAGTCTATCGTTGCCAGGCTTTATCCAATAGGCATTAAGTATGTAGCTGCCAATGTTATCAATTAGACACTAAATCCATAGCTGTCAACGTTTATTTGTAAGGCACTAAGTCCATAGCTACCAATGATTATCTATAGGTCACTAAATCCATAGCTGCCAACGTCCATTCATAAGGCACTAAGGCCATAACTTCTAAAGTTTTTAGAGTAAATATGGTGAACACGTAGTTCAAAAACACCTACAGGTTGCAAGCCAGCTAGCATTCCACTAGACTGTCTAGAATAGTCTGTAGTCATCATCTATACTCTGCTAGATGCTTGGATCATCATTTAAGTCAAGGCTTCTCATCATCTTCCACCACTCATCATTTATATCATCTTTTATTTCTCATCATTCATCTACCCATCTTTACCCATCATAATTATAGGTATAAAATACATATACAGATTAAATCGAATAAAACATGTATATTTTGTTAATACAACATAAATATCAAGAACAAATATAATATGCACAAATAGCACGTAATTTATTTTAAATACTTCATATCTATGTGTAAGATGAAGGTAACTATGCACTCACTTGTTAAAGTGATGACTCCAAACTCGGGCAGCGCTTCGCTTCTAACAATTTTATTTTCCTTCGATGAAACCTAGTATCATTATCAATAGATCTTAGTATAATATTTATTGCGACTAATTATTAGTCTAGGTAACATTGTTTTTCTTATATTATATAAGTGTTAAACAATACTTTTCAACTACTATGTACAGACAGGGGCCACATGAAACACCGGAGGGCAGGACCATTTTGGCATTTTAGTTGTTCTGAAATCCAACAACCCTATGCGGACCTTCAAACCAGATTCCTTGTACCGCGAATAGTTAAAAGGTATTATAACACTTTGTATAATTTATAATACTTAGCACATATATTGTTTATAGGTTCATAATAATGACAATGAACTTAAATATAAGTTATACTTAAAGTAAGGTAAGCATAACTCACTTACAAGGGAGTTTAGCGAAGATCCGGGCTCTAACACCTAAGAAGGGCTAGAGAAAAGCCTCGAGGCTTTGGGAGTGTTTGGGAGAGAAGTGTGAGAAAGATGTGAGAAAAACAAGTGATTTATGCCACTATTTATAGCATGTCTGAAGGCCGTACGTTGGGCGTACTAGATAGGTACGCTGGGCGTACTCATGTTGTAACATCCAAAAACATGCTCCCAAAAATTTCGTTTTTATAATAGATAAAATAGTATTTTCAAACATCATCCATACATCTCAACAAAATCGATGTATCAAATGTATCAAAATTAGAGTAATGTCAAATGCGGAATCCCCATGGTGTGTGCGATACAGTCAACCCGACCTCTTCCCCTTGGAACCAGAAGTACCTAAAACGTAAACTGAAAACTGTAAGCACAAAGCTTAGTGAATTCCCCAAGATACTACATACCAACATATCACATTAAGGGCCCCGAACAATGAGATACAGGCCCAACCCACACTCGTATAACGGACCCTACCTAGAGAGATACGGCCCCGCCCACACTCACAATATGGGCCCCGCCCAATAAGCATACATATAAAAACACATACAAGTATCACACAGACAACGAGTATATCAACATAATCAACAAGGGCCGGCGTTGGTGCCTTAGACTCACTAAAACCGACGAGGAAAACTCACCTCGAAAAGCTGAATGAAACAAATGATCCATGAATGTTGGTCCTACAACTCTCCGAGCTATCAATTACCAAATAAAAGACAATTAACATTTGGGATCTACCTCATTAACCAAAAATCCCCACCTAGGGTAAAAGGACTATTTTACCCCTAACATAACTTGGTCTAAGAATGAAACCCCAAATCACAATCCAGTGTGTGACAATCTTCAATTTCGAGTCAAGTCAAAGTCATCAAGTCAAACCGATCGACTCGTTTAACCTTGTGTATTGGGGCGCACGTTATGTAATTACTGTATAACTCACTATCTTAATGAGAAAACATCACCAGGAAAAATTATGTGTTTAATTTTTCTTAACCTTAGTACTAAGCAATGAACAAGAACAATAAAACAATATTGCATACTCATCGGGAGTGTGTAAGATCCTAAAACATGGCTTAACGGGGTTTACGGACCTTGCATTGCGTAGCCGGACACTCACATTCGTCACACACGAAAACGCTCTCAATCGTTTTCACTCTATCTCTTCTTATCGAGAATCTCTCCCTCTCTCTAAGTATGTGAAATCTCTCCCAAATATCTCTTTGTATGAGAAATCTCTCCAAGAATGTCAAATCTCTCTAAGTATGTGAAATCTCTCCCAAATCTCTCTCGAAATCTCTTCAACTTTCTATAATCACTCGGGGCATTCCGACCCTCGAATTTGGCGAAAACAGCCCAAAAACGGAAGTCTACGCGAAAAACGGACTTAAGGAGCCGAAACCCCTCTTAGGACCCGAAAGTCCTCTTAGGACCCGAACCCTTCTGAGCCGAAGGCTGCTGAACCGAACCTCACTCAAAGAACCGAACCCGAAGGCTCCTGGAATCGAACCTCGCACATCACCCGAACCCGAACGTTCGGCACATTTCGGGTCTGATCACTTTTGCTTCTGAAGATCGAAGACCGAGCCTTCGCTTCTGAGTACACCGAGCCCTCGCCCCTTTCGCTTCCTCGCCCCCTTCGCTTCGCGCCAAGCAGTCTTAGGGACCGAACCCAGCCACATGAGGGCCGAGCCTCGGCCAGGACCGAGAGGTCTCGCTGGGAAGCCTCTTTTCTTCCGGTTTTCGACTAATTTTGCGTTTTAGGCCCGTTTTTAATTGTTTTAACACGGGATTTTCACCCAAAACTTTATTTTAACATATAAGACCCCTTAAGTAATGAATAATCATGTTTTAAGGATAAAACCTTATCCAAAAGAGAGTAGGTGAAGTACAAAGGTAGAGTGTTGACTTTACCTTATTTTATGACACAAGCAACCCCATACCCACTCCATGCCTAACCCACACTCCTCCCCACCATACCTTGTCACTTCCTTGTACTTTTACCCCTCTCACAAGCCATCCCCACGTTTTTAGGGCTGGTCACTCAACCTCTCTCCTCATTTTTCTTTCAATTACTCTCATTTCACCAAAGATCAACTCGAACTTTTCCCTCAAACTTTTCTATCTAATTCGAGATCCCAAGGCTGATCATCAAGCGTTCTTCCACTCTTGGTAAGTATAATTCATCCTCCTTGTGAATATTGCACTTTATTCTACTCAAATCATTGATTGCTTACACAAACTCCATAACTATGATGCTAGATTCTCGAAAATCTTCAAGGCATCTCCAAGTGTTCTTGAGTTAAACACTTCCATTCTTCAACAATCATCTACTGAAATCACTTAAGGTGAGTTCATACCCCTACATTTTCATATTTTCTCAAGTTTTTAGGGGGGAATACAAGTTAAAACACCAAGAACATAACTAAAATTTCTAACAGCTTTCATCAGAAAAGTTGGACTCCATTCACGGACTATTTTGGACAACTTAAACATTTTTTTTTTGAAAAACTGTTTTAGGTGTAAGTAGTTCCAGTTCTTAGCTTTAAAATGACTACTTTCACATCTCCATACGATTTTTCTACAATTTATGGTGATTTTTACAAAACTGCCTATCATTTCAAACACCAATCCGGACCAGTCTGTGATTATGGACTTTTTCACCCAAGTTGAAGGTCATTAAAAATCATGATAAAAATTATGAGTAGACTAGAAACATTTTAGGAACTCTCTGAATTTACGGATTTAGTTTTCGACTTCGTATGATTTTTCTATGACTTTTCAAAAACAGTGTAGAAAGGTTGAAAATTAGTTAACAGCTTATAACTTTCATAATACTTTGTATTATGTTGAGCAAAGTGTATAACGATAAGTTCTAAATATTGAATGTGTTACCTTGTTAGTTTATCATCATAAACTGAAACATAGTCATTCATGATAAGATTATTCATTCATTTAGAACACGTATATTAAGCTATAATGAGCATAGTTTATGGATTCATAGCATTAAGGCATTTTCATAAAAGAATTCTTATACATTCCAAATGTTTTGGATAAACTATAATAGGTATAGTTTATGTATCATTTACTTCTCAAACTTATTTACCAAAGGTTTTCAGTTTAGTTCACGTAAATATGTTAATGAATAAATTTGTGAGTCATTCACTTCGGGTTACTTCCAAAGTAACAAAGTCAAAAAGTCCTATAAATTGTAACCAGAGTCTCTTGTAGGGAGAACGTGATAGTTGTGTATAGATCTATATTGGGCTTGACAAACCCACACTAGAGCTGCTTGCAACAACTAGACCGGCAGGTCTGTGGTGACAAGTGTCATTGAACGGCGACGCCTGAAGAACGTCGTATTACGAGGCCGTCTATGTCAAGTATGGTTATGATAGCTCACATGTGGTATTAACAATCATAAGATTTACGGGTTCTAACTTTAAATTAGCGAGTTATGTCGATTTAGCTCACTGAGATTTCTTTAAGTATAAAAAAATACTTGTGCGTCTTCATATCAGAAAGGGTTTTACGCAAATTTAAAACCACAATTATATCTTTAAGTATGACAAATACTTGTTCATTTCGGTCCTGGTATTTAGGACTACATAAATTTTATAAGGAAAATATTGGATTTTTCTTGGTAACATACATCTCCTTACAAAGATCGATTTTCCAACTCTTACTGTCAAAAGCTTATGAACTCACCAACCATTGTGTTGACACTTTTTCAAACAACTTGTATTCTCAGGAAATCACTAAACAGGAAATCAAGTGGATTTTGAGGATGGGACGTTAAGGTGTCAAACGTTTCATGTTTTTGTCAACATATTGTAATTGATTTTGAAACATGTAATTCATACAATGATGTAACTCTTTCAATTATATATATGTTGGTTGTGTTTACTTTCATCACTATTGCCATTGTTGTTATGATACTACACATGAAGTCCTCCACCCCCGGACGTTTCCGCCATCCTTGGTTTGGGGGTGTGACACAATGGCCCAAATGTAAAACAATCCAACAAGGCCCAACATATGGCCTAATTTCTAATTGGGCCTAATCCCTTCGCATGGGCCTTATCCTAAGGCCCAATAATGCTTCCCTAGCCCAAAGGTTAGATTCCATATGGCCCACTAAGTCCCAAGACACAAAGTCAATGAAAGTGGCCCATCTGAGGCCCAAAAGATTCAAAGCCCAAATCCATTAAGTACGTGGGGCGTACTCAACTGTATGCTAAGCGTATAGGCAGTATGGCTTGTACGTTGCGCGTACTAGCTTGTACGCCCAGTGTACTCACTCATTAAGCCATAGTACCAATAAGCACTTAAATCCTTAAGACTTAGGGTTCCAATCACATATCTGAGTCATATGAAGTGTCTTAAACAATAAAGTCGTAAACTTGGTGGCTTTACATGCCCCTAATGAACCAATCTCGAAATATCAAACATTACTTCCATAAAATGAATCCAAACTCATGCATGGATGATTCAAAGCCTCAAAGATGGCAACTTTATGACTCGAGGACCAAATTAACACCGAGAGTAGCAACTCTAAGCTCCAGAAATGACAATAACTCACAATATCTCATCTATGGGACCAAAAAGCCCCAAAAACTCAAAAAAAAAAGATCTAAGCATTAACAAAGCAAGTTGTGAGCTTTATTGTAACATCTGGTTCTGAAAGTGCTTCGTTACTAGGGGTTGCAGCCCAATCATTAGTTTTCATGAGGTTAGGGCCTTGGTAAAGGAAGGTTTTAGCCCATTTCGGATGTGAGTATTAGGGCATACGAGATCTAAGTATTTGATTGTGGCTTCAGAGGCCAAGGACATACTCGTAAATTGACATCTCGGTCTTCTGAATATTTCGGGCTCTTCTTCGGGAAGTTTTAGGTAATGAGGAGTTGCTCGCAGCGTAGGGTTTCTCGCCACGTTTTCGTGGATATAAAGTTCGTCGGAAACGGACTAAGAATGAAGAAGTTATAGCACTTGGAAGTTATTGGCAATTTTAGTCCTTAATGAAGATTTGGGGCAAGGTGGTCCTATGCATGCATGGAATGCATGCGTCTGTCTAGTTGGGTACGCCCAACGTAAGCTGGGTTACACCCAACATATAAGGGCATATGGTCGCGGGTGTGGAGAGGCGTACGCCCAACGTACGTCCAAAGTCCCTAAACCCTAAATTTTAGGGTATGCCACTATATAAAGAACATTATACCCTCAAGGATCAGCCTCCTTCTCACCCTTAGACAGTTTTCACGAAACCCTGATCTTCTTTGAGTATTCTTGGATCTAAGAAGGCCATTAGAGATCATTTTGGTGTTCTGGACCCATTTTCCAAGCAAGTGAAGAGCAAGCAAGGTGGTGGTTCAAAGGAGAGGTTGTAGATCTGGGATTGTTGCTTCATTTCTGACCATTTCTAGGTATACAGATCTGAACTTGGTGGTTACTTCCTTAGATCTCTTAGGTTGAGTTTTTGGACCATTTTGGTCCAAAGGATGAAGCTTTATGGTTCAAATCTGATTCCTAGGCTTGGAGTTGCCACTCTCAGTGCTAAATGAGTCCCTAAGGCAGAAAGTTGTCACCTTGAGTGTCTTAATGAGTTCCTACATGAGATCTAGCCAATTCCATGGAAGTTTGTTGCTATATTCCAAGTTTGGGTTTATTTGGTGGGTTGCAAGCCACCAAGTAATCGACTTTATGGATTAAGACATTGAAAAGGACTTGGATATGTGATTGTAGCTTCTGGATTAGAGTATTAAGCACGTAATGGGAAAAGTGGCTTAACAGGGAAGTACATGTAGGTACGCACAACGTACATACCATTCAGCCAGTACGCTAAGCATACAAAGGAGTACACATCGCGTACTCATCAGACATGGGCTTGACGTGTTTTGGGCCTCGGTTTGGGCCATGCTTTGGACTTCGGGTCTTTGGGCCTCAGCGGGCCATCTTAAGTCAGATAATTTAGGCCAAGAAAATGCTTGGGATTTTGGAAATGCTTATTAAAGGGATTGGGCTCAATTTAGCAAATTGGACCATTAGTGGGCTTAGGAAGCCTATCTAGTGTTGGGCCTTTTTGTATTATGGTTTTGGGCCTTAGATGTGGACCAAGTTGGACTAGGGGTAAAATGGTTATTTAATCCTAAAGAGGATTATTGTTTTGGACTAATTGCTATTTTGGGTAATGGTAGCTCGGGGAGTCGAGAGATCAGTAGTTCGGGGATCTGCCAGCTAGCAGCGAGAGGTTTATTCGCAGGATTCTACAATCAACTTGTGAGGTGAGTTTTCTCCTGTAGGAACGGGTCTAAGGCACCAATGACAGCCCGTTTATGTATGTTAGTGTATACCGGATTTAGATATGATGTCGAGGTTAGCCCGATGTAGTTTTTGTTGGATAAGGTGTCTAAGTCCATAACTTATTTGGTATATACTTGACCCGACCGGCATGGTCCATTTGGGTTGCATCTCATCCAAACTATTATGGATAATTTTATGAGAGTTATACACATATGTTTATTAATATATTATGAGTTATAATATATTAATATGACGTTACGTTATTTAATTAGTTTTAGTCTTAAATTAATTATGGATTAATTTAGAGATTAAAAGGAATACTAATTAAATTATGGGCTATTTGTTTTATATAGTGTGGGCTAATACTCATTTGTTAATGGGCTAGGCTTATGTGGAAGTCCATGGATGATCCATGGAGCTTTTAACCCATGGATCCTTGGAATAGGAAAAGACATGGGTTATTAGGGTTTCACCCTAACCATGCATACTATATAAGCATGCTTATGGAGCATGAAAAAGAGCCTAAGATAGCCTAAGAGAAAGCTAGTGTTCTAGTGTGTGTGTGCATGTGTGTGGCCGAAAATACAAGAGTGTGTATACTCTCTCAAAGTTTTTCCAAGAGTTTGTGGTGTTTGTGATTCCATTTGAGGCATTCACACTATTGGTGCTTGGCCCTCAAACTCCTAAGAACCCAACACAACAAAGGTATGTAATCTCTTCTAACTCTTTTATGTTGAAATGTTCCCCATGCCATGTTAGATAGGTTATAAACCTTGGAAAATTATTATTTTGCATGTATTTAGACAAACATAGATCCAAAGTTTATTAGGGTTGCATGCACACTTAGGAAGTGTTAGATTGCTCAAAACCCAACAGTGGTATCAAAGCCTAGGCTTGCTTGTTTGATACTTGATGCAAAATAGTGAAAAAAGTCGAAATCGTTGCTGTCTGCATGCTAGACTCGCCGAGTCCATTGGGGGGACTCGCCGAGTCCAAGGCAAACTTCAACCTACTCGACGAGTCCGTTCGTGCACTCGGCGAGTAGGATCGAAAGAATGCAGAATCTCGACTTTTGCTGCTGGAAATGGACTGGAAACATTACCCTAAATTGTTTTGGTGTTGTAAAACTTATTTTAGTTGGTGTAATGGTTGTTCTAATCCATTTACAATAGCATATATCAAAAATCCATGATTTTATGTGTTCATATAATTCTTGAATTTTTGATGATCATGTTCATGTTCTTATGAATTTAGAAAATGATAGGAATTATTTGCTGAATTGTTTAGAATTAATTCTTAATCATTTATGTGTTTTAATGGAGTCCATAATTTGTCCTCAAGTTATGGATTGCCAAAGGTCACTTTCTTTTAACACACACTTAAAACACATAAGTTACATGAAAATGAAGAGTCTTCATTTTTATGAACCTTTAATTCATAAGTTATGAAATGAAGAGTTTTGCAAAGTTACAAAACTTGTCCTCAAGTTTTGGAATTTGTAAAGTTTCACACACTTTAATAAACTTTAATTCCAAACCTTAGAGTTTTAATAGTTAAAATTCAACCCTTATACTATTTATAACATTAATGGTTAATTATTATATATATGTATAAGAATAAGTCGTTTTACCGTTAGTAGGCCTCATTCACGAAGCCGGTCTATAAGGTGGGTATAAGGTTGTTGCCTATAAAATGGCGGCTTAATGGGTGTATACTCACACCCACCGCTTGCTTGATCGGTGGAGGGTCGTTAGCCGAACGGGTAGAACAACGACTTTAAATCCTCATTAAAAGTATAATGAATATTATAAAATAACTAAACTCTTTTAATTCCCAATCTTAGTTATTTTAGGAAAATGTGAACATGGTGCTAATCCATGGAATTCACACTTTGTACCTTACCAAGTCGTTAGTGGAGCGTGTGTGGTTAACCGGCACACTAATTAGACTAGTAAGGATCACGAAGGGTAACTTAATGTTGTCATAGATCAATGGAGCGTGTGTGGTTAACCGGCACATTGATTAGGTGATAATATTAGGAGTACCAAGTGAGTTAGCATGGTTATTCACACCTTGTTTTGTGATCCTCGGCATCCCAGTCACAAAACTTGAAGGGCACAATCGAGATTGAAACATGCCATTGAAAAGTTCAATGAATCTCAAAAGAATCTAGGAATTTCAAATCCAATTAAACCTAATTAATCATTTCGTTTTCATGGTGGAAATTGGTGAATCGTCATTCGCCTACCTTTCAAATATATTATTACTTAGACTACGGCATCCCTCTTCTAAGTGTAATATATTGTGATTGGATCCTAGCCTTAATATTACATTTGGGTGTCTTATTAAGGATCCTAAATATCTAATCTAAACTTACTTTCTTCTTTCAGATGTCTTCCAACACTAATGCTTCAGGCTCTAACCCAACTGGTTCTTTCTCTCTCATGAATCTTTGTGGGAGGGTCATCTTTGATGGTTCCAACTTCATGGATTGGATTAGGAACATCAGGATGGTTACTCGTTACGAGGACAAGGAATATGTCCTCGATAAGGAGTTAAAAGAACTTGATGAGTCTACTGCTACTCCTGAGGAGATCGCTGAATTCAGGACTCATGAGAGAGATGCTACTAAGGTGGCATGTATCATGATGGCCACGATGACAGCCGAGCTCCAAAAGTCATATGAAGATTTCTACCCTTTTGAGATGCACCAAGACTTGATGGAAAGGTACCATCAGAGTGCTCGTCAGGAGCGGTATGAAATAATCTCCTCCATAATAACTACCCGCATGAAGGACGGTGAATCCGTCACGGGCCACATGCAAAAGATGCAAAGGTATGTGGACCGTTTGCTAAAGCTGAATGTTAACATCCCCGAGGAGTTAGCAATTGACATCATTTTGCACTCCTTGCCTTCTTGTTATGATCATTTTCGAATGACATATCATATGAACAAGGAGGAAGTTACCCTCAGCAAGCTTCAAGGACTCTTGAAGACCGCTGAAACCGGTCTTAAGGGTAAAGCGGTTGTTACCTCTACTACTCCTACTCCAACTTCTACCCCTGTTTTAGCTATTGGGCAAGGCAAAGGGAAAAAGAGGAAGCACCCTTCGAAGGGTAGCAAGGGAAAGTCTCTTGAAGGCTCCTCATCCAAGACTAAGAACGGTTCTGTCACTCCTTCTGCCATTCCAAAGGATGCTGAATGCTTTTATTGCCATGAAAAGGCACACTGGAAGCGAAACTGCCCTAAGTACTTGCAGGATCTAAAGGATGGGAAAGTGAAACCCACCTATGCAGGTATTTACACTATATTGTCTAATTACTCAACATATTCTAACTCTTGGGTGCTTGATACAGGATGTGGTATTCACATATGTTCTGATTTGCAGGGCCTAAGAAGAAGTGAGGATGTGGAGCACGGGAAGATAAACTTAATCATGGGGAATAGGAAGGCTTCACCTGTTTCCAAGATTGGAGTTTATACTTTGTTGCTTAATAATGGGTTAAAATTAGATTTGAATAAATGTGTATACTCGTCTGAAATGGCGAGGAATATTATTTCTTTTCATGCTTTGTACAAACAAAGTTTTACCTTTTCGTTTGATAATGAATGTGGTGGTATTAATGCTTTCTTTAATAATGTGTTTTATTTTAAAGCATTACCTTGTGATGGCGAGTATGAAACTGTGTCGATTGTAGACAACTTAGGAAATAATGTGTTGTATATTGATTCTTCTACTAGCCTAGATAAAGCATCATTGTGGCATTGTCGTCTTGGACATGTAAACAAGAAACGCATAGACCAACTCCAAAAGAGTGGAGTCTTGGAATCATTTGACCTCAAATCAGATGATAGTTGTGAATCTTGTCTACTTGGAAAAATGACAAAAACACCCTTCACTGGAACTTGTGAGAGGGGTGAAGGTTTGTTGGACCTAATACATACTGATGTATGTGGGCCATTCAAAACCGCCACAAGGGACGCTAATCGGTATTATGTGACTTTTATTGATGATTATAGTAGATATGGGTATGTCTACTTGATCAAACACAAGTCCGAAACCTTTGAAAGGTTTAAGGAATTCAAACAGGAAGTAGAAAATCAATTGGGCAGGAACATTAAGATGCTTCGATCCGATCGAGGTGGTGAGTATCTTAGTACCGAGTTCCTTGACTATCTTAAGGAGTGTGGGATTGTCTCACAATTGACTCCTCCCAGGACACCACAGCTGAATGGTGTAGCTGAGAGGCGTAATCGTACCTTGTTGGACATGGTTCGCTCTATGATGAGTCGAGTTTCGTTACCAATCTCTTTTTGGGGGTATGCCTTAGAGACTGCCGCCCATATCCTTAATCTAGTCCCTACAAAGAAGGTTACCAAAACACCTCATGAGATGTGGACTGGGAAGGTTCCCAATTTGGACCACATCAAAATTTGGGGTTGCGAAGCCTTCGTGAGGCGTGAAACTCATGATAAGCTTGAACCCCGAAGTGAAAGGTGTATTTTCATCGGCTACCCACAGAAATCCTTCGGTTACCTTTTCTACAGACCCAGTGAGAATGTGGTCTTTGTAGCACGAAGAGGGATCTTTCGCGAGAAAGAATTTATAAGTCAAGGAGACAGTGGGAGGCAGATTGATCTTGAAGAAATTCAAGAATCAATTGGTGAAGGAACCTCAGACACTAGCAATCAACCTGAGGTAGAAACTCCTGTTGATCCAGCTGACGAGTCTGTACCTCCGAGACGTTCCACACGGGTTAGGAACACACCTTCGTTTTATTATGGTTTTCATATTACTACGGAAGGTGATACGTTTATTAGTGATAGTACACTAGTAAATTTGGATGAACCTAGCAGTGTTAAGGAAGCCATGGCAGGCCCGGAGTCTGCTAAATGGAAGGAGGCTATGGACAGCGAGATACAGTCCATGTATGACAATCAAGTTTGGAACTTGGTTGACAATGTACCAGGCCGTAAAACAGTCGGGTGCAAATGGATCTTCAAAAAGAAGACCGACATGGAAGGAAAAGTGCATACTTATAAGGCTCGACTGGTTGCGAAGGGTTTTACTCAAACTCAAGGTATTGATTATGATGAAACCTTCTCGCCGGTGGCCAAGATTAAGTCTATTAGGGTTATGTTAGCCATTGCAGCATTTCATGATTATGAAATATGGCAAATGGATGTCAAAACCGCTTTCCTTAATGGAAAGTTGGCTGAGGATGTGTACATGAATCAGCCAGAGGGTTTTGTCAATGCAGAGCACCCTAATAGAGTATGCAAGCTTAAGAAATCCATTTATGGATTAAAACAAGCATCTCGTAGCTGGAATCTTTGTTTTGATGAGAAGGTAAAAGAGTTTGGCTTCTTGAGAAGCGAAGATGAGTCTTGCGTGTATGTCAGAGCTAGTGGGAGTATAGTTAGCTTCTTGGTACTGTATGTGGATGACATACTACTCATAGGAAATGACATCCCAACCTTGCAGGAGGTTAAGTCCTGGCTTGGGAAGTGCTTTGCTATGAAGGACCTAGGGGAGGCTACCTATATCCTAGGGATAAGGATATTAAGAGAAAGGAGTAGAAGACTAATTGGACTTAGTCAGAGTATCTACTTGGATAAGGTGTTGAAAAGGTTCAACATGGAGAATTCCAAGAAAGGAGATTTACCGATCCAAAGCAATACCAAACTGAGTAAGACTCAGAGTCCGAGTACAGAGGCTGAGATAGCTGAGATGAGCCAATTACCATATGCTTCCGCAGTTGGCTCGATCATGTATGCTATGACTTGTACCCGTCCTGATGTGGCATTTGCTTTGAGCATGGTCAGCAGGTATCAGGGGAACCCTGGCAAGGCTCATTGGACCGCGGTAAAGAACATTCTCAAGTACCTGCGGAGGACTAAGGATTGGGTCCTTACCCTTGGTGGCAGTGATGACTTGAGAATATTAGGGTATAGTGATGCTGGTTTTCAGACTGATAGGGATAATTTCCGCTCTCAGTCGGGCTGGATCTTTACCTTAAATGGAGGGGCAATTTCTTGGAAGAGTTCCAAGCAGGAGACGGTGGCTGATTCGACTTGTGAATCAGAGTATATAGCAGCGAGTGAAGCAGCGAAGGAGGCGATATGGCTAAAGAACTTCATCGGAGACCTTGGAGTTGTACCAGCTATTAAGGAACCTATAGAGATTTTCTGTGACAACAATGCTGCGGTTACCTTAGCCAAGGAACCAAGAGATCATGGCAGATCCCGACACATTGACAGAAAATATCACTTCATAAGGCACAAGATTGAAGAAGGACTCCTTGTGACAAGGAGGATATCGTCAGATGAGAATCCTGCAGATCCCCTTACGAAGGGACTGACGAGGGTTAAGCATTTTCAGCATGCGAGACGCATCGGGCTGAGGGACGATATTAGTTTTACAGATTAGATAGTTTTCCTGAAACTTGTAAAATGTAATCGACGTTTGATGATGAATAAAATTTGTGATTTATTTATGAGTAAAGTGTTACTATCATTGTCAATTATTTACTATTGTTTCAGTTTTGCATGTTTTGACTTCCAGAACAATTAATTTGTTCAAACCTCCACAATCGATCATACGTCGGAAGTAGGTATGAATCAAGATTGTCATGAATTGGGTTTGTAGATGCCTTAAAGGTGTTTAGGCATGGCAATGGTTGCTGCAACATTCATGAGTACTCATAAGTTATGAGTATTGGTATAAACCCACGCTCACTTGTATCACTTCATGGAATTTATCTCGAGTGATCGTGAGACGATAACATCATATAAATCTTTAAACCTAGAGATATGAGTTGTTACCTATGAGTTGGTTGTGCATTGATTGCACGTAAACGCATCAGTAACTTGATGTTATAAAACGTGCCTTTGTGTACAATTCAATAAGTAGTAGAACAAGCATATCAGTCGAAGTTTATCTGTTCCTTCTAGAAATAGAAGCGATATCCGGGCCCCTCGATGATTTTGTGTTGACCCATATACCAGGCCTGGTCAGAACTAAACCGATGTGTTCAGTGAAGTTCTTCGTCAAACAAATCGGATAATCGAGAAACAACTGCTAGACAATAAGCAAGACATAGTTCCATGTGTTTGTCCGGCTGATATCATGAGAACAGAGGATTATGTGATCACTTATCTAAAATGGCGCTTCATAGTTCGACAGAGTCTTCATTGTTCGAGGGCGTTTTCGAGAGCTACGATTGTTGGTTGGTTCCTGAAGTTATAGGCAAATATAGTTATTAGACTTATCCAAGTGGGAGTCTGTTGGATAAGGTGTCTAAGTCCATAACTTATTTGGTATATACTTGACCCGACCGGCATGGTCCATTTGGGTTGCATCTCATCCAAACTATTATGGATAATTTTATGAGAGTTATACACATATGTTTATTAATATATTATGAGTT
The DNA here is from genome assembly GCF_051521515.1 of Lactuca serriola. NCBI lineage: Eukaryota > Viridiplantae > Streptophyta > Magnoliopsida > Asterales > Asteraceae > Lactuca > Lactuca serriola. The sequence continues at coordinate 168,822,600 of NC_136411.1, read as the reverse complement.
ATAATATATTAATATGACGTTACGTTATTTAATTAGTTTTAGTCTTAAATTAATTATGGATTAATTTAGAGATTAAAAGGAATACTAATTAAATTATGGGCTATTTGTTTTATATAGTGTGGGCTAATACTCATTTGTTAATGGGCTAGGCTTATGTGGAAGTCCATGGATGATCCATGGAGCTTTTAACCCATGGATCCTTGGAATAGGAAAAGACATGGGTTATTAGGGTTTCACCCTAACCATGCATACTATATAAGCATGCTTATGGAGCATGAAAAAGAGCCTAAGATAGCCTAAGAGAAAGCTAGTGTTCTAGTGTGTGTGTGCATGTGTGTGGCCGAAAATACAAGAGTGTGTATACTCTCTCAAAGTTTTTCCAAGAGTTTGTGGTGTTTGTGATTCCATTTGAGGCATTCACACTATTGGTGCTTGGCCCTCAAACTCCTAAGAACCCAACACAACAAAGGTATGTAATCTCTTCTAACTCTTTTATGTTGAAATGTTCCCCATGCCATGTTAGATAGGTTATAAACCTTGGAAAATTATTATTTTGCATGTATTTAGACAAACATAGATCCAAGGTTTATTAGGGTTGCATGCACACTTAGGAAGTGTTAGATTGCTCAAAACCCAACAGTTTTTATGCTCCCGGATTATGATCCGATGCTGAGCGGGGCCCAAGGAAGGTTTACATGTATGTTCCGAACTACGGTTCGATGTCGGTGATACCCGAGGAAGGGATGCATGTTTAGTTATACTTGTTGTCTTTTTGATACTTGTATGTGCCTGGTAGGGAGATGAGTGTGGGCGGGGGCCCGTATCTCATCACTAGCTGAGTATGGAAGTGGTTCCATATCTCATTAGCAGCAGAGTAGGGGCGGGGCCCAAGATAGGCGGGGCCTTGAGACTAGTAGTTATAGTGTTGTGTTGTCTGTTATGTAATAGCTTGATTATGATTATATGTTTGCATGTGTATAGCGGGCGGGTCCCAGAGACAGGCAGGGTCTGGTAGAAACAAATATGTATACCGAGCGGAGCCTGATGCCAGGCGGGGCCCGAGGTAGCGGGCTAGGCCTAATGTCTGCAATATGTAATTATGTGTATGGTATGTGGTAGTTTTGGGAGACTCACTAAGCTTCGTGCTTACAATTTTCTGTTTTGGTTTCAGGTACTTCCAATTGCAAAGAGAAGAACCCGGGATGACTACATTGCACACACCAAGATGTTTTAGCCTGAGATGTTTACTCTGATGTTTTGAAACGCTGATAACAATGTTTGAGATATTATAACTTATGTTTTGAGGAAATGGGTTGATAACTGTGGTTTTACTATTAAATTAAAATGAAATTTTTGGACCATATTTTTGGGATGTTACATTTATACCACAAATAAATTCCAAATGATGAAGATAATTTGGATCTTCAAGCTCAACTCCAACAACTCTCCTTCACCAACTTCTTCTTCTTCTTTCCACATCCTCAAACTACCAAAAATGCACTCCACAAGGTCAAGAACACAACAAGATGATAAAGGGTTCGACTTTAGGGTTTCTAGACAAGAGAGGTTGATAAGGAGGCTAACCCATGGGACTTAATGACATTATATAGGGCTTGAACCCTAAAAATTAGGGTCTTTGGTACTGACCATGGACGTTGTGCGTACCTCTTCGTACGCTAAGCATACATGCATGCCTCCGTATTACTTAATGGACCACTTACGCCCTGTATACACCAGGATTACGCCCATCATACGGCCTCAACAAGCCCACCCAAATCAAGCCCAAATTCACTAAGCCCACACAACTTGCATAATTAGACAAATAAATAAAGGATTAAATAATTAAATGATACCTTGGAACCATTGGGCGTTACAATTCTCCCCAGGGTGATGTAGCAATAGCAGGAGCTGTGTTCTCCTGTTGATTTCCTAAGGATCCTGCATTGTCGAAGTTCAGGATCCTTGGTTGTACAACTGTGTGCATCGTTTCCTGGGATCTCTGAAATTCCGCCTTCATCCTCTCCACTTCTCTAAGTAGTGTTCTATTGTCGTCTTGCTGCTGAGTCATCTGTTGCGTCGTTTTCCTCATCATAGCGAAGAGTTCAACAGTAGTGACTGGAGCAGTCGAATCTTGGAGTCCTGAAGATCCCAAACTCCATTGGTTAGTGACCGGAGGGGTGTTTCTCTTGGAAGTATCAGGCGCTTTCCTCTGACCAGGGGGTCCACTCGGAGGAGGTGGTAGGTTTTTGGTTGGAATGGAAGGAGTGGAGGATGAAGAAAGGATCAGTTGTGTAGACATTATCTTTTGAGGATTTTAAACACCACGGCCCCACGGTGGGCGCCAAATTGTTTTGGTAAAAAATTACACAAGTATAAATCAACCAAATTGAATGATAGGCTGTGATGTTTGAATTGTGCAATAAAGAAAGGTAAAGAGAATGACACGATTATTTACAAATAAAGCCTTTGATCCTTGCTAGGATCTCTGGCACAAAACTTTGGGAGGTGATAATGATCACATGCTTTGATGATCTTATTAATATAAAATGATGATTACAGAGAATATTTTAGTAAGAACAAGTGAAAAGGTTAATAGAGTAAGCTAAGAGTCGGTAGAGTATGTCGTGTGCGAGATACATGTGTTAATTTATAGTCTAAACTAGCTAACAAGATGTTTGATATTCCCAGGATCCTCTATGACCAGCTTTGTGAACATTGTTTGACTTGGTATTCCGGGTCTTTAGCATAGTTGAGACGACTATCTGTTGAGAATAAGTCTTCTCTTGACTATTTCTGCACATGTGTTAATTAAGAACAAAATATAACCGTTATAAATGTTAGTAAATAATAATAACGGTAATAATTGGGATCCTGAGATATTTGAGGATCTTGAATATCTGATGAGGTTTGAGGATCCTGCCCCTAACAGTTAATATCCTCTTAGTCGATTTTTGACCAAAGCAGTATGCATGTTCATAACATGGCATGAATGATGTTTAATTCAAGTGATTAGTTGATTACTCGAAACATTATACAATGAATAAAGTCATAATTATTATGGTGAATAAATAATATATATTATTTATATTCAATAGGTTTGAGACCATAGTTAATTAGTTTATTATGGTGTTTCACTTTGCATGTTTTACTTCCTGAATGATTTGATTATTCTAATTCCACAGTCGCTAATACTTTTGGAAGTAAGTAGTGAATTAAGGTTGTCATGAATTGAATTGTAGACTGTCTATGGGTATTAAACATTGCAATAACATTGCTGCAATGTTCATGAGTACTTAGAAAAATGGGAATATTGAGTATTGGATAAACCCACGCTCAGAGAATTACTTCATGGATTCTATCATGAGTAATTGTGAGACAATAATCTCTTTTATTCTTAAAACGAAGATATAAGAGTTATAATTTACAAGTCGGTTGTGCATTTGTATTGTGAAAACGCATCAGTAATGTGATGTCATAAAACATAGTGTCATGCATAATTTGGTGAGTAAAACATACAAACATATAAGTCGAAGATTATTCATTCATTGCCCTAACGGAAAAGCGATATCTTTGGTCCCCTCGATTATTTTTTCCCGACATCTGAAGTGCTTGGCGAAGCCCGGACTAGATTGATGTGTTCAATTACTAGTCTGAATTCAATCATCATAAATCGGGTAAATCATAAAACAAAATCTTGGACCATGAGATTGATTCTAATTCATGTCTCATGTCCATACAATATATTGAATAACGAAGAAATATTTGATCACTTATCTTAGGGCCAATGTCTTATTAGATTAGAGTTCGACAACGACTTTGGAAAGCACTTTTTGTTTTTTTGATTATACTAGCAATTGCAGTTATAGAGTTATCTAAGTGGAAGACTGTTGAATTAAGGTGTCTAAGCTCATAAACAAATTGGTATAAACTTGAAAATATAAGCAAAGTCCTTTTTGGGTTGCCCTCATAATCAAAAATAGCTTGAAATGATATTAGGAGAGAAAGGGAAATGATTTGTTAATGTATTATGTGATTAATATATTAATTGGAAATAGATAATTGATCTGTTAATTTATTATATGATTAACAAATTAACATGAGATCAATAGTTAAATATCTGATTTGTTAATTTATATGGTTAATAAATTAATAAGAAATCAATTAGAAATAATTAATTACTAATCATAATTAATCTGGAACTAATTTAGGATTAATTAGAATTAATTAAAGGTGCAATGGGTGAATTGTAATTGTTCAAAAATTGAACAAAAGAAGGCAATTCTAGAACCATCCAATGGTGGACGGTTTTGGGGCTCTTCTAGGGTTTTTGGAAGCCTCCTGGATACAAATAAGGAAATGATTTGAATTGGGATTAAACCTATTATTTAATTAATTCAAATCTAGTTTTGCCTACAAGTTACCTAATTAAACTATAAATAGGGCCCCTTGGCTCATTATTTTTTATTTATGACATTCCTAAAAAACATATGAACGAAATTTCTACCTCTCTCATCTCTCTCCTCTTCATTCCAGGGTTTCTAAGGTTTTTGGTACAAACCATCAGATGCACTAAACTTTTGGTGCTTGCTTTCCAAGGTTTTCAAGAAGGAATTTTGTTTGGTTATTTACTATAACAATCAAAATGTATGTAAACCCTAACTCTATGTTTATTTCGATTATTATAGAGTTTCTTCAGGGTTCTTGATGTTCATAGTTTATTGCTATCAATAGAGAAAACATAGATCCAAATAGGTTGCATGTGAACTTAAGAGTTAAGTATTTTTCTGCCTCATGCAAAGATTTATAACCTATAAAACCCATCAGTATAGAGTTGTCCCATACTAGCTTGCTTTTATTCATTATTGCATATTAGTATATCAAATCATATTTCAAGAGTCGTTGACATGTAAATGTTAATTCCATTCATTTCTTTATTATTTGCATCAACATATAGTAGAACACAAAATTATGTTTTCAATTTTATCATGAACACCATATACTTTACAAATTTCATTCCATTTATGAGTTTGTCTGATTCAGAAAGTCAAACATGTAATTTATCATGATGAATATCTTTTCTATCATCTAAATCTTTGGCATTTTCAGTTCACTTCAGAATATACTTCACACAACTTAAGTATAGTCCTCATGCATTCAATAACCTAAATTCCTTCAATAAAGAAATTAGGGTTTAAAGAATCACATTCACATCCTGTCTAAATGAAGAAAATAAATGATTTTAGGTTGTTTCTGATAACCTAAGTGAAGTCTTACTCTTGTACACAACAAGAATTATGAATGGAGATAAAAACATAACAACTTACAAAAAGTTGTGTGTTTTTCATTAACCAAAAACAACAAGAAAAAAGTGTCATATATGGCTTACAATACGGAAAAACAAACTAAGAAACTATCCACTACCACATGATGTATAATCTAAGATAAATACCCGCTTACAATGCCGAAAAAAAAACAGAGAAACTACCCACTACCACATGATGTATAATCTAAGATAAATACCCGCTACTTAAAAAATATTTTTAAGAACTAGCTTAAACAAAAAAAATCAAGTTAACCATAGTATTAAGTAGGCATGTGCACAAGGTATCCATTAACATACGTGACTGCATGAGAGTAGGTGTTGTGTGTTAATACTTCCTATCAATACCTACTTCATTGATCCCCATCTAATCATATAAATCAATTATCTTCTTGCTTGACACACCTTCAGTGAATGAGTCAGTCACCTCGTCTTCAATATCCAAGTATTGGAGATCAATTTCTCCTTTTAAGACTTTCTCATGAATGAAATGATAATGGACTTCCACATGTTTAGTCCTAGAATGGAAAGTGGGATTCTTTTCCAACTGAATCGCTGATAAGTTGTCACAAAAGAATGGAACATTGTAATTTACATTTTAATTGAGATCCTTCAAGAGCTAAACTAGCAATACACATTCTTAAGTTGCCATGCCGACTTCTCAGTATCCTTCCCTGGTTGTGGATAGGGAAATTATTGGTTGTTACTTATTACACCATATTTTTCACCAGATTCCAACATAAACACAAAACTAATTGTTGAACGACATGTGTTCACATGTCCTGCGTAATTAACATCACAATACCCAAAGAGTTTGCATTGTGACTCCCTCTTAAACACGAGTCCATAGTTAAGTTTGGTCTTCACATACCTTAGAACCCTATAAATAGAAACCATATGTTATCTTCTTGGTTTTGCATGAACTGACTCAACACACCCACCACAAACGTTAAATCAGGTAAGGTTAGTTTAGATAGATAACGTTGCCCAATATATTTCTATCCATAGTTGAATCTTCTAGTTCTCTACTACCATTGACAAATAGCTTCACATTATTATCAGCTGGTGTCACTGTGGGCTTACAATCGAGCATTCTAAATATGTTCAGCAATTCCACATAGTATTTATGTTGGTGTAGAATGATGTCTTTGTCTTCATACCTAACTTCCAACCCAAAAAGTTTTTAAGGTTACCCAAATATTTCATATGGAAACATATGCACAGGTTCTCTTTCACCTGTACAGTCACTTCAAGGGAGTCACATGTGATAATCATATCATTAACATAAACAAAGACAACTGTTACCTTTTTCAGTTGCCCTTATGAATAGATTAGCATCAGCAGGTGTCAAACCGAAACCATTGTGCTCCAAGAATTCTGCAATCTTCATGTACCATATTGTAGGTGATTATTTAAGCCCATAGAGTGCTTTCATGAGTTTGCATATGTAGTTGGGGTGTGTTTCACTTACAAATCCCATAGGTTGTTCCATATGGATGACATGATCTAAATCGCCATAGAGGAAGGCATTGTAGGTATCCATCTGTCACATATTCCACCCTTTACTTGTTGTTAGGGCTAGAAGAACATATGTTGCTTTGATACTGGATTAAACATGTCCTCGTAGTTTAGTCCAAACTGTTGTGAGAAACCACAAGCTACTAACCGAGCCTTACACCTTTCCATAGATCTATCTGCACGTATCTTTATATTGTATACCCATTTACATGATTTGGACTTTACTCATTTGGATTAGGAACTAGTTCATAGGTTTGGTCCGGTATTCGAACTGCCATATCTTCCCTCATTGTTGCCATTCACTTGTCTTTAACACACGCTTGGTTGAACGATTCTGGTTTGCACAAGGAACTTTCAACAATGGCAACATTAACGTACCTGGGGTTTGGTTTTCGGAGTCTCAATGAATGTCTAAGACTTGTCGGTTCTATGTATTTTCATATGGGTTAACAATATAAAATATCTCCTATATGACATGGTTGTTGATTATGAACACAAATGGGTTCTTCTTTGATAATCGTTTCACCCTTATCAACGTTAAATAAACTTTAGATGACTCTAGATCTTTATTGAGTGCATCGATGTTAAGAAGAGTTTCATGATTAGTAGACCACCATGAAGATGTCTCGTTAAATACTGCATTCCTATAATCATAATATTTTCCATTGTTTGGGTCGCAACGCCACCTATTCTGCTCTTGATCACTCCCCACAAATATGCATCATATAGCTTTCTTCTCTATTATATGGCATAGGTGGTTGGGTATGAAGACGCAACGGAAACAACCAAACACGCAAAGTTGGCCTACGTTGGGTTTAGATTCAAAAGTTTCTCGTATGGTTATACGTACTAGAGGCCTTGCTGAGGGGTACGATTGATAACATAAGTGTAACGCCTGTGTTTCTGGGCTTCTCATTAATATTGATGTAATAGTCTAGGTTAACCTTTGTAATCCATTTTGAAATAATAGAAGTGTATTATTTGAGTATTATGTGTCTTGTTCTTAATTGTGTGTCTTAATTGAATTAAGAATAAAAATAAGCGTCAAAATAAAATATTAGATAAAGCCGATATCTATGGATAATGTTGTAGTAGTTGAAACGAGGTTTTCGAATATATAAAGAATGCCGAAATCCGAGTTATAACGAAGAAGTTATGATCTGTCGAAGTTTCACAACAGAACCGACGACGCTGAATGACGTAAAAAGGTGAATTTACGATAGAGTGATATTTAGCCTTAGTGATCTAAACAAATGTTGTAGAGCTCGTTAAACCGAGAGCATGCATAAAAAGAATGCCCAAATCTGACTTCGTATGAGGAAGTTATGATTTTTCTAAGTTTCAGCTTAGGAGTATGCAGCCCGAAACTCGAATTTGAGATCGAGTGATTGTTGGTCGAAACAATCTAAACGAGAATCGAATATCTCGTTGATAGTAGTGCAATGGTGAAAAGACAGACGAAAACGGATGTCAGATGAAGAAGTTATGAATTTATAACGAAGTTTTCCTGTCCTGGCCTACTAAAAATAAATAATAAAAAAATAAAGTCAAAACTAGCCGACAGAGTCTAAACGAAAGTTATAGAGCGTAGTCTCACCTACGCGTTGATATAAAGAACGTCGAAAACGGAGTTCGTATGAAGAAGATATGAATTTCTGAAGTTTTTAAATAATTAATATTTATTATTTAATCTTTAAATCGGATGGATATCCGAAGGAGTCAACAAGCTTATCCGAAGTACGCCCAGCGTACACCGAAGCGTGACCCGCCTCACACTCGAGTGCTCCGATGACGTAAACGATGATGAATCTGGAGTACGCCCAACGTAATGCGACGTTTCAGCCTCTATAAAAAGGCATGTGAGGCTGTCGATTTCTTTTACCAAAATTCTTTCTTTCTCTCCCCAATTTTCCTCGTTTTGCGTGCAACTTATACCCCGAAGACCCGGTATCATTCCCGAGCCCCGAAGCAAGTCCCGAAGCCCCGAAGATCCCGAGAAGTAAAATTCCCGAGCCGAAGCTCTTCCTGCGAGAAGCCCGATTTTTGTGAAGATCTTCCAGATATACTAAAGAATACTACTTCTACAAGTCGTAGTGTTGTCCGATCATCTTCTGATCAAGTGAGTGTGTAGTTACTTTCTTCTAACACATTATTACGAAGTATTTTATACGAAATACGTGTTATGTGTATATTTTGTTGTTATATGTGTGAATGTATATTCACTTTCTTCTATCTCATAGATATGATTTATTCTCTATGAAATACATATTATGTGTATGTGATTCATCTGTTGTTTGAAATATGTATTGAATGAGAATGTTATACAGGTTTTAAACTATGTATAAAAATATATATTTTTAACTACTAATATGTTGGGTAGAACATGGGTAGATAGTTTATGTTTGATAAACAGATGAAAGACCTTGATGTTGTTGATGTTGATCTAGTTATTCAGCGGAGTATGGATAACGACCACTGACTCTTTCTAGACAGTCATGTGGAATGCTAGCAGGCTCATAACCTGTAGGTGTTGTGAACGATGTGTTCACTGGTGTACTCTATCCCCCTCATGGTTGCCTTTAGGACATCTACTGTTGAGGAAACCCCTTTGCAGTAATGTCCGTCCCGATGAAAATCCTAGAATAAGTCCCTTGAGATAGATGTTGTTTTAGGGACGTAAAGTGAGGATAACGGGAATGGGTAATCGGGTTATTGTTGGTTGGTAAAAGTAAATATAATTATTTTATGCGGGTTGAAAACCCTATATGCTCACCAGGCTTCCAAGCCTGACCCACTCAGTTTATTTGTATTACAGGTAGTGGCGCGAGGGCATAAGATGGATGAATCATCAAGTTATTTTGTTTATTAGACCAATTGTTATATGTAACTGTTGTATGCTCCATCTTTTGTTGTTTACGTTTTTGTGTCTGTATCGGAACATGACATCCCGAGTTTTGATTTTATAATGAAAATACATTTCTTTATGAAATGCTTTGGTAAATGTTATTTTATCATATTTTGTTTTTGGGAACAAATTCCGCAATTCTTTTAAATCAAAATGATTTACTCTGAAATTATTTTAAAAGCATAAATGAAACCGATCTTTTCTGGCCGTGATTTTGGGGATGTCACAATAAGTAATTGTGTTCCTCCCTTCCGCCCACAAACGACCAAGGATATTTTTGTCGTGGATCATACCTCCACAAACATCAGCTAGATGCATATTCTTCCGTTCTAAGACATAATTATTTTATGATGTGTTAGGACACATTAGGTTTCGTCATATTTTATGTTCCTTCAAGTACTTCGTGAACTCTTTTGCAAGCTCTTCACCATCATTGTTTGATTTGAGCTTACGTGCTATGCTTGGTTTCCCTTTCTACTTCGACTTTGAATTCCTTAAGCTTATCAAACGCTTCAAACTTCTCATTCATGAAATATACCCACACAAACCTAAAGAAGTCGTCTATTGACATAATCATATACTTCATTCCATTAGTTGAAAATTGCTTTATACGTCCAAAGTCGTCTGAATATACTAGCTCCAAGGGAACATTTGCTTGATAGTTTGACTTTTCATAGGGCAATAGATGAGCCTTACCAAATACTAATATGCAACATGCAGGCATCTACAAATATTTTTTTCATCATCATGTCTAATTTGTTGTAGCTCACATGACTTAGTCGCATATGCCAAAGGTCAACGTTTTGGTTCTTCATCGTTTTGTAAACATATGCAATATTTGCAACCTTAGGCTGTAAGGTGTGGACAACTCCCACTTGCGTTTTTGTGACATTGCACCAGGAAAACGTCATGAAAACGACAAAAGTGGGTGGTGTTTGCCATGAAAACGCCGTCGTGAGAGAGGAAGAAGATAGCAAAACGGTCGTTTCCTTTCGTTACCACAACAACACATCGTAATAACGTCGGGCCGGGACGGTGTTCCAAGCTTGCGACGGTGTTATCTTGATGGCCAGGTCACAATAACGCTACGCCGGTGGGCGTTGCCACACCGGCCAGTCTTATGCTATTGGTTTGGACGGGGTCTCAGATTTTTGTAAATACTTTAACATCATCATATCCTAATACCGATATCAAAATCTTTTTCTTTCCCGGTAAATGATAAACATTTTGCAACACCATTTCTTTTCAATTTTCTTTTAGGCAAAAAGGAACACTACCAACATGTGCCATTGGCATTTGTCAGTTTGGAGTTGTCCGCAGTTACAACAACCATGCTACCTTCACACTTAACTAAGAAATTTTTTAAATTTGTTTGTTTATTGGACCCAATAAGGCAATAATTATATTTTAATCATTTTAATATTGTTTGTCTAATACCTTTAAACTATCAAAAAATTTAAAGAACTCATGCACTAAGAGTTTGTTAACAAACTAGTTCAAAAAGTTTTGGTTTGAAAAACTCCTTCAATATCATTTTCAATTTTCAAAAGACTTTTGGTTTATATTTCTTTTGTTTCCATCTGTAGGCCAATTTTCAACGAAATCGTATGAGTTATCCAGAATCCCAGATGCTTAATACAATGTTCGCTATAATGGGTCCTGTCTCCCACTTGTTCCCAAACTGGAATTTCCGATTCGGATTCCAATTTTATTTCTACCATAATCATCATGATTCGTGATAACGATTCTTAATTAATGAATTTAACAATCAGTAATTAACCTAATCAATGACTAAAACTGGAACCAATTTTGTACTGGATTATAAGTAAAAAAGTAGTAAACACATAAGATAATCATCCATTAGCATACAATCACCATGATAATGAAAACATACATTGCCGGAGGAAGTCGCCGATCGTGAATCATCTGTCGGTGGATTTCAATCTTCGTAGATACGACACTCGTCCGTCTCGGGATTTTCCTCACAAAACGACTGTAAAGGATCCCTGTTCTCCTCCAGTTTTCGCCGGAGATCAGCTTTCGCCTGACTCACCTCCTCCACCTCATCCCACGCCACCTTGCACTCGTCGGAATCACGATCTCCCTCGCAAACTTGCGTCGCTTCAGCGACTTTCGACTCAATCAACTCCGTCAGCTTTTGCTCTCTCATCTGTGTTCCTTTGTACTTGGCCGATCCTCCTCCTATTCCGTTCACGACAACTGAAATCCTCCGGCATCTTGCTGCTCTCTTCGTATCGCAGATCGGAGGAGTATAGATCGGATTAGCAGCAGTTACTTGAATAGATCTGAAAGATGATGGTAACTTGAAGCTCATAACACTGATCTCCATTGAAGATCGCAACCTCTACGATTTGAAAGATCAACGAAGACCCGTGAACTAACCTTCTGCTCGTAGTACTATTCTGCACGAAAGTAAAGAAGAGAAAAGCGTCGGGAAATAGTTAGGTTAAATTACAAAAGTAGCCTTATATGGTTTCCAGATTCTTCGTTATCAACATTATTTTGATTTTCAACGCGCCAATTATTCTTTTTCACTTTTCGTTTAATTATATTTTCGTTGTAACTGTAAATTTAATTTACTTCTAAATTCCTTATAGAGTTATAGTTTCATTTATGTTTAGGATTGGACTTGAACTATTAGATCAGCCAATGTTATAAATAAATTTTTTTACAATGGCTTTTTGGCAACTCTTCTGTTAAGATCAACGTTACCATCTTTTTAACAACAAAATTTTGTATATTCATACTTCTAACAAATTGCAAGAAGAAAATTTTTGAAGAGTTTCTAATCTAATCATATTCCACTTTAGAAGACTAAAAAGTTTTTAAACCAAGAGAAATAAAATAAAACAATATTATTTATATGTATTTTACAAGAATCAAACACTAAATTGTTTTTAAATCTCCAAATCATTGGTAAGAAGCACCATCCACTCATATCAATTGTGAATTGTGTTCACCTTCTACCATCATCAATCCAAAATAGCTATTCTCGAATATTAACCGAGGCATGTGAGATTAAATCACATCATCTCTCTACTAAATTCCAAATGCTCGTTGCCAAATCACATTAGAAGAAAGTATGCTCCACCGATTCTACTCCCAACACACACACATGACACATAATCGATTGGAGATCTAACCCTTTTTTTGACAGAATTAAATGTGCAGGTAGTCGATCATGATGGACTTTGGAGGTTAATTACAAAACAAATTAATAATGCAGCGGAATCATTAAACTATTTTATGGGCACATGCAACCTAGATATCTATGATTTTTCTCATAATATCAACATACTATGAAAACTACAAACTAACCAGGTATAATCAAAATTTACATGGATTAAGATACATAAATTTTAGTATAATAGAATATACTAACTCCTTTGATCTTCAATAACTCATGGAAAGCAAGCGCCAAAAATATAAACACCTCTAATGACTCACACTCAAAACTCTAGAACACTAGAAATCAAAAGGAGAGAGGAGATATGAAGAGAAATTTGTATTCCACCTTATGAGAGGTAATAGCCACGAAATTTAGGAATCAATGGGTCATATTTATAGTTAGGGGATCTCCAAGATAAACTCTGATTTCAATAATTAAATATTTGATTTAATCTATTCAAGACAATTATTCTTATCAACTATCAAGACAAATCTAGAAACCTTTCTAGAACCCTTAAAACCGTCCATACCATGGAGGGTTCTAGAATTGCTTCATTTGTTCAATTATTGAACAATTACAATTCAACCTTTGTATCTTTAATTAATTACAGTTAATCATGAATTAATTCTAGATTAATTTTGATTAAAAATTAATTCCAATAATTTCTAATTAATTTATTATCATATAATAAATTAAAAAAATCATTTTATCTCGCTCCAAAGTAATTTCTATATATTTCTAGTTATTGAGGGCAAAACAAAATAGACTTTACGTTTATTCCATAAAGTTTTACCAATTTAGTTTTGACTTTGACCAATTTAGTTATAACATTGGACACCTATTCCACTAGTCTACCACTTGGATAAGGCATTAACTACAATTGCAAATATAGACTTCGAATGACCACCAAAGTGTGTTTTCAACAACCATTGTTGAAATTTGATATAATCAAACGTTGGCCCTTAGATAAATGATCAATTATTCATTCATTCTACAATATATCGTATGGACACAAGACATGTTTACAAATCAATCTCATAGTCCAAGATTATATTTCTTGATTTCCAATTTATGATGACTAAGTTCAGACTACTAATTGAATACATCAATTTAGTATGGGCAAGGCCTTGCACATGAATGTCAACATCAAATCATCAAGGGACCCAAATATATCATTTTTCATATTAAGGCAAAATGAACAACTAAATTTACTACATAATTATAACTTTTACTTATCATGTCATACGTGGAACTATATTTTATAACATCAAGTTGCATATGAGTTTATGTAATACCAATGCACAAAAGACTCGCAAACGATAACTTATGTATCTCTGCTTGAAGAATATAAGATATTATCCTCTTAGAATTACTCGTGATTGAATTCATGAATTAATCTTAAAGCACGGGTTTGGACCAATACTTAAAATCTCCATTTAAGCACTCATGAGTATAGCAACAATCTCCATGCCATGTCCAATCATTATGAACAATCTACTAATACTCCATGAAGTATTAAATCATTACTTACTTCCCAAAAGTATGATTGGCTATGGCATTTTGAGTAAATTAATTACTCAGGAAGAAGCACGCAAAATGAAACATAATAATAACCTGATTTTCGATGGTATCATACTCCTGAACATAAATAATTCCCCATTATTTAATCACCATAACAATTACAGATTTATTGATTGTATAAATGTTTCGAGTAATCGACTTAATAACTAAACATTTATCATTGCTCATGCATATTCCTTTAACATGCATATCATGGTTTCCGTTGGTTATCACTATCGTGAACGAATCATCAGGAAGATACCCACTTCACAACTAGATCTCCATCCTCAACTCTATCTTGGATGTAGTGGAATTTCATCCTTCTATGCATTGACCTTCTGTGGTCTCAAGGATCATTAGTCAACTCGGTTGCACTTTCACATAATATTTCTAATGGCAATTTGTTACTTAAAACAACTCCAAGGTCAACTATAAAGTTTTCTAGTCCAAGTACTCTCCTTGGATACTTCACTTGCACTAATATAATTTGACTCACATTGTTGAGTCTGCCACCATCTCCTACATGAAAGCTTTCAAGTTACTGCACTTCAATTCAAAATGAATGTCCATTTAGACTATGACTCATAGTCATCCCTAAAATTCAAGTTACTACAGTTCTTATTAATTATGTTATCTACTGTCTACAAGCAACCAGTCCTTGGTATCTCTTAAATACCTCATAATGTCCTTAACAAGTATCCAACGATTCAGTCGAGCAAATTTATGATACAATCTCATGATGCTCAAGGTATCTAAGACATAAAAACAATCACAAATCATATCATACATGATCGATCCTATATCTAAAGCATATGGGACTCGACTTCATTTTCATGACTAGAACAAAAGACTTTGAGATTCACTCAAGTCCATGCTATGATGCATATGAATAATCCTTTTCTTGGAATTTTTCATGTTGAAACTTTTCAACACATTATTCATATATGTGCTTTAACTGAATCCAATTAAACATTTTGATTTATACTTTTAGATATTAAAACTAAGTATCAATTTTGTTTCATCTAATTACATCATAGTGTAACATCCCAAAAAACATGATACAAATTTTCATTTTTATAAAACATTTCCACAAGAAACCATAGGTATCAAACCATTGTTTTCGAATCATATTCAAGAAAATCAGAGTATCAAGATAATCTCTCAAAATATAAAGCAATAGGAGTATGTGTACGATCACACATTCACCTTGCCCCGATCATGAGAAGTACCTAATAAAATTGAAATCAACAACTGTAAGTAAAAGCTTAGTGAGTTCCCTCAAAATACCACACACGGCAATACATATACAATGCATGCACACCGGGCCTACAGTATAACACTAGATTGCCCCTGGGCCCACAATCATCGAATTGAATTACCCATGGTCCACAGTTATCAGACTGGATTACCCCCAGCCCACAACACACGATCGAAATGCCCCGGGTTTTTTGGCCTACAGCACAGAGTCGTACCGCCTCAACCAACCGCATTATGTCAACATATGCAATAGATAAACAATAACTAGTAATACATGTAATCATATAGATCTACCAATCTAACGGATCACTATAATATACCAACATCCTACATACAAGGATACATATTGCAGTACAAAGTGTAATGATAAAACTCACCCGACTTACTGAGCCAACTAAACCACATCTCAAAGCCACAAAACCAGTGATACAAAGCCTATCAAATCATATAGGGTCTAACCTTAGTCTACACACTAAATCCAGCAATCTTGACCAACAGTCAACCCATTTCAACAAGTCAACGGTCAAGCTCAAAGTCAATGGTCAACAACATCTACACCGACCCTCACGTCGTGACTAGTCCATGGTCACGTCGTGAAAATGCACTCGACCAGATTCCAACCCTGCCACGCTCCAAATCATCCAACTTTGATACAAAAAACTCACTCGGTAGTCATCACGACATGAACCCTCCTTGGTTACGTCGTGAATACAAAAGAAAAAATAATCGTAGAAACCATCCATTGTCACGTCGTGACACTTTCAATGTCATGACTGGACCACTGTCTAAGGCAAAATCTTAATGTTTTGAGTCCTTAATTCGTTAAGTCTTCAACTCTATTTTTCCAGAAAGCTTTAAGGGACTCCAGAGGTTCATAAAAATGACAACTTTGTGAACATGCATGCTTCATGCATGTCCTCTACCCAACCTAGGTCAAAAGACAAGAAAATGACCTAAAACTCATGCAACTCACAATCTACAACAAATCCTTAGATCCACAATGTAACATCCCAATTTTCAAGGCCAAAATTTTTGTTTTTAATTAAGTAACATATAAAATAGTTTACTGAAAAACATCTTAGATTCATACCATTTCATAATACATAGTCACGTGTCTCAAACCATAACATAAAATAGTAATAATGTCAGAGTACAATCCCAAGAATCTCATAAGGCGGAAATCCTGAGTGTGTGAGTGATGCGTTGCTACCGTGCCGACTCCTTCCCCTTGGAAGAAGAGGTACCTGAAACAAAACTGAAAACTGTAAGCAAGAAGCTTAGCGAGTTCCCCCATCATACCACCTACCATATTGTTGGATTAGGTGTCTAAGTTCATAACTATTTCTGGAATGTACTTGACCTGATTAGCATGGTCCATTTGGGTTGCATGGCATCATGCATTTGGATAGACTAAAATGAGAGAAATAACACTTAAGGTTTATGAATATATTATAATTTCTAATATATTAATAATAATATTTAATTAGTATTGATCAAGAATTATTTTGGAATTAATTAAGTGATCAAAAGAAGACTAATTAAATATATGGGTTGATTGTGTAAATCACCCATACTTGTATAGTGGGTAATGCTCCATGGATTATCAAGTTTGGCTAAACCTCATAGGATGCTCCATGGTGTTTTTGAACCCATGGATCATGGAAATGAAGATCCATGTCAAGTTAGGGTTTACATGGTGTAACCCTACTTATGACACACTATAAAAGGAATATGTAAGCAACCAAAATCGGCACTACTAGTGAGAACAAGAGGGCATAGCCGATTTTAGAAGTGTTCTATTTCTCTCAAGGTTATTCCAAGTGTATTTGGTGTTGTGTGAGACATTTGAGGCATCACGCTTGAGGTGCTAGGCTCACAAGGTTCTCAAGGAATCCAAGCAGCAAAAGGTATGTACTTCTTGCTATCTTTTATGGTTATAAGTACCCCATGTATGCTAGATAGGTTATGAACCTTGGAAAACAAATCTGCATTTATCATAGATTAAACATAGATCCAAGGTTTCTAGGGTTGCATGTACACCATAGGAGTGTTAGAATGCTTATAAACCTACACATACAACATACATACTGTCGGGAAATTATGGGGTGCCCGACCTACCCATGTCAAGCAGTTATGGGGTGCTTCAACCTACCCTGTCAGGCAATTTTGGGGTCCCCGACCTACCCTCAGGTCCTTACGACCGTGTCAAGGGGACTATTGCCCTTACTGCTACTATCACAATACATCATATTAGGCTAGCACATAAAACATATCAGGTAGCAGCAACCTAGATAATTATCACAAAGACAATCATCTAACATACAACTCTTACTAGTGGGTCGGCATTGTAGCCGTAGACCCACTGCTACTGGAAGGTAACTCACCTCAATGCCATGAAATGTCTGAACTGGCCTCAACGCCAGGATCAACTACTCTCAACTCCTCAACTCCTACACATAACAACCTTCCTTAATTACCATTACATACTCCTAACCCTAATCAAGGGTCAACTCTGGACAATGGTCAAGGTCAACATCATGGTCAAAGTCAACTTCTGGTTGACTCAACTCATTGAGTTGGTCCACCAACTCGTCGAGTTCCATAACTCAGAGAATCTCAACTTCGCAATCTAACTCGTCGAGTTGCCCTACATCTCGCCGAGTTTCTCCTTGTGACAGAATCGGGACTTTCCATTTCAACTCGTCGAGTCCTTCCTTGGACTCGTCGAGTTCATCTTCATGTCAATCGGGACATTGCCTTGAACTCGCCGAGTTCATCCTTGAACTTGTCGAGTCCTTTGATCTTCAAGACCATAATCACATTCATCTTGTTGAGTCCTCTTCTAGACTCAACCAGATTCCTCAGAAATAGAAAAGGTTGGGGAACCATTACCCGACTCGCCGAGTTCTATAAATAACTCGGTGAGTCCCCCAAAGTCCATGCCCATACAGTCGATTTCAGTTGAGCTCATTGCATCCAAATTGTAGATCTGAACTCCTAGGGTCTATATAACACATAAAATCATGAACTTTACGTCCATGCATGGGTCTTCAAGCTTAAAAGGTCCAAAAATGAAGTCTATAAGATATATGGTGTGACAACCCGAAAATTTTTATTTTATAAGCTCAGTCAGTCAACTCAACAGAGTGTCAAAATCATTAGTACAAAGTTCTAGCATGGTTACAGGTCATTCTTAGGAGTTTTGAGCCTAATACACTTAAGGAATAAGTGTTAGAAAGTACCCGCTAGAACCACAGTGTAGCAAATCGAACCAATTCCCCATCTAAGTGAGTTCACGGCTACAAGACCATGAGTTTACGGCCGTAAACTCATGTGGCCGTAAACTCAATGGTATATATAGAGGATTGGGTCATTTTCTCTCATTTCTTCCTTTCTTGGCCGGATTTTCTCCCAAATCCTCTCAACTATCATCCAACCTCCATCCTTAGATCTTCAAAAGAGTGAGTATTCTATCCCGTGATTAGTTAATACATCTTATTAACTAGCTTCTTGCATTGATTTCATCCATGAAAATCATGTTTGATTAGATACTCAAGAAACATCAAGAACACACACTAGTGTTCTTGGCCAAATCGACTAGTTCAAGCTCCTGTATCGTAAGCACTCTTATTCTAACTTGTTGTACACTAGATTAAACATGTCTAGACCTTAGAAACATCAAGAAACAAAGGTTAGAAGAGAGTTTACGGCCAAGGATGTTCTTGGGCCGTAAACTCCCTTTTATGGTGCAAAAATGCCCCAATTTCCTTCCTTAAGCCTAGAGACTAGCCTACCTCTTTACCTTGATGTGTTTAGTACTCAAAAAAATCAAAATACCATCACCCATAGGTGATTACGGCCGCAAACACATGTCAAGTGGTCCATGGGCCAAAAACTCAATTTAAGGGTGTATTGGTGCCACAAACACTTCCTAAGGCTTAGACTTGAAGTTAGGTTGCTTCACTATGACTTTTAAGACTCTAAACAACTCTCATAAACATAAATGGTCATGATTTTACGGTTGTAAACTCATTAGGGCCGTGAACACCCCAAAAGCTTCAAAGAAAGTGGTCTTCCTCATCCTAAGGTAGAGCTAAGGTCCCTAAAACATCTATAGCCTTCAAGCTTGCATTTATACATGAGTAACCATGAGTTTACGGCCATAAACTCCCTTGGGCCGTAAACCCATGGTAGTAAACTCATGTGAGTGCCATTCTACCTTCCTTTGTTGAATCACATGTGATTCCAACACTTGGTCAAGGTCTTTCCTAGTCCCGGAAGGTGTTTCCTTTCATATAGTTGTTATAAACACTATATCCATGCCAGTATGTGTCATTATATATCATTTAGGACTTATTGTGTCTCAGGACTTCATTCGTGGAACTTCTCATCCGTACGCGCATACCCGTTTGAATCACCCACATCAGGTGAGTTCATACCCCGTAATGAATCTTTTAACTATTTGAATTGTTTTAAGGGGGAATACAAGTTGAACACAATGTTAATTGTGTAAATGTTTGTTATAAACATCTTTCAAAATGTTACTTATGTTATTTATAAGTTGTCAAAACATTTCAAAACTCTTTTAAAGGTTATGTTACTTTATAGTTATACAAAACTCCATTTTTAAAGTACAAGCATAACTTAGTAGAGAAACGAGTCTTTTCAGTAACAGTCCAAGTAGAGCATTAGTAAACTATTATAGGTATAGTTTAGGAGAATGCTATTCATTACTTCCAGTACAATGAAGCACACAAAGAGTCAGTCCAGTTCATGAGTCTTTACTAACGCAATATGTTTACATAGATACGCTTACATGAATACGCTTACATAGATACGATATCAATATACGATAACACAACAAAATATAGTAAGGTGCTATAGCATGGAACGTTTTCAGGATCTAACTATACCAATGAATCACAACGCATTGTGATAATTATATTGGGTATACATGATCATAGTAATGTGGATGTTCACGGCTTGCACTCATGCAGGGGTCACGTGTAGTTCCTAGAATCTCTTGACAAGGGAGCATTTAGCATAGGATCTAGCCATCACATTATGCCTTAACCCTCAATTAAGGCAAAATAGTACTTAAAGTAGTCACTTATTACAATTACTACAGTACTTACACTATCAATAAGACAATTACAGAAGGATATAAAATTCCAGTGTCAATGTTATTAATAGTCATACAGTCGGGTCTTGGTAGAAGGCTACTTTCAAAACAGTCGAGTCTTGGTAGAAGGCTACTTTTAAAAGTTAGGACCATAATGCTAATCTTATGATTCCTTAATGTATACACTATAGGATACATTATACTAATAGATTCTGACAGCTAATAGGATGTGTGCTCTTCGCTTCATTTCCTGTTCTCGTTGGATTGTGGGCTTGGAATGAGTTCACCCAATCTACTATCTACCCGAAACTATATATATTTATGCTTAGTATACATTAAGTCATCATAAGGGTACCAGGTATGGATCAGGTTATAGGACACAGAGTCAAAGCACAACTTTTCTAGTACAAAACATACTTTTCAAAGTCATTACTTTTGGGTATACAAAACTAGAAAATTCCCAGATAAGGGTTTAATCCATTTTATTAAGCCAGTATACACTTAAAGACTTTAGGTGAATAACTCTATAACACCTTAGTTTATACACCATGTTTATATATAAAACTAATACCCAGTAGATAGTTAAATGTGTGTTTTCCGCCTTACTTCCTGTCCTAGTTGGGTTGTGGACTTAGGGCAGATTCACCCAATTAACTTTCTACCCGATATCAGATTATATATAGCAGTATAAACAAAGCTATTATAAAAGTAGTCATTATAGTCAATATTTTACTATAAGAAATATAGGTTTTCTTAAAAGAACTTTTCGTTAGATATAAAGGAACAATTACAAATAATTCCATGAGTAACAAGTGATTACACCAGGGTTATATATGACAACGATCTAATAACCAATGGAATGTGTGATATCCGCCTTACTTTCTGTTCCCCGTTGGGTTGTGAGCTTCGGGCAGATGCGCACAATCGATTGTTTATTTACTCTGAGTATATATAACTTGTACCCACTTAGTACGCATAGAAAGGCTTGTAGTGTCATTTTACTTAACTTTCATTCAAGTAGGGAATTTAGGATTTTCTAGAGGAACAGGCGAACTTTTCAAAACAGAACTTACAGCTTACATCACTTGTGCATATACATTTTCAATCACATTTTACAGCTTACTCACATCACTAAAATCTTATGAACTCGCCAGCTTAATTGCTGATCAACTCTTTCAAATAACTTGTATTCTCAGGAGACTATTAGACAGGTGCTCGTGCTGGGACTTCAGAAGATGGAGCATTATAGCTTCAAGTCTTGTTTTGTTATTTGTTTATGACATATATGTTTTGTGAACACACACATTGTAAACACTTTCTTTCTAAATGAAATGGTTGTTCATTACTTGCTTACCATATACATATCTCGTGATACTAAACATGACGTCATCCACCCCCGAACGTTTCCGCCGTTTCGGTTTTGGGGTGTGACATATGGGGATCTTATGGCAATAAAGTTGGCACCTTTATGCCATGAGAACCCTCCAAGGTTCAAGATCTGAAGTCATCACTCTACACATGAAAATGACTTATAAATGCCCTAAAAAGTCAAGATCCAAGCCCTAAAGAAGATCTAACAAATGGGAAGTCAAGGTTGAAGCTTTTCACCTCAAACAAGCTGAAAATGTAACCAAGACTCTGGATCTACTGCCTTCTGTGACAACCCGATATTTTTCTCAAATCAATGTAACATTCAAAAAGTCAAATATAACGAACTATTTGGAATCAACGAAATTAGCTTCAAAAATGAAATGTTCTAAAATCTTAATTGGGATGCATAAAGTGTTAGATGTCGTGCCAAGGTTTCCAAAAACATAAAGAACACTCAAACCCGAGTTATAACGAAGGAGTTATGACCTATCGAAAATCCACGACACACCGGCTCAAACATTGCTAATCGTAAAAAGTGAAATTTCAATAAAATGCTTTTTAACCTTAGGTATCTAAACGAAATTCGTAGATTACGTTAAACCGTGAACGTGCATAAAAAGAACGCCCAAAACGGACTTCGTATGAAAAAGTTACGAATTTTCTAAGTTTCGTAACAGCGGTAGACAACTAAAAACTCGAAATAAAGATCGAACGATTTTTAGCCGATACAACCTAAACGAGAGTTGAAGGTCTCAACAATAGTAGTTCAAGGGTAAAAAGACAAACGAAAACGGACGTCGGATAAAGAAGTTATGGATTTTTAATGAAATTATCGTATCCCGGCCTATTAATTAAAATATAATTAAAAATAAAGTCAAAATTAGCCGACGGAGTCTAAATGAAAGTTGTAGAGTATTTTCTCACCTTCGCGTGGATATAAATAACGTCGAAAACGGAGCTCGTACGCAAAAGTTACGCATTTTAGAAGTTTTTGGCACGCATTTTAAGGCTTATCCGAAGGAGTACGACCAGCGTACTTCGGAGTACGACCAGCGTACTTCGGAGTACGCCCAACGTACTGAATGGAGGGCCTCAGATCGACCACGTCGACCCTATGCCTCTATGCCCGTCTCGTCCGAAGACCAACAGTCGATGATGCGGTAATCCATGGCGCACGAGTACGCCCCGCGTACGAGGGTATGCCCAGCGTACGAGGTATGCCCGCGTACTTTGGTGTACGCCCAGTGTACGAGGGCAGTGGTCCTCTCCTATAAATAGGATGCGAGACTTCCGACTTTCCTTGCATATTTCTCTCTTCTCTCTCACTTTTACTTCCCGTTTAGCATTCCGAGACGACCCCGACACCCAGTTTCATACCCCAGCCCCGACGAAGGTCCTAAGCCCTGAGATTCCCAAGAATCTCGCCACTTTCCGGTCGAAGTGCCGCCCAAGAAAAAGCTCGTTTTCTTCAAATCATCACACTTTCCAGGTGAGTTCATACCCCTACTTTTTCACGTCATTTTCATATTTTAGGGGGGGGGGGGGGGGGATACAAGTGCAATACGAGAAAACATATCGCTTTAATTACAACATCTATATTTTTAAATACTTCGATATCAACATTATACTTTGCATGAAAAGTTAGTATTTCATCGAGTTATTATCACCAAATGGAACACACTTTCGGAAAAACTATAATGGGTATAGTTTGCGGGTTATTCATTACATTCTTACGTAAACATTGTGAAAATGAAATACTTTCATCTGCATGAAATATAGACTTTCTTTTTCGTAAATCTATTTATACTAAGTGTTGTGAGATATTCAACTTCAACGTACTCCCAAGTATGAATTTCAAGTCTTGTATAATAAACCATAATCTCTTGGAGGGAGAGCGTGATACTTGTGTATAGATCTATACAGGATTGACAATCCTGCACCTAAACTGTTAGCTACAGTTAGACCGGCAGGTCTGGGGTGACAAGCGTCATAACACTACAACGCCTGAAGGACGTTGTTACAGGTAGTCCGTTTCAATAGCATGGTTATAAAACTCACACGGAAGTATAAAATAAGTTGATTTATGAGACTCTTGAATGCATTCAGTATTTACACTATTTTGAGTATAAATTTACCTTCATCATTCGAGCACGAAAGACACTAATGTCCTCCAACTTTTGGGACCTTTTTCAAACTATATGTAGAAAATATTGGATTTTCTGAAAACCACATTCACCTATTTTTACTAAAATACATACAACTTTCAGTACAAAAACACTTATGAACTCACCAACTTTATTGTTGACACTTTTTCGAAACTACTTGTATTTCTCAGGGAATCAGTAATACTGGTAACCATCAGCTTTTGGAGAAGCAACGCTAAGGCGTCTATTATCAAACCATTTTAAATCATCATATTTTTAATATTCTTTTGAAACATCTATTACGCAACAATGTAAGTTTTTGTTATATATATGATGGTTGTGTTTACTTCATTTACAATATTCAACTATTATGATACTACGTGAAGTCACCCACCCCAGAATGTTTCCGCCATTCTGGTTTGGGGGTGTGACACCTTCTCCTTGAACCTCCAAGCCTTTCCTTCCTTATCCAAGCTTTAAATCACAAAAACGACACCAAAATAGCTCAAGAACACTCACAACTGATTAGGGTTTCGAGAATGGGGATATGAGGGTGATGGAGGCTGTAGTGGAGGCCACTTAATGTGTTTAAATAGGGTGCAACCCCTCAAATTTAGGGTTTTATCCAGACAGGTTTACTTGTCGAGTCGGGGCTTCTGAATCGGTGAGTAGACTCTTCCACCCGCATCCCAAACTCACATCTACTCGACGAGTTGGGCCCCCACTCGTCGAGCCCTAGAGTAAAATGAAAAAACTTAAATTAAAATACGTACCGAGAACTGGGAATTACACACAAGGTATGATGCTCTAGGGACTCAGGGGGACCATACAGTTTCCAACTTTATGTTGGATTAGATGTCTAAGCCTATAACTATTTTTGGTATGTACTTGACCCGAGAGTAGCATGATCTATTTGGGTTGCTTTGTTAGGATGGATTCTTGAGAGAAGGTTATATATGATTTATTAATACATTATATATACTATTATATTAATATGAAATCATATGGTTTTAATTAGTATTGATCAAGAATTAATTTGGAATTGATTTAGTGATAAAAAAGAGACTAATTAAATATATGGGGACTAATTATGTTAATTAGTTATATTTATATGTGTTGGGCTTATGATCCATGTTGGACCAACTTTATGTATGGATACATAAAGAGTTTGGCCACATGAACCATGGATCATAAAACCCATGGGTATGGGTTTGGGTTTTACCCATGACTCTTAAAATTCAACACAAATAAATACATATATGATGAGCTAAAAACCACCAATCCTAGTATGTGGGTGCATGTTCTTGGAGTTCATGAAGGTTTTAGAGTGCATGGAGATTCTCTTTCAAGTCCTACCTTTGTCCTTGATGTGTTGTGTTTCCACTTGAGGCTTCCACACTATTGAGGCTAAGCTCTTAAGGCCTAATGCATCAAGACTTCCATCCATATGAAAAGGTATGTTACACTAACTAGTATCTTGTGTAGTTTACATCTTTGTATGCTAGTTATAGGCTTAATACCTTGGAAACACCTTTGCATGTATAATTAGTGAAAACATAGATCCAATGTATTTAGGGTTACAAGAACACCTTAGGAGTGTTAGAATTCTCAAAATCCAACAGTGGTATCAGAGCCTAGGGTTGTTTTCGATTATACTTGATGCAACTTGTTTTTCAAAGCCACGAATCTGTCCAGACTAAAAACTCAACGAGTTTTTGCTATAAACTCGACGAGTTCTCTATAGAACTCGACGAGTTGAAGTCCCTGACAGCTTACCTTCGAGTTTTTTGGCTGGAATTGGACTCGGAACATTACCATAAGCTGTTTTTGAACCTATAAACTTGTTTTTGATGTGGTAATGATCATTCTAATCAATTCAAAAGATAATTGTCAAAAGTTTCATGTTTTGTATTAGTTTAATGATTAGGCTAATTACATGAAAATTGTTTGATTTGAATTGTCTTGTTCATATGAGTTTAATCAAGATTATGAATATTACTAGACATGTTTGTGATAATTGTTTTCAATCCAAATTTATCTAAAAGTTATTCATAATATGTGTTTTTGTAACTTGTCTTCAAGTTATATGAAAAGTCTCATTAAAAAAATTATTAAAACCATAGGTTAGGAAACTTGAAGAGTCTTTTCTTCATAAATAGTTTTATGAACTCCCTCAAGTTATGGATGTTCAAGAGTCTCTTCATTAAAGATTTTTAAAACCTTAATTAAACTCATAAGTTATGAAAATCTAAGAGTTTTGAAAAGTTTCAAAACTTGCCCTCAAGTTTTGGAATTTGCAAAGTTACTTCCCCATGTATACTTTAATTCCAAATTAAACCTTAGAATTTTAAAAGTTTAAAATTCAACCTTATACTATTATAATATTAAAAGTTAATCATTATATATATATATATATATATATATATATATATATATGTATGTATAAGAGTAAAGTCAATTTTACCGTTAGTAGGCCTCATTCACGAAGCCAGTCCATAAGGGGGGGTTATAAGGTTCCCGCCTATAAAATGGCAGTTTAATGGGTGTCTACTCTCACCCACCGCTTCTTTGACTGGTGGAGGGTCGTTAGTCGAACGGGTAGGATAGGACTCTAATTCTCCTTTCATTAAAAGTATAATGATAAATACTAAGTAACTAAACTCTTATAAATTCTCAATCTTAGTTACTTAGTAATATGTGAAATGGTGCTAACCCATGAAATTACACTTTGCACTCTTGTTAAGTCGTTAGTGGAGCGTGTGTGGTTAACCGACACACTAACATGGGACTGACAATGTGTGGCAAAGGGTGACTTAAGTTTTATCATAGATCGGTGGAGCGCGTGTGGTTAACCGGCACATCGATTGGGTGATAAAATTAAGGGTACCAAGTCAATTTGGATGGTTATTCACACCTTGTTTGTGATCCTCAACATCCCAGTCACAAACATTAGAGGGCACAATCGAGATTTAAACATGCCATTGAAAGTTCAATGAATCTCAAAAGATCTAGGAGTTTCATATCCAATTAAAACTTAATAATTTATTTTGTTTTTCATGGTGGAAATTGCTAAATCGTCATTTACCTACTTTCAAATATTTTGTAGCTTGGATTACGACACCCCTCTTCCAAGTTATAAAAGAGTTTGTTGAGTCCTAGCCTTAATATTTCATATTGGGTGTTATGTTAAGGACTTAAATCAAATGAAACTTGAATTTCTCCCTAATAGATGTCTAAGTTCAGACAACTATGGTCTTCCTCATCCTTTTGGATAGAGCTTTCCTAAAGAAGATGATATCCCAAATGGCAATCAAGGTGAAAGATCAATCCCTTTGTTGTGCATTAATAGGACTAGACATCATACTTCACTTCCTCCACCTCCTCCAATAATTCTCCCTGACCCACAAGTTCAAGGTCACTCAATCCCTATTTGGCAAGCAAACTCTATATGTGCTTACATCTTGGAGATTAAGTCACATATTGGCAAGCTGGGAGAGTGGGTGTCAAAGTCTTAAGGAAGTTGACTATTTACTGGGTTCTTCAATCACTTTCTAAGTCACATAGTGAGTTCTTTAAGGACTACTATGTAACAGACTATGACATGACCCTTAATGATCTTACTTATTTGCTTGATGCTACTGAATCAGCAATGATTTGGAGCACTGGTAAAGCAAATTTGATTAGAAAATCAACTTCCCAAACTTCCATGGACATTGACAATGGTAACATTGGATATCTAGAAAAGCTTTCTCTTCCCAATGGAAAGGGTTCGCCCATAGTCAACTCGATTGACCAAATGGTAAAGAGAAAAGCTAAGTATGAGATAGTCCCATTGCCAAAGAGTCCATATGTTTCCATTGCCAAGAGAAGGGACATTGGTTGCAAAGCTTCCCATTTTACCTAAAAGATCATAAGGATGGTAAAGTCAAAAAAGGTTTGACTCTACTTCAGGTAAAGTCCACTATCTAACTCTATTAAGTTCTTATTTGGAGATTCTTAATACATGATGTAATGTAATTACATTTTGATGTTTTGTAGAATCAAAGAAAAGTAAGGAAGCTTAAAGAAAGAGTAAGTTGATTCTGATCACGAATAGATGGATTTCGATCGCATGGTTCGATTATCAGAATTTTGAGCTGCTGCTTAAGGGTTATGATATATTATTGCTTAGGAATAGATAACAACATGTTCTCATATGTATTTGCATTGTAAGGATAAGTTTTTTCCGCAAGTTTTAAAATAAAAGAAAAGTTTTGATTTTATTTATTTTAAGTATCCTTCCAATGGCATTTGTGAAAAAATGTCGTTTATATGATTTCGTTGATAGCAACATTGGAAAATGGATTTGATTCTTTCATTTGTGGTAGTGTCATAATTTACCAAATAAGGAAAGATTCTCATCACCAAAGTTTCAGCTGGATAGAAACTTGGAATCATGCCACTTGTATTGTATGATGAATGAGAATTTTCATCTTTTGTAAATTAAGACTAATTCCTTGTTCATATCTACATGTGATTCAAGTGAAGGTCTGAAGGATCAGGTACACTAGGTTGTGCGCTGGTCAGGTCCACCACAAAGGCTAATAAGGTTATTCATTATGATTTACTAAAGTTTAGTAAATATGGTTATGCTTACAAGTTGAAGTGTAACTCTGAAACATTGGAAAGGTTTCAATGATTGGCAGAATGAATAAGAAGAATCAAATTAGGCAGAAACATAAAAGTTTCTCCAATTTGAAGAGATGGGAGAGTACTTGAGTATCTTATTTTATGATTATCTTAGTGATTATAAAAACCGTATCACAATTGATCCTCTAAAGACACCTTAATGCATTTGTTTGGCTAAGGAGAGGAATCATGAACTGTGGAAATGGTCATATCAAAAGATAAATCATACTTCGTTCCAAAACAAGTCTTAGAGTCATACTCTAAGATTGTAACTTGTGTGACATAATTTTAAGAAAGGTTTTTAACACTTATCAAATGTAGAGTAACATGTTTCTTACTCTTGTACATTTGAGATTAGTAAGTTGTGATGTTTTGGATAAGACAAAAACCAACTAAGACCAATTGTAAGAAGTGTTTATCTTAATAAGAATCCGCACTAACTCTTGAATAATTTGTTTTGTCAAGGAATGGTTCTTGACAAAAGAATCTTATATGTCAAGAGGTTAGTGGGAGTCTTAAAAGATCTTGAGATAGTTTCAAGAACTAATCAAGAGTATTGTTAATCACTAGCCACGAATTGAGTTTTGTAACCTATCGTGTTGACATATTCTTATTTCTGTGTCTATTCCAGTTAAAAGTTGACTATGCTTGTGAGTTATATGAGTTCTCAATTGTTTGCATAACAACCTCGAAGCAATGGTAGGCCCTGTGCTGCCAGGTGTAAAGAAATTAAGATTAAATAAGTTCAGTCCATATAAGTTTGGTTTTGTCACTAACCTTGTCTTATGATTATGGTTATGACAAATTCGCATGGATAGGAACACTTACGCCATAGAAAATCTAAATGTCATAAGGTTTCTCTCCAATTCATGAAAATGATGGTGAGGAAACTCTTTCACTAAGTAGATTTTCAGTAGATAGCAATTATGATATTTGCATTCTCAAAGTCATTAGTGGAGCGTGTGTGGTTAACAGACACACTAACATAGACTTGTGAGAAATGAAAAAGGTTTAAACAATTGAGACTATGATTACGACATCCCTTTTCATAGTTCTAAAATTGTTTAGACACACATGTGAGCTATCTAAGGAAAGGTGTATGATTTTGATAAAGTCTTATCAAAGCATCTCGTATCAGAAAACTGAACTTTGGTAAGAAAGTCAATAAAGTATTGATTTCTAGAAGTCCAGCTGATTTTTGGGTACATGTCAAAGCTAGTGGGAGCATAAAGTGTGTTGCTAGTTAAATTATAATTATCATGTTAGTGGGAGCATGATTATTATGTTACGTGTTGCAAGTTAGCAATGTTAATTATAGAAAACAAAAGTTTCAATTCGCTTTGAAAAGTTGTTTTGCTATAATTAAGGGAGAGGATTTTATACTTCATTCCAATTATACAAGCTTATATTGAGATTTTAAACAACTTTAGTCAAAGACATATATATATATATATATATATATATATATATATATATATATATATATATATATATATATATATGAATGTTATGTTGGAATGGTTCAACATAAGGAAATTCTATATATGTTGCTTTCTTAAAATTCGATTATGATTACGACATCCCTCTTCATAGTTCGAATTGTGAGAACATGGCAAATAAAAATTTTATAGCACGACTCGTGTCCCATATGCTTCGGGTATAGGATCGATTACATCCATTCTAAATTTTCCAAATTCTTAGGGCATTAAGAGGGAAAAAGGAATAGAACCGGATATGACTATAATGATTAAACAATTGTCGAAGACAATCTGAGGTTTACCAAAGATTCGTCACTCGTGGACAATTGGAAGTATAATGTAAAATTTGGAAAGACCATATTGACATATTTTGAAAAGAGGTAACTCTTGTTCAGAAGTGATAGTCAAAATGGTAATATGGAATTGTTTTCATAGGTGGAAGTTATTCTCTGAATCTATGTAAGATTAGAATGCAAAGAAGGATGTTCAAAGGAATGTACTTTGAATATGAGACTTCGTTTCCATGGAATTGATCTCCATTGGAATACTTTGTAATTTCTGTTGCCAAGTCTTTGTGACTTTTATGCATAGTCATTACAAGAAAATCATTGCATATAAGTTTAGAATCTAACAGATTACAGTAAATGGAAAGAGTTTGGTATTCTTAGATTTACAAAATGGATTGGGATTGTGAAATAAGCACCATTGGAGTCGTGTTCAATTGATCTATTTCACAGAAGAAAGGGCCATAGGTAAACATAGTGTGCATGCTTGGAGCATGGCATGACTATTGTTTTAATTCAAGTATTAAGTTGATAATTCGAAAAATTACATGAATAATGAGCAATCAATATGGTGCTTATATAAAAGATGTTTTTTATTTACTCTCAACGTGTTGGGGCCATATAGGATTAGTATTATTCTTGTGTTTCACTTTGCAAGTTTTGACTTCCAAAATAATTATTTTATTCAAACTCTCCACAGTCGGTCATACGTTGGAAGTAGGTATTGAATTAAGACTGTCATGAATCTGGTTTATAAGATTTGTCTACGGTGCATTAGACATAGCAATGGTTGCTACAACATTCATGAGTGCTCATAAGTTTTGAGTATTGGATTAAACCCACGCTCATTTGAATCGCTTCATGGATTTTATCATGAGTGAATCATGAGACGATAATATCTTATATTCTTCAAGCCTAGAGATATGAGTTGTTGACTATGAGTTGGTTATACATTGATTGTACGAAAACGCATCAGTAACTTGATGTTATAAAACGTGCCATTGTGTATGATTCAAAAAGTAGTTAGTACAAGCATATGAGTCGAAGTTTATCAATTCCTTTTACCTCATAAGGATAAAAGTGATATCTGTGGGCCCCTCGATGATTTAGTGATGACACCCCTAAGTGCTTGGCCAAGCCTGGACTGATTTGATTTGTTCAATTAGTCAGTTGTCATAAATAGAAATCGGGAAACAACAAATGGACTGAGAGAATGATTATAATCCATGTCTCAGTCCATATGATATCTAGAATGGAGGAATATATGATCACTTATCTAATGGACGCGTCATTTGATTTGTTCAGAGTTTGACAGCGGCTTTAAGAGCTACGATTGCTAGTCGGGTTATGAAGTTGTACTTACAATAATAGTTGTAGACTTATCCAAGTGGGAAACTGTTGGATTAGATTTCTAAGCCCATAAGTATTATTGGTATGTACTTGACCCGAGAGTAGCATGGTCCATTTGGGTTGCATATCATCAGGACAATTTGTTAGGATGGATTCTTGAGAGAAGGTTATATATGATTTATTAATACATTATAAGTACTATTATATTAATATGAAATCATATGGTTTTAATTAGTATTGATCAAGAATTAATTTGGAATTGAATAGTGATCAAAAAGAGACTAATTAAATATATGGGGACTAATTATGTTAATTAGTTATATTTATATGTGTTGGGCTTATGATCCGTGTTGGACCAAGTTTATGTATGGATACATAAAGAGTTGGGCCACATGAACCATGGATCATAAAACCCATGGGTATGGGTTTGGGTTTTATCCATGACTCTTAGAATTCAACACATATAAATACATATATGATGACCTAAAAACCGCCAACCCTAGTGTGTGGGTGCATGTTCTTGGAGTTCATGAAGGTTTTAGAGTGCATGGAGATTCTCTCTCAAGTCCTACCTTTTTCCTTGATGTGTTGTGATTGCACTTGAGGCTTCCACACTATTGGGGTAAGCTCTTAAGGCCAAATGCATCAAGACTTCCAGCCATATGAAAAGGTATGTTACATTAACTAATATCTTGTGTAGTTTACATCTTTGTATGCTAGTTATAGGCTTAATACCTTGGAAACACCTTTGCATGTATAATTAGTGAAAACATAGATCCAAGGTATTTAGGGTTGCATGAACACCTTACGAGTGTTAGAATGCTCAAAATCCAACACTTTATTCCATCCTATCACTCAAACAAAACCATGAATAAAAAAGGACTAGAACAACTTAGATCTAAGAGAATAAACAATAAAGGTAGAATCTCGAATCCTTACAAATGGTCTAGAAGGTGATATCCAAGATGAGAAGGTGTTGTTTGCTTGATCCGTATACCAAATTTCCTTCTACTTCCTTCAAAGAGCACCAAAACCACCAAAATGAGCCAAAACCACCAAGATGGACTGGGTTTAGGGTTTTTGAGGTTTAAGAGAGATGGAGGCTGAGAAATGAACTCTAAATTCGAGTTTAGGGTGCTTAAATACGAAGAAAACCCTAAAATATCATGAGCTTCGGCTACAGCCCTTGTCACGCCGTGACTACTTATGTATTATGTCGTGACTAGTCATCCCTGAAACGCGTTCTTCATTTGGCTGGTCATGTCATCACCCCCCTATGGTCATGTCGTTACACCAAGTTTTTTTCCAAAACCAATCCTTTGACTCCTTAATGCCCTAAACCGATTCATTATGGAAAAAAAGTGTTACAACTCTCCCCCACTGAAATTAGATTTCATCCTTGAAATCAGTCTTTACCGAGAACTCCTGAAACACCCTCCGGACTTCTTATGGTTTATTCTAAGGCTACTTCCTACCAACAGTCAAAGTCACTTCGGGCAGCAGAGACTACAATCACAAACATATATATTTATGAAACTACGTGCATAACCCAACCCAAGCGGAATCTTCCAGAAGATCAAATTCATGACTGCAACAATACTTGAACAATGCTTAAAATAAACGCTTTCCTTTAATCCTAAAAGCCTCTTTGATCCTTAGCGTGAAAATAGGTGACTCAGAGAAGAGACAACATTAATTCCTTATAGCTAAATCACATCAAGAAGCATAAGCCTTAACCATAATCTGAGAACCTAAAAATCATGTATGACTTCCAGATATACAGGACCATACGAACCTCAACCATGTTGATCGCGATTCGCGGGTCTGATCTGACGATGATATGACAATCCGAACAACCCTTAAGTCTAAATAGAGTAGCAATGAAACATACCATGATAGATCTAATTCCATCTATCTCAAATTCAAAATTTTATTTAAAGTTATCAAGTACATACTTAACTTCTATCACATACCCAAACCGGATGGCGGAAGTGTCTGGGGGTGGAACAAGAATTACGGTATCACAATAATTGTATACATAGAAACACAAGTACATAAACAACCATACCATCATATGATTATATCAGTTACATGATTTAAATGTTAATTAGTATCAAAATACATTACAATATTTTCATGTTATCAAATATAGTTGTTCCCATAATGATATTTGGTGTCTTGTCTTCAAAAGTAGCTCCACTGATCCGAGCTTAACTATTTCCTGAGATTACATGTCGTGTTAAAGTCAACATAAATTTGGTGAGTTCATAAGAGTTCAGTTGTAAAAAAATCCGATATTTTTCCATAGATGAAAATCGTATCTCCGTCTTGTAAAAAGTTTTGTATTTGTACGCCTTCAGCGTAAAAGAAGAATGTATGTGTGTAGTATGCATCCAAGAGCATTTATAGAATAAAATTTCCAATAACTTCTAAACTTATAAAAAGTGTGACTTGTCATGTGATTCTTATTATCCAAAAATCGAGTGTATAAGTAAATAACTGTAACGACCGCAGATCCGGGCTAGTCAATTTAGAGATAATAGGGGTCAAAACGACTTTTTGACAAAAGATTATTTAGAATGAATAATGTTAACCAAGTTTTATAATATGTCTCAAGGGTTTCGTACATATAAAGAGCGCCGAAATTCGAGTTATAACGAAGAAGTTATGACCCGTCGAAGTTTCGCGACAGAACCGGCACGGCACCGGGAACACGTAAATAGTGAATTTACGATAGATCGAATTTTAGCCTTAGTAATCTAAATGAAACTCGTAGAATATATTAACCTGAGAGCATCCATAAAAAGAACACCCAAATCTGACTTCATATGAGGAAGTTATGATTTTTCGAAGTTTCAGTTTAGCGGTGTACGGCCCGAAACTCGAATTTTAGTTCGAGCGGTTTTTGGCCTACATGAACTAAATGAGAGT
The DNA here is from genome assembly GCF_051521515.1 of Lactuca serriola. NCBI lineage: Eukaryota > Viridiplantae > Streptophyta > Magnoliopsida > Asterales > Asteraceae > Lactuca > Lactuca serriola. The sequence goes on along the minus strand of NC_136411.1, from coordinate 168,787,502 downwards.
TGAAGATCTCATTAATAGGAACTCAACGGTAAAAAGACAGATGAAAACGGAGTCCGTGTGATGGAGTTACGAATTCTTCACGATCATTTAACAGCCTAAACTCCTCTTACTGTTAAATTTAAGATTGGTCGAGAATTAGCTGATATAGTCTAAATGAAAGTTGTAGATATTGTTTTTACCTATGCGTGGATATAAAGAACATCGAAAATAGAGTTCGTATGCGAAAGTTATGAATTTTTTAAAATCGGCTAATTTCCACCCTATGTGCGATGCCACCTGTCAGCACCAGGCTGTGCCTGGCTGTAGCCAGCCTGGCTCACGACGTGAGTGACCCTCCAGCCTCCTATAAATAAGAGGTGAAGCCCTCTTCATTCCTCACACCTCCCCTCACTTCCCTCTCTCTCTCTAGAACTTCTCTCTAGCCCCGAAACCCCCTGAAACCCCCCGAAAAGCCTAGGGAACCTCCCTAGCATGAGGCGGAAGCTCCGGAGTGCCCGACGGCTCTAAGAAGAAGAGTCTTTCGGCTCAGGAACACTGCTCCAGCGGCGTCCGGTTTTGAGAAAAACCTATTGTAAGTGAGCTACGCCTATGCTGTTTTTAATATAGTTTTTATTTAATTATAATAACGTTATTAAGAACTTATAATAAATACTTGGGCTATTATTATGGGTTATATAAGTATTGTTTAACGCTTATATAATAGTAATAATAGCTAGACTATTAATTAGTCTCGGTGAATATTAAACTAAACCCTAGTGGTAATGATACAAGGTTTTCTCGAGGGGAATTGTTTTAAGAGTAACGAAGCGTTGTCTGAATTCATAATCACCACCTTTTCAAGTGAGTGCATAGTTGCTTTCAGCTTACACATAGATATGAAGTATTTTATATAATTTACGTGTTGTGTGTGCATATTGTTTGTATACTTTCTATCTATGTTGCATGAACAATTTTTATACATGTTTTAAATAATTTAAACTGTATATGTATTTTATATCTACAAAAGGTGTTGGGTAAAATATGGGTAGATGTAATAGTTGTCGTGTGACAAAATAAAATGATGAGAGACCTCGTTATAGATGTTATTGATGATCCAATCATCTAGCGGAGTATAGATGACGACCACAAACTATTCTAGACAGTCCAGTGGAACGCTAGCAGGCTCGCAACCTGTAGGTGTTTATTTGAACTGCATGTTTATTTGAACTGTGTGCTCACCAGGTGTACTCCATCCCCCACATGGTTTCCTTAAGTACATTTATTGCTGAGGAATCCTCTTAGCATTAGTGTCCATCCCGATGATGATCCTTAGGCTAGGTCCCTTATGATAGGTGTTTAGGGATGTAATGAGAGGATAATGGGAATGGGTAATCGGGTTATTGTTGATTGATGAAATTAATAAACTTATTTATTGTGGGTTGAAAACTCTATGTGCTCACTAGGCTCCCAAGCCTGACTTACTCAGTTTCTTGTATTACAGGTAGTGGCGCGTGAGCATAGATGTGATGTCTTGGGATGAGAGATTAAGGGATTTTAGGCCTGTAAATATGGAATAATGTAATAAGGCCTATGTTGTATTGTTTATGCTTTTGATCTGTATCGAACATGACATCCCGAGTCTTTTTAATGAAATACATTTCTATGGAAATGCTTTTGATAAATCTTTATCATATTTTGTATTGGGATAAATTCCGCAACACTTTTATTTAAAATGTTACTCTAATTTTCAAACAAAGCATAAACAAAATCGCTCTTTTCTGGCCGTGAAAATGGTGATGTCACAATAACCATACTTATAAATGTAGTATATAAGTAAATAACCATACATATAAATGTTGTATATAACTGTATAAGTAAATAATCATATTTATAAACTTGGTGTATAAGTAAATAACCATACTTATAAATGTGGTGTATAAGTAAATAACCATACTTATAAATGTAGTGTATAAGTAAATAATCATACTTATAAATGTTGTGTATAAGTAAGTAACCATACTTATAAATGTGTTTTGCACTAGATTTTCACTATTCGATGTTATAGTGAGTCCCTATAATCGAGTTATCGACTGTAATGCTTCCCGCCACGACGCTTCTTCGGATATCATGAAATGTTAAGACAATTGTCACCCTTGACCCGTCGATCGTGCTTGTAGCTAGCAACCATAGGTGGGGGTTGTCAATCCCATATATATCTATACACAATTATCCCGCTCATTTAAGATTTAACGATTATAAGGTCGGGACTTAGCGTAATGGTTGAAGAAATGTCTCACATAACCCGTCGAAAGTATGTTATTCCATGTTGTAAATGAAATCGAAGTTTTCCTATGTTCAAAGTTTTGTTCTACAAGTATGTTGGTTACCTAGTGTGTATTAGTATTACCCAATGGATAATGGTATTATCCATGGGGTAATGGTTTTATCCAATGTCTAAACACAAAGTTTTAATCTTTTAAAACGAGACTTTTGGTAAAAATATTAGTTTTCGTTTATCCAATGTCTAATAATATTGTCCAATGGATAAAGATATTATCCACCATACAATAGAACCAATATTAGAAACTTGTGCATATGAAAGAATGAGACTTGTGTGCTTTCCTTGAAAACATGAATATATGTATATATTGTTGGATTAGGTGTCTAAGTTCATAACTATTTCTGGGATGTACTTGACCCGGTTGGCATGGTCCATTTGGGTTGCATGATATTGCAACACTTGGATAGACTAAATGAGAGAAATGACACTTAAGGATTATTAATATATTATAAGTTATAATATATTAATAATATTATTTAATTACTATTGATCAAATAATTAAATTGGAATTAATTAAGTGATCAAAAAGAGACTAATTAAATATATGGGGTTGATTGTGTAAATAATCTATTCTTATATAGTGGGCTAACGATCCATGGTTTGTATGGATTGGGCTAAAACCCATAAGGTGATCCATGGATAATCCATGGAGGTTACAAACCCATGGATCATGGAATATGAAAAGCCATGACAATTAGGGTTTACATGGTGTAACCCTACTTGTTCCACAACTATATAAAGACCCCTAGTCTAGCAAAATCGGCACTACTTGTACAAGTTAGAGGGATAGCCGATTTTGAGGTTAAGTGAACTTCTCTCAAGTCGATTCCAAGAGTTGTAGTGTTGTGTGAGACAATTGAGGCATCACACTTCAAGTGCTAGGCTCACAAGGTTCTCAAGGAATCCAAACTACAAAAGGTATGTTCTTCTTCTAGCATTTATGTTTAAAAGTTCCCCATGCTATGTTAGATAGTTGAAGAACCTTGGAAAATCAAATTTGCATTTATCTTAGTCAAACATAGATCCAAGGTTTCTAGGGTTGCATGTACACCTTAGGAGTGTTAGAATGCTCAAAAACCCTTTAGTGGTATCAGATCCTAGGTTTATTTTCTTGATACTTGATGCTACATGTTTTTTCAAAAGTTGAAATTCTGCATTTTTTGGCATCTGACGGATCGCCACGACATGGCAGTCTTCACCACGACGTGGTGATGCCCCTGTATGCAGAATTTCGGGGTTTTCCTTAGTATTAGATGAGGATCATTACCCTAAACTGTTTTTTGAACCTTAAAACCTATTTTTGATGTGGTAATGATTATGCTAATCCAATTTCAAAGGTTATTATCAAATTTTCAATCTTTTTATGGTTTATTTATGATTCTTGAAATTGTTGATATGAATGTTCATGAACTTATGAGTTTAGAAGATCATAGGAATTATTTGTAAATTTCTTGTTAGTTTAAATTATTGATCATTATGTGTTTTAATGGAATCCATAATTTGTCCTCAAGTTATGGATTACCAAAAGTCTCTCTTTTAAAGTCCATTATGAAACACATAGGTTACATAAAATGAAAAATCTCTCATTTTAATAAACCATTAATCTATAAGTTATGAAAGATGAAAAGTTTTGAAAGTTACAAAACTTGCCCTCAAGTTTTGGAACATGTAAAGTCACTTTAAAAACTTTAGTTCCAACCCTTAGAATTTTAAAAGTTAAAATTCAACCCTTATACTTTATAATATTATAAGTTTAATAATAATTATATATGTATAAGAATAAGTCGTTTTACTGTTAGTAGGCCTCATTCACAAAGTCGGTCGATAAGGTGGGTATAAGGTTGCTGCCTATAAAATGGTAGCTTAATGGGTGTCCACTCTCACCCACCGCTTCCTTGATCGGTGGAAGGTCATTAGCCGAACGGGTAAGAAAAGGACTTTAAATCTACATTAAAAGTATTAATGATAAATATAAAGTAACTAAATGTTTATAAATTCCCAGTCTTATTTAATTTAGGAAAATGTGAATAAGGTGCTAACCAATGAAATTACACTTTGCACTTTGCTTAAGTCGATTAGTGGAGTGCGTGTGGTTAACCGACACACTAGCTGGACTTAACAAGGTAGGCAAAGGGTAACTTAATGTTTATTATAGTATCGATGGAGCGCGTGTGGTTAACCGGCACATCGATTGAGGGGTAAACATTAAGGGTACCAAGTAATTTTCATGGTTACTTCACACCTTGTTTTGTGATCCTCGGCATCCCACTCACAAAACCTGAAGAGCACACTCGAGATTGAAACATGTCATTGAAAAGTTCAATGAATCTCAAAGAATCTAGGAGTTTCAAAACCAATTAAAACCTAATAATTTATTTCGTTTTTCATTGTGGAAATTGGTGAATCGTCATTCACCTACCTTTAAATATTTTATAGCTTGGATTACGGCATCCCTTTTCTAAGTTATAAAATATTGTGTTGGGTCCTAGCCTTAATATTTCATATTGGGTGTTATATTAAGGACTTAAATCAACTAACTTGAATATCTCCCATTGTAAATGCCTGGTTTAGACAACAATGATCTTCCCAAATCTCATGGAAATCATACTTCTCTACCTCCACCTCCTCCATTTATTCTCCCTGACCCACTAGCTCGAAGACTTGAAAATTTTAAGGTCACCCAAACCCTACTAGCAATGAAACATAAAGATGGAAGACATGTGTGCACTCATGTATTAGGAATGAAGTCACACATTGACAGGTTGGGAATGTTTGGGTGTCATTTTCCCAAGGAAGTTTGCTATTGACTGGCTTCTCCAGTCACTTCCTGAGTCATATAGTGAGTTCATTAAGAACTACTATGTGACAGATCACGACATGACCCTAATAGATCTATCTTATTTTCTTGTTGCTGCTGAGTCAGAAATGATGTGGCGCAATGGTCAAGCAAATATGGGTGGAAGGTCTATTTCTCAAACTTCCATGGATATTGACAATGGTAACATTGGAAGGCCAGAAAAGCTTTCTCTTCCTAATGGAAAGGGATCGACCTTGGTTGCGAAATTTCCCTAACTACCTGAAAGATCTAAAAGAAAAGGAAAAATCAAAAAGTTTTGACTCTGCTTTAGGATCAAGCAAAGGGAAGCAAACTTAAAGATAGAGTATATTGAATCTGATCGCGAAGATGGATTTCAATCGTATGGTTCGAAGATCGGATTCTTGAGCTACTACTTAGGAGTTATGATAGATTGCTAGAAGATATGTAATAGCATAGTTTTCATTTAAAGTTGCATCGTAAGGAAAAGTTTTTCTGCATTTATAAATAAATAAAATTTTATTTTATTTTATTATATCTCCTTGCAATGGCATTTTATGAAAAATTGATGTTTGTATGGTTTTAGCAATAATGGAAATGTGAATTTGATTCTTCCATTTGTCGTAGTGTCTAAATTTACCAAATAAAGAATATTCTCATCAACCAAGTTTCAATTGGACCGAAACTTGGAATCATACAAGTTGTATAGTACGGTGAATGAGAAATTTCACCTTTGTAAAATTAAGACTAATTCCTTGTTCACATTTATATGTGAGTCAAGTGAAGGACTAAGGGATCGAGTACACATTCTTGTGCATTGGTCAAGTCCACCACAAAATATCGATAAGACTATTCGTCATGATTTACTAAAGTTTAGTAAATATGGTTATACTTACCAGTTTAAATATAATTCTGAAACATTGGAAAAGTTTCGATGTATGGCAGAACGAATGAGAAGAATCAAATTATGTAGAAGGATAAAAGTTTCTCAAATTTGAAAAGATGGGAGAGTACTTTAGTATCATGTTTTTTTTTATCATCTCACTGATTAAGCAACCATATTGCAATTGGTTCTCTAAGGACATCTTAGTGCATTCCTATGGCTAAGAAGAGGAGTCAAGAATTGTTGAAATGGTTAAATCAAGAAGGTGAGTCATACTTCGTTTCAAAACAATTCTTAGAGTCATACTCCAAGATTGTAACTTGAGTGATATATCTTAAAGAAAGGTTTATAACACTTGTCAAATGTAAGAGTAAAAGTGTCCTAGTCTTGTATATTTGAAATTGGTAAGTTGTGATGTTTTTGATAAAACAAAGACCAACTAAGGCCAATTGTGTGAAGTGTTTGTCTTGATAAAGAATCCGCACTATCTCTTGAATATTTGGCAAGTGAGTCTTATATGTCAAGAGGACAATAGGAGTCTTAAAGATCTTGGAAAAGCTTCCAGATCTAATCAAGAAGAAAAAACCTATAGTTTATCACTAGCACACGACTTGAGGTTTATAACACATCGTGTTGACATATTCCTATTTCTGTGCCCATTCCAGTTAAATTTAGCTTTGCATATGAGTTCTAAGAGTTCTCAATTGGTTGTATAACAACTTGGAAGCAATGGTAGGCCCTTGTGCTGCCAGATGGAAAGAAGTTAAGACTACACAAGTTCAATCCATAAGAGTTTGGATTTGTCACTAACCTTGTCTTGTGATTATGGTTTTGACAAATTCACATGGATAGGAACACTTACACCATAAAATCTAAAGTGTCATAAGGTTTCTATCCGATTCATGAAAATGATGGTGTGGAAACGCTTTCACTAAGTAGATTTTAAGTAGATAGCAATTGTGATATTTGCATTCTCAAAGTCGTTAGTGGAGCGTGTGTGGTTAACCGACACACTAACATGGGCTTGTGAGAAATGACAAAGGTCTAAACAATTGAGACTATGATTACGACATCCCTTTTCATAGTTCTGAAGTTGTTTAGACACACATGTGTGATATCTAAGGAAAGGTGTATGATTTTGATAAATTTTTATCAAAGCATCTCGTGTCAGAAATATGAACTTTGGTAAGAAGGTCAATAAAGTATTAATTTCTAGAAGTCCAGCTGATTTCTGAGTACATTTCAAAGCTAGTGGGAGCATAAGTGTTATGCTAATAATCATCATGCAAGTGGGAGCATGATAATTATAATAAGTCTTGCAAGTTAGCAATGTTAATTATAGAAAACAAAAGGTTTCAATTGGGAAAAAGTTGTTTTGCTATAATTAAGGGAGAGGAAATTATACTTAATTTGAATTCTAAAAGCTTAGATAGATTAAGGTTTTATTCATCTTTAGTCAAGGATATATATATATATATATATATATATATATATATATATATATATATATATATATATATATATATATGAATTTTATGTTGGAATGGCTCAACATAAGGAAATTCTATATATGGGTACATTATTTGCGTTCTAAAATTCGATTATGATTACGACATCCCTTTTCATAATCTAAATTATGAGAACTTGGCAAATAAAAATCGAAATATTATAGCAAAAGACTGGTCTAGTATCATGTCTTTATGAATCGTGTCCCATATGCTTCGGATATAAGATCGATTGCATGTGCTATAATATTCATTTGTTCTAAATTTTCCCAAATGCCCAGAGCATTAAGAGGGAAAAAGTACTAGAACTAGATATGACTAATTTGATTAAGCAATTGTCAAGGACAATCTTAGGTTTACCAAAGATTGGGTGCTCAAGGACAGTTGAAAGTATAGTGTTAATTTTGGAAGGATCATATTAACATATTCTGAAAAGAGTCAACTCTTGTTCAGGAGTAATAGTCAAAAGGGGAATATGGAAATGTTCCCATAGGTGGAAGTTATTCATAAAATATGTGTAAGATTAGGAAACTTAATGCAAGAAGAATGTTCAAAGCAATGAACTTTGAATATGAGACTTCGTTTCCATGGAGTTGATCTCCATTGGAATACTCTGTAATGTGTGTTGACAAGTCTTTGTGACTTTATGCATAATCATTACAAGAGGACCAATGCATATAAGTTTAGAATCTAATAGATTTAGGTAAATGGTAGGAATTTGGAGTTCTTGCATTTGCGGTAAGGATTTGGGATTGTGAAATGAGTATCATTGGAAATATGTTCAATCAATCTATTTCACAGAGTAAAGATCATAGACAAACTTAATGTGCATACTTGGTGTATGGCATAACTAATGTTTGGAAAAACATAGTGCCCATACTTGGTGTATGGCATGACTAGTGTTTAGAAAAAAAAACCATAGTGTACATGTGTGGAGCATGGGACAACTATTGTTTTAATTCAAGTATAAAGATGATAGTTTGAAACAGTATTCAATGAATAATGTGTAATCAATATGTGTTGGGTTTTGAGCATTCTAACAATCCTATGGTGTACATGCAACCCTATAAACCTTGGATCTATGTTTTCTCTATTATACATGCAAATATTAAATATTCCAAGGTTTCATCCTAACTAGCATATTATGAAGCACCTATACTATAAAGTTCTAGTTAGATGACATACCTTTTGATGTAGCTTGATGTCTTCAAACTTTAAGAGCTTAGCCCCAATAGTGTATAAGCCTCAAGTGGAATCACAAATCACCAAAACACCTTGGAAGACTTTGAGAATAAGAATACTTTGGTTCTCTCTAGTGAAATAGGCTAGCCCTCTTAGTGTACCTACACTAGTGCCAATTTCACCAACCAATGACATCTTTATATAGTGTGGAGACTAGGGTTAAACCCATGACCTTTCATTTCATATGATCCATGGGTTAAACACTCCATGGACTATCCATGAAAGCTTAGCCCAACCTAAATGAACTTGGCCCATTCCATATATATATATATATATATATATATATATATATATATATATATATATATATATATATATATATATATATATATATATATATATATATATATATATATATATAAGAGTCCATATTTAATTAGTTCATTTTGATCACTTAATTAATTCTAAATTAAGTCTTGATCAATACTAATTAAATAATATGATTCCATATTAATATATTAGAACTTATAATATATTAATATAAATCATAAATATACTATTCTCAAAAAAACTATCCATATAAATTGTGTCGGTGAAGTGCAACCCGAATGGACCATGCCGGGTCGAGTCAAGTACATACCAAATATAGTTATGGACTTAGTCATTAATCCAACAGTCTCCCATTTGGATAAGTCTAAAACTATTATTGAGTATGACTTCAAAACCTAACTGGCAATCGTAGCTCTTAAAGCCGCTGTCGAACTCTGATCTTGTCAACGAACTCTGCCCTTTGTCAATGACTTGTCCATTAGATAAGGGATCATATATTCCTCCATTCAAGATATCATATGGACTGAGACATGGATTATAATCATTCTCTTTGTCCATTTGTTGTTTCCCGATTTCTGATTTATGACGACTGACTGATTGAACAAATCAAATCAGTCCTGGCTTGGCCAAGCACTCACATGTGTCATCATTAAATCATCGATGGGCCCACAGATATCGCTTTTATTCCGAAGATAAAAGTAATGGATAAACTTTGACTCATATGGCTTGCTCTGCTACTTGTTGAATCATACACAAAGGCACGTTTTATAACATCGAGTTACCAATGCGTTTTCGTGCAATCAATGTACTATCAACTCATAGTAACAACTCATATCTCTAGGTTTGAAGAATATAAGATATTATCGTCTCATGATCACTCGTGATAAAATCCATGAAGTGATTCAAATGAGCGCGGGTTGAATTCAATACTCAAAACTTATGAGCACTCATGAGTGTTGTAGCACAACTTTGTCCACCAACTTGGACCTCTACAAGCCAACCCATGACAGTCTTGATTCATATCTACTTCCAACATATGACCGAATGTGGATGGTTTGAATAACTTAGTCATTCCGAAAAAATAACCTAGTTATTATGGAAGTCAAAACATGCAAAGTGAAACACAAGAATAAATGAATCTAATATGGTATCAAAACCTATGAATATAAATAAAACACTTTCTATTTATCACCATACTGATTACTCATTATTCATTGTTTCGGTTTTATCAAAACCTATGAATATAAATAAAACACTTTCTATTTATCACCATACTGATTACTCATTATTCATTGTTTCGGTTTTATCAACTTTATACTTGAATTAAAAAACACTAGTTGTCCCATGCTCCAAGCATGTACACTATGTTTTTCTTAAACAATAGCTTTTCCATACACCAAGTATGCACTCTATGTTTGTCTATGATCCTTACTTTGTGAACTAGATCGATTGAACATAATTTCAATGATTCTCTTTTCACACTCCCAAATCGTTGTCTTAAATGTAAGAACTCCAAATTCCTATCATTTATCGAAGTATGTTTAGTTTTTAAACTTATATGCATTGTTCCTCTTGTAATGATTATGCACAAAGCCACAAAGGCTTGGCAACAATCATTACACAGTATCCCAATGGAGAGCAATTCCATGGAAATGATGTCTCAGATTCAAAGCGCATTACTTTGAACATGCTTCTTGCATTAAGTTTCGTTAACCTTACACAGATTTTTTCCACTTATGAAGACAACTCTATATTCCCATTTTGACTACCACTTCTGAACGAGAGTTGTCACTTTTCAGATTATGTCAATATGATCCTTCCAATATTAACAGTATACTTCCAACTGTCCTTGAGCAACCAATCTTTGGTAAACCTTAGATTGTCCTGAATAAGAGTTGCCAGTTTTCATATATATATTCTTGACTAAAGGTGATTAAAATCTCAATATAAGCTCTTTAGAAAGATTATAAACTCAATCTAATCTTTTTAGAATTGAAATGAAGTATAATTTCCTCTCCCTTAATTATAGCAAAACAACTTTTTCAACCCCTGCAACCTCACGAATTGAAACTTTTGTTTTCTATAATTAACATTGCTAACTTGCAATTCTTATCATAATTATCATGCTCCCACTAACATGATGATTATTAGCATAACACTTATGCTCCCACTAGCTTTGACATGTTTCAATACTTTATTGACATTCTTACCAAAGTTCAGATTTCTGATACTAGATTGCTTAGATAAGGTTTTATCAAAATTATACACCTTATCTTAGATAGATCACAAGTGTGTCTAAACAATTTCAGGACTATGAAAAGGGATGGCGTAATCATAGTCTCAATTGTTTAGACCTTTTGCCTTTTCTCATAAGTCAATGTTAGTGTGCTGGTTAACCACGCACGCTCCACTAACGACTTTGAGAACTGCAAATATCACAATTGCTATCTACTAAAAATCTACTTAGTGAAAGAATTTCCTCACCATCATTTTCATGAATCGGAGAGAAATCTTATGTCCCTTAGATTTTATGGTGTATGTGTTCTTATCCATGTGAATTTGTCAAACCATAATCACAAGACTATGTTATTGACAAATCCTAACTCATATGGATTGAACTTGTGCAATCCTAACTTCTTGCCACCTGGCAGCTCAAGAGCCTGTCATTGCTTCTAAGTAGCTATGCAAGCAATTGAGAACATGTAGAACTCAAATGTATAGCCAATTTAACTGGAATGGGCACAGAAATGTCAACAAGGTAGGTTATAAACCTCTAGTTGTGTGCTAGTGATGAAATATAGGTTTTATTCTTAATTACTTCTTGAAACCCTTTCAGGATCTTTTAGACTCCCACTTTCTCCTTGACCTATAAGACTTTCTTGCCAAATATTCAAGAGATAGTAAGGATTCTAATCAAGACAGGCACTTAACACAATTGGCCTTAGTTGGTCTTTGTTTTATCCAAAACATCACAACTTACCAATTTCAAATGTACAAGAGTAGAAAACTTTTACTCTTACATTTGAAAAGTGTTTTAAACCTTCTTTAAGACATGTCACTCAAGTTACAATCTTAGAGAATAACTCTAATAATTTTTTTTGGAACGAAGTATGAATCATCTTCTTGATTTAACCACTTCAACAATTCATAACTCCTCTTCTTAACTATGAGAATGCACTTAGAGGGTGAATTGCGATAAGGTCTCAAAATCATTGAGATGATCTTAAAACATGATAGTAACGTACTCTCCATCTTTTCAGATTTGAGAAACTTTTTATCCTTCTGCTTAATTTGATTCTTCTTATTCGTTCTGTCATACATTGAAGCTTTTCCAATGTTTCAGAATTATACTTAAGCTTGTAAGTATAACCATATTTACTAAACTTTAGTAAATCATGACGAATAGTCTTATCGTTCTTTTGTGGTGGACTTGACCAGTGCATAAGAATGTGTACTCGATCCCTTAGTCCTTCTCTTGAGCCACATATACATGTGAACACGGAACTAGTCTTAATTTTCCAAGGTTGAAAATTCTCATACATCACACTCAACACCTTGTATGATTCCAAGTTTCGATCCAATTGAAACTTGGGTGATGAGAATCTTTCCTTATTTGTTAAATTTAGACACTACCACAAATGAAAGAATCAAGTCCATTTTCCAATGTTGCTATCAATGGAATCATATAAGCAACACTTTTTTCACAAATTCCATTGTAAGGATATTTAAAGTAAATAAAATCAAATATTTTCCTTTTATTTTAAAAACTTTGAGGAAAAACTATCCTTACAGTGCAAAGCACATGAAAACTTTGTTGTTATCTATTCTTAAGCAATATATCATAACTCCTAAGAAGTAGCTCAAGAATCCGATCTTCAAACTATGCAATAGAAATCCATCTACGCGATCAGATTCAACATACTCTTTCTTTAAGTTTCTTCACTTTTCTTTGATTCTTAAAACATCAACATGTGACCCGGTCACATCATGTATCAATAATCTCAGAATAGAAACTTAGCAGAGTTAGATAGTGGACTTTACCTGAAGTAGAGACAAACTTATTGACTTTACCAGCCTTATGATCTTTCAGGTAAATTTGGCAGCTTCGCAACCAATGCCTCTTCCTTTGGAAATTTAACATATAGACCCTTTGGTAATGGTACATGGGACTATCACAGACTTAGTCTTTCTCTTTACCATTTGGTCAACCGAGTTGACTATGGCCGATCCCTTTCTATTGGGAAGAGAATGTTTTTTCTGGATTTCCAGTGTCCATAAAGTTTTGGGAAGTCGATCTTCTAATCAAGTTTGCTTTACTAGCCTTCCAAATCATTACTGATTCAGAAGCACCAAGCAAATAGATAAGATCATTAAGGATCTTTTCATAGTCTGTTTCATAGGAGTCCCAAAAGAACTCACTATGTGACTTAGAAAGTGACTGAACCACCAACTTTCTCAAGACTTTGACACCCAACTCTCCTGGCTTGTCAATATGTGACTTCATCTCCAAGATGTGATCACACATAGACCTTGCTTGCCAATAGGGCTTGAGTGACCTTGAACTTGTAGGTTAGGGAGAATAATTGGAGTAGGTGGAGGAAGTGAAGTTCCAAGAGATTTGGGAATATCATAGATGTCTGAACAAGACATCTTTTGGGAGATATTCAAGATAGTTGATTTAAAGTCTTTAATATAAAACCCAATATGAAATATTAAGGCTAGGACCCAACAAACTATTTTATAACTTGGAAGAGGGATGCCGTAATCCAAGCTATAGAATATTTGAAGGTAGGTGAATGACACATCACCAATTTCCACCATGAAAAACGAAATAATTTATTAGGTTTTAATTGGATTTGAAACTCCTAGATCTTTGAGATTCATTGAACTTTCAATGGCATGTTTCAATCTCGAGTGTGCCCTTCAGGATTTGTGACTGGGATGCCGAGGATCACAAAACAAGGTGTGAAGTAACCATGCAAATTATTTGGTACCCTTAAGTGATTACCCCTCAATCGATGTGCCGATTAACCACACACGCTCCACCGATACTATGATAAACATTAAGTTACCCTTTACCTACCTTGTTAAATACAAGTTAGTGTGTCGGTTAACCACACACGCTCCACTAACCGACTTAAACAAAGTGCAAAGTGTAATTTCATGGATTAGCACCTTATTCACATTTTCCTAAGTAACTAAGATTGGGTATTTATGAAAGGTTTAGTTACTTAGTATTTATCATTAATACTTTTAATGAAGGGATAATTTATAGTCTTTGTCCTACCCGTTCGGCTAACGACCCTCCACCGGTCAAGGAAGCGGTGGATGAGAGTGGACACCCATTAAACTGCCATTTTATATGCAGTAACCTTATACCCCCTTTATAGATTGGCTTTGTGAATGAGGCCTACTAACGGTAAGACTGACTTGCTCTTATATATATATATATATATATATATATATATATATATATATATATATATATATATATATATATATATATATATATATAGTATTAACTTATAATATTATAAAGTATAAGGGTTGAATTTTAACTTTTAAAATTCTAAGGGTTGGAACTAAAGTTTTAATCATGACTTTACTTGTTCCAAAACTTGAGGGCAAGTTTTGTAAACTTTCAAAACTTTTCATTTCTTGTAACTTATGAATTTGATTGAGTATTAAAAATGAAGAATCTTCATTTTTATAACTCTTGTGTTCTTTTAATGATTTTTATTAAAGTGTGACATTTGGTTTTCCATAACTTGAGGACAAGTTATGGACTCCATTAAAACACATAATGACCATGAATTAAACTACCAAGTAGGTTATAAACAATTCCTATGATCATCTAATCTTCATAAGTTCAAGAACATGAATATGAACATTTCAAGAATCATAAATTACTCATAAAACTTGTAATTTTTTATAATAGCCATTGTAAATGTATTAGCATAAACATTACACCATCTAAAACAAGTTTTATAACACCAAAACAGTTTAGGGTAATGTTTCTAGTCCATTTCCAGCAGCAAAAATCGAAAAACTGGACACTGCAGCCTCTACTCGTCAAGTGCATGAACAGACTCGACGAGTAGCATGCATTTCTTCATGGACTCGTCGAGTCCCCCCATGGACTCGACGAGTTCATACGAGCAGTGAACAAAAACTTCGATTTTTAAGCAGTTTAAGCAAGTATAAGAAGAAAACAAGCCTAGGCTCTGATACCACTGTTGGGTTTTGAGCATTCTAACACTCCTATGGTGTACATGCAACCCTATAAACCTTGGATCTATGTTTTCTCTATTATACATGCAAATATTAAATATTCCAAGGTCTCATCCTAACTATCATATTATGAAGCACCTATACTACAAAGTTCTAGTTAGATGACATACCTTTTGATGTAGCTTGATGTCTTCAAACTTTAAGAGCTTAGCCCCAATAGTGTGTAAGCCTCAAGTGGAATCACAAATCACCAAAACACCTTGGAAGACTTTGAGAATAAGAATACTTTGGTTCTCTCTAGTGAAATCGGCTAGCCCTCTTAGTGTACCTACACTAGTGCCAATTTCACCAACCAAGGACATCTTTATATAGTGTGGAGACTAGGGTTAAACCTATGACCTTTCATTTCATATGATCCATGGGTTAAACACTCCATGAACTATCCATGAAAGCTTAGCCCAACCTAAATGAACTTGGCCCATTCCATATATATATATATATATATATATATATATATATATATATATATATATATATATATATAAGAGTCCATATTTAATTAGTTCATTTTGATCACTTAATTAATTCTAAATTAAGTCTTGATCAATACTAATTAAATAATATGATTCCATATTAATATATTAGAACTTATAATATATTAATATAAATCATAAATATACTATTCTAAAAAAAACTATCCATATAAATTGTGCCGGTGAAGTGCAACCCAAATGGACAATGTCGGATCGGGTCAAGTACATACCAAATATAGTTATGGACTTAGACATTAATCCAACAATATGGTGATAAATAAAAGATGTTATATTTATATTCATAAGTTCTGAGACCATATTTGATTCGATTATTCTTGTGTTTCACTTTGCATGTTTTGACTTCCAGAGTAAATAGGTCGTTCTTCCCGAATGACTAAGTTATTCAAACCATCCAAAGTCGGTCATATTTTGGAAGTAGATATGAATCAAGATTGTCATGAAGTTGGATTGTAGATGTCCAAGGTATGGGACATAGCACGAGTTGCTGCAACATTCATGAGTGCTCATAAGTTCTGAGTATTGGATTCAACCCACGCTCACTGGTATCACTTCATGGAATTTATCTCGAGTGATCGTGAGACGGTAATATCATATAAGTCTTCAAACCTAGAGATATGAATTTTTGCCTATGATTTGGTTATACATTGATTGTACGAAAACGCATTGGTAACTCGATGTTATAAAACGTGCCTTTGTGTATGATTCAACAAGTAGTAGAACAAGCATATGATTCGAAGTTTATCTGTTCCTTCTTGGATTAGAAGCGATATCTGGGCCCCTCGATGATTTTTTGTTGACCCATGTACCGGGCCCGGTCAGAACTAAGTTGATGTGTTCAATTAACTTCTGTGTCAAACAAATCGGAAATCGGGAAACAAACTGATGGACAATAAGTAAGACATTGTTCCATGTATTTGTCCAACTGATATCTAGAACAGAGGATTATATAATCACTTATCTTAAATGGCGTATCATCGTCATCTCAATTCCGCGAGACCTTGAATACGATTGTTGATCGGTTCCTGAAGTTATTCTTGCAGATATAGTTATTAGACTTATCCAAGTGGGAGACTGTTGGATTAGGTGTCTAAGTTCATAACTATTTTTGGGATGTACTTGACTCGGTTGGCATGGTCCATTTGGGTTGCATGGCATTGCAACACTTGGATAGACTAAATGATAGAAAGGACACTTAAGGATTATTAATATATTATAAGTTCTAATATATTAATAATATTATTTAATTAGTATTGATCAAAGAATTAATTTGAAATTAATTAAGTGATCAAAAAGAGACTAATTAAATATATGGGGTTGATTGTGTAAATAATCTATTCTTATATAGTGGACTAATGATCCATGGTTTGTATGGATTGGGCTAAAACTCATAAGGTGCTCCATGGATAATCCATGGAGGTTATAAACCCATGGATCATGGAATATGAAAAGCCATGAAAATTAGGGTTCACATGGTGTAACCCTACTTGTGCCAAAACTATATAATGACCCCTAGTCTAGCAAAATCGGCACTACTTGTACAAGTTAGAGGGCTAGCCGATTTTGAGGTTATGTTAACTTCTCTCAAGTCTATTCCAAGAGTTGTAGTGTTGTGTGAGACATTTGAGGCATCACACTTGAGGTGCTAGGCTCACAAGGTTCTCAAGGAATCCAAACTACAAAATGTATGTTCTTCTTCTAGAATTTATGTTTAAAAGTTCCCCATGCTATGTTAGATAGTTGAAGAACCTTAGAAAATTAAATTTGCATGTATCTTAGTCAAACATAGATCCAAGCTTTTTAGGGTTGCATGTACACCTTAGGAGTGTTAGAATGCTCAAAAACCCTTTATAGATTTCATAAATAGAACATAAACATGCATGTAATAGTATTACCCAAAGGTTAAAAGTTTTATCTAACATATATTAGATCTAGGACCTTTGTGTAAAGTCATTGTCCAAAATTTATTTTGTTTTCATAGCATGTAACCTCTCCCAAAAGTGTAAAATGAGTGAAAACTGGTAGAAAATGGGGTATAAAATCACCTTTTATGCTTTCCCTAGAAGATGGCAAGAAATGGTAGGAAAAAGGAGGTAAGAATCGAGTGACACCTTCTTGAAACTACAAGATCTTGCCTAGGGTTTTTGTTTCAAAAGTAAAAATGAGACAACCAAAAGATGATGATAGAATGGAAAAGAATCTCAAAAATATGAAGAGAAACTTACCAAAATGTCTTGCAAAACACTTGCCAAAGAGTCTTGAATTAGCTAGAGTGCTTCTTGGAGAGTTTAGAGAGAATGAGAGTGAGTTTGAAGGTGTAAAGAGAGAGGGGGAAGCGCCTCTTGGCCGATTTTTATAGGAGGAAAAGGTGGTGCCTTTTGATTAAAATAATCAAGGTAAGGTTCCTTGATTATTAAAATGAAGTATGGTGTTTTGAATATAAAAATCCATGGTAAGGCTTTTTCATTAAAATAATAAAGCATGGTCTTGTGAATATTTAATTCAAGGCACGGCCTATTTGATTTTTTTATAAGAAGATCATGATTATGTTGGGATATCGTGGGTTATATAGGAAAACAAGAGACATAATTTGTCTTCTTATAGTTTTTATAAAAATCTAGCCCCTTTTTATAAAAGTTTGTCATTTTTATAAAAGTGTGGTGGGATTTGAGAAATTGGTAAGTTTTAATAACTAATAAAAATATTGTTATTTAATATTATTAACAATAATATTAACACCTTATGATTAAATTGTTTTTCTCAAATTCGTTGTATGAAATGTGAGCCTTAAACGTGATAACTTTCGTTTTCTTAATGTATGATCTTTCTTTGGTAATTAATCGGAGTATTAAGCTAAATAGTAGACCATATGATGTTTGCAACATGTTTATGGCTTTGTGAACACGTTAACCTCATGTTATAAATATTACCCAATAACCGGCAATATTTGTGTGTTTTATCGAATTGCTACTTTACCGTAGTTTATTGTTCGCAATTAAAGCGTTTATTCGATAATTTATTCAAAATAGTGCATGTAGTATTATAATATTCAATAATACATTAGGGATGTTACGAAAATCACATTTCGCCTTTTTGACCTAATATACGCACAATTGAATTTTGTTGACCCTTGTTGACTTTTGTTGACCAAAATTTAATGGATGCCACAACTTCTTGATCAGTCATCATTATCCCACTACTCCAACGAGCGTAACAATGACAATCTAAAAGAAATTTATGAGCGACAACGGCACTCCCATATGCTCAGGGGTACAACTACTAACTGTAACATCCCAAAAATCAAGGAAAAATTTTCATTTTTCAAAACCAACCAAAAACCGTAAATGTTTACAAAACATAGTTTCCAAAGTGTCAAAATCACAAATCAGAGTATCCCAAAATCAAATCTCATAAAATCTGAAGGATGTGCACGATCAAGCCTTTCCCTTTCCACGATTATCATAAGTACTTGAAACATAACACTTAAACTTTAAACCAAAGCTTAGTGATTTCCCCCAAAGTACCACATATAACCAAAACAATATACATAATGCATGCTAGGTCCATAGTCTCCTGACTGGATTACCCTGGCCCACAACCTCCTGGTTGGATTGCCACTCTGGCCCACAATCTCCCAATTGGATTGTCGTTGACGCATAATATCCCGATTATATTGCCACTATGGCCCACAACTCCCGGTTGGATTGCCACCAGGTTTGTTGGCCGACATCACAAAGCGGTGCAGCCTCAACCCAAACCACACTATGTCGACATATGCAACAAATAAATATATAACAACAAACAGATAAACATGCAGATCTCATTATATCACTACAACATAGCAACATCCTAAACCATGATACATAATTTACTAGGCCAACATCGGTGCCTTCGACCCACAAGTATAGTGAGGAAAACTCACCTCACAGTCTGAAAAGATAGCTGGAAATAACGTAGCTCCAAATCCCAACTCTACAGGTCACCTATACAACAACAGTGACCTAAACTCAAACTATAACTCAAAATACCCAAAATACCCCTAGGTCAAACTTAATCAAACCCCAGGACAAAGGTCAAAGTCAAAAAGTCAAAAAGACAAGGAAATTCAAGCTGACTGAGTACGCCCTGCGTACTTAGTCACTACGTTGGGCGTAGTCGTGACTCATCCAAAACACGAGGTTCGAACCCATTACGCCCAACGTGCTCCATCTGGACCAACTCTTTATCATTAAGTGCTTATTTTATAAAGACCTTTCACCCAAATTCAGATCTAGACCCAAAACATCATTCTAAGTCACAAAGTTTCCACCTTTATGACTTTCCATGTCTAGAAAAAGGTCCAAAATCTAAAAAAAAGTTACTCCAAACCACCTTTTGGAAGATGCGTTCCTTTTTCACTTGATTCGTTCCTTTGTCTAATGATCCATTCCTTTCTCAGAAGATCTATTCCTTTGTCACATGCTCCATGAACCCCAAGTGCTCCATTGAGTTCTAAGTGCTCCATCGAACCCAATTACTCCATGAGAATGCTCTAAATACTCAAGTCACATTTAACAATACGAAATAAAATATATTATTCTTGAGCCAAAATAATCATCATAAACATGTAGGAAACATCGATACGATTTTCGTAGATATATAGAACGCTTAAATCCGACTTTGTATGAAGAAGTTACACTTCTTCGAAGTTTCACGATTAAACAAACACAGCTCAGCGTATTGTAAAGAGTGAATTTTAGATAGATTGATTATTAACCTAAGCAATCTAAACAAAAGTCAAAGTAGTCGTAAAACCGAGAGCACTCATATAGAGAACGTTCAAATTTGACTTCGTGAGGGGAAGTTATGATTTTTTTCAAGTTTCAGTGCAGTAGTATG
This sequence comes from Lactuca serriola, assembly GCF_051521515.1. Classification (NCBI taxonomy): domain Eukaryota; kingdom Viridiplantae; phylum Streptophyta; class Magnoliopsida; order Asterales; family Asteraceae; genus Lactuca; species Lactuca serriola. The sequence goes on along the minus strand of NC_136411.1, from coordinate 168,766,807 downwards.
CGACATAGAAACCGAAATCCACCATGATCCACTTATTCTCCCATTTAAGCCAATCCATTTTTTTATTTTCTTCATCTCCACCCCAAAAGAAATTAGCCCTTAGTCTTTCAAGAGAATTAAGGAAAATGTCCGAAACTTTAAAAAGGGACAAAATAAATGGCAAGGCTCCCTAGCACATATTTAATAAGAGTTAAACAAACCCCAAGTGAAAGTTACTTAACTTTCCATTTGGAAAGTTGTTCCTTAAACTCATCAACCATTGGGCTCCAATTCTTTTAAAGTAACATACTACCATCGATAGTCCATCCTAAATATTTCATAGGCCATTCACCCGTAGAGCACCCAAAGGTCCTAGCCAAATCTGATACCTCAGGCTCATCCACTCCCACACCAAATAAATTTGATTTGTTAATGTTCAACTTCAAACTCGAAGCAAAATAGAAACAATTCAAAACCCGAAAAATATTTCCTATATCTTATCAACACCACTCTAATACCAGGACCGCATCATCTACATAAGAAAAGTGAGAAACACTTATCACTGGATTACCCACCAGAGCTCCTTTCACCGGTCTAGCCTTCATGGTTGTGTTAAAAGTAATGTGTAAGCCCTCCATAGCCATTACAAACAAAAATAGTGATAAGGGGTCACCTTAACAAAGCCATCTATGTAAAATAAGAAGTGGGCTCTCACTCACAAAAATAGAGGCTCTAGCAAACCTAAGGCATTTATGGAGCCATAGCCTCAATTTATCACTAAAACCGAATTGCACCATGATATATTCTAAATACTTCCAACTTAGCGAATTATACGCCTTTTCAAAGTCGATTTTAAAAATCATCAACATTTTATTTTTCTTCTTATATCAACTTATAATTTCACTAAGAATCAACGGGCTATCCAAAATCAGCCTCTCTGCTACAAAAGTCGATTGTTCAATACTCACCAATCCATTTACCACCTTTACCAACTCGAGCGCCAAAATATTATATTGAAGTCCAATCAAGGAAATAGGACGAAAGACTTTCACCAAGACCAGATTTTTTATTTTAGGGATAAGGGTGATGAAAGACGAGTTACATTTTTTTAGTATCTTCACCGTTTGAAAAAACTCCATAACAAAATCAACTATGTCATCTTTCAACTTATCCTAGAACCGTTTGATGAATTTAAATGTGTATCCATCTGTCTCGGGACTACTACCACAACTCCGAACAATTTCTTTAATTTCCATCTTCATAACTTCTCTCTCCATCTCCCTACTCTCGATTTCATTAAACTTCACAAACCGAGGGTTATCTTCAAAATTAATTTGTGGTTTAAATACATCAGACTTCTATTTAAAAAAATTAAGGAAGATTTGTTTCACCACATCACCAAGTACCATTATGCATCACCCCAGTACCATCTAACCCCGTCTCCTTTGTTTTAGAAGTGCATGCAAATTTTAGAATTCTCATCCCCTTCCGCATCCTATTGAATTATAGATTTTTGAAGTATATCCATATTATCTAATTTTTTGAAACTCGCCAATTGTTGCATCCAATTAAGTCGATCTTCTAATTCACTTAGATCAACATCTTGTTCCTCTGTTTTCTTTTTAATTCTATTTATCAACTCAACCGACTCTTTCTTGTAATTAACCTCCTTGGCTCTAGCTTCACAATTCCAAAATTTCAACCTTTCTTTGAAGAAATTTAACTTCATCTTGAACTTTATTCCAGCTCCTTCAAAGTCTCCTAGAAACTCGACACTTGCTTTATCCATGGTTTCTACAAAACCATCCCTATCAAACCAGGAGTGCAAGAATCGAAAAGGGGATGGCCCAAAATCCAGTTTAAGAGTATGGAACAAAATAAATATGACCTGACCAAGTTTGATCCAATGCTAGTACTGGGTAGGGCACTCATAAAGCAAATCGTCTTAATCTATAAACCCATAAATAAGTCAACATCATGTTTGGGAAAAATCGAACCACACCTTTCCTCTTTAAATCTTACTTCATTAAAAGCGCCAAGTAAAAGGAAATACCCACGCTTGTTGGTAAGGGTGTAACTAAGTCAAGTTAGTTTGTGAGATACTCGAGACTAACTCGAAAAACACCCGAAATCGATTCAGTTCAAGTTGAGTCGAGCTCAAGCTCGGGCTCGAAATTCTCAACACACGAAGCTCGCGAGCATAATCGAGCTTAGTTATATTTATACTTTTACTCTTTATATTATTACTATTTTACATAATCCATCTGAGTCGAGTCGAACTCACGAGGTTAACTGTACTTCTATTTCAGTTTAATGTAGTGATATCCTTTTAATAACAAGTCAAGTCGAACTCGAAAGTGTTGATTACTTTACAGAGCTCGAGCCCGAGTTTGAAATTGAGGTTCGGAGGAGTTTCAAGCCCAAGTTTTTTAGTTAAGTTGAGTTTCGAGCATGGCAGTACTCGACTCGGCTCGATTACACCCCTAATTGTTAGTTATAAAAGCGTCAAACTCATCCCACATTATAACTTTTTCCAAAGAAGATTGAGGCGCATACACATTAATAATAAAGCGGTCCCGTGATTTCCCTTGCACAATCATGTATATAACATTGTACATAAAAAACATTAGTGTGTTTGATAACTTCACACTAAGGCCAAAACCTTTTACTATTAAAAAAAATATCATTTTATTGTTTCGTTGGAATGCCATCATCATTTGCGTTAAAAACCACACACATCATGCTTAACATCGTCGCCGTGGAAATTTTCAAAACAACGTAGCCACGCCTTGCCTCCATAGAACACTTTGGCACCACTATTTCAAGTTGGGAGTTAGGTTAGTTTTGGAGATTTTTCATAGAATAATATTGTGGCATTGATAAAAAAAAATGAAATCTTGTGCCACGCAAAAAATGTCAATCGCAAAGTAGTAAACGGATTTTCGTATTGTGGGTGATATGTTGATGCTGAATCAATGTGGAAAGGATTTGGGGTGGTGCTGTTTGGATCCAAATTATAGGCTATAATAAGAAAAACGTAAAAGAAAATGATAAATAAGCGTGTGAAAGGTCAAACTAAAATATAGAATATTCTCATGTTAAACTAAAAATAAAAAATACTTTTATACAAAAGCAAAAAAAATCAAGAACACCTAAAAGGCAACAATAAGACTCCAACCAACCAACCAACCAACGAGGTTTACTTTGTACATAAAGAGGAAAAAAAAACTCTTGATCCAGTTTTGGATCAAAAAATTCAAATCAAATTTGGCATCAAACTAGATGCCAAAATGTAAAATGTAAACCTTAAATCTACCATACGTGTACTATACTGACACTGTGCACTACAAATATTACACCCAAACCAAAAACAAAACCATTCTAATGAAATAAACCCAAAAAAACAGTAAAAAGTAAAAATGTAAAACAAGTAAAATGTACAGTGTTTATATACCAAATCCGCCATAACTAATCCAAAACTTTAAACCTCATCCTCCTTTTGTTTGTTTCTCAGCAAATTCTCTAATCATCTCCTTCAAATGCTGCGTGCAAAGTAATTATTTAACAAACAGTTTTTTTTTCACATTTTATATTATGTTTTTTTCCCCATGTTATAGAAATACAAAAATGACTTTTATTTGAGCATGAATACAAAAATAAAAGAGAGATAAAAACCTGGAGTTCATGGTGAAGAACAACAAATATCTTCTTCAGTCGTTTATGTTTCTGCATAAACAAATACTTCAAAATTAGGACTAAAAACCTCGGAAATTTTAATACTTAACAAGAAATCCTGTTTCCTCTTACAAATCTTGGGGCTTTGTATGTAATTGGAATTCAAGATTCTATTCCATGGTGTGTTTGTTTGGTTGTCAAATGACTAAAATAATTCAGTTCCTTTGGAATCCTTATGTTAATTCCATTCTTTTTTCATTAAAAGACCAAATTACCCTCTCTATATATACAGACTCATGTAAAGGAATTGAATAATTATTAATTTCACTTATCACTGAATTTTTTTTAATTTATATTCCAATATAAGATGTACTGAGGGTATTTTGGTCTTTTAAAAGAAAAATGAAAAATGAAAAATGGAAAGGAATTGAATTGAATTCCTCCCACCCACCCACCCACAGGAATGATGAAAAATCCATCAAAGATGAAACTCGAAGGAATCTGACAAAACTGAATTGACGTCCATTTGTCAACCAAACACGCAAACGGAATGGAATCCCGAATTCCAATTCCGACGGAATCCAGGAACCAAACATAGATATTCCAAATCATAATTCAAAGTGAGAACGAAATTAAATAATCAAATTGTGCATACCATTCCACACTGACGATAAGATTCCATTAACTGATCCAATATTTTGTTATATCTATCATTGTCCCTTTCTTTAGCGACCTCAAGGTCCCTTCCAAAGTTTTGAAACTCATTCCTGCACATTTATAACAATAAAAAAACTTTTTTCATTAAATAAACAAATCTCACACCACACTTTACAAAAATAATAAAAAACAAAATAAAACTCCCCAACACCTGTAAGACTCTAAAATCTTATTCAACGTTTGGTAACAATCATACTTCTCCCGATACTCCTGCACATACTCGTTGTACCTAAACACACAAAAAACAATAATCATTATTTGCACAAATTTAGGGAAGTAAAAACTAAAAAAGTGAAAATAATAATAATAATAATTACACTTTACTTACTGTGAAAGATCTCTTATTGGTCCTTTCATTTCTGGCTCTTCTTTCTCGTATTTTGTATATGAAGTAATGCTATCATCTGAACAAGACTCCATCTCTCTCCTTTTTTGACCACTATCCCACAAATCCTTTCTTTTTTCACCTAAATCGTTACTTTTTTGCTTCTTATTTGCAACGGGTCCCACTTGTTTCTCATGCTTATGTGGTGGTGCTTTTCTTTGACTGTCCGTATACCCTTCTGACCCGATTCCCAATATTGCCCCTGCCACTACCTCTCTACCTTTACTGTTATTATTATGTTGTGAACCAGGCTTCACATGCATGGGCTTTCCATTAACCTTTGTGAAGTCATCAAGATGATCATCAACAACAGGTTTTACAGATTCCAGACTTGTTCTTCCAATTCCAGAGATCTTTCCTTTACTTGAATCAAGATTCCAGTAATCCGAACTTTTTTCAGCTTGTTTGAACGAATTATTTCTCTCGACCCTCTTTTTATTACCCCCCGAGGGTTCTTCTTGTAAATTCTCACGAAGCTCACCCATTTCTAAATCCGAAAGCTCTCTTCTGAGTGTGGGCCCGGGCCCACATCCATTTACAACAGGCGATTTTTTTAAGTCCATGAGGGAATCCTTAATTACTAGTCCGGAATCCTTATTCTTCCCAATTGATCCACCGTGTTGTTTCTTTTCACGAGACCCGGAATGTTTGATTCCATCGCCACCTAACCTTGAATTCTTTGGAGGTTTTTTATCCTTGAAATGACCATCTAACCCCTCACCATGTCTATCTGTCCCAAAACCTTTTACACCCATATTAAGATCGATCGATCTTGGGGAATCCGAAGTGGAATTTCCCGGAAATTCACGATTCCCGAGTTTATCAAAGTCGTAATCAGACACATCACGAACAGTTCTATTCATTTGATTGGTAGTAGCAGCAGTACCCTTGTAAGGTCCTTCACTAGGAGGGCTCTCAGAGAAAGAGTGTCCCCCTCTTGAAATTACCGTTCTACCCCAGTTCCCGGTTTTTAATCTTTTTGAATTTTCGTTTTCATCAAAATGTTTCTCGTCAGATCCCCGTTTGTTCTTGAGGAGTTCACTCTCTTGATGATCAATGAAGGTGTTTCTAGTGGCGTTTTCGTAATTATCTCCATCTTTATCGTTATCATTATCGTGTTCATGGTTATCTTCAAACAAATCTTTACCAAAAAGTAAATCAGAGACATGATCATTATGAAGTGGAACTGGAGGTGGAAGTGGTGTGAATTGTTGTTTAGGTTCTTTATCATCATCACTCATGATATCAACATCTTCATCAGAGCCTTGTTTACTGTTTGAAGAGGCGTCATCACTTTCACTGTCACTGCTGTCACTTCCACTGCCTACACGGCTTTTGGGGGTCCCACTGTCACTTCCACTGTCACTGCTGTCACTTTCACTGTCACTGTCACTTCCACTTAAGCTAGAGGTGGCTGCAGGGCCTTCACTGTTATCTGAGACTTTTTTCTCATGTAATAATACATCTGGAGAACGATGCTCAATGTCGATTTTGTCTGAAGTGTTTAAGTCTTCATAAGATTCGGGAATTAAGTGAGATGGATCTTCAAATTCCTTCATGTTGTCAGGTTTTAGGGTTAATTCAGGACCCATTGTTTCTCTGTGGTGATTGTTGTTCTCTGGAGAACTGAAAAAGGAAAATATCAAATGCAAGAATGTGTTATATTGCAATTTTTGAAAGGAATGGAATAGCAACAGGAGAGATGGAGTTTTAGCTACCTTCCACTTTCAGATAATGATTTCCTGGAACTTTCTAACTCAAAATCTGGTTTCAAAATATATCTTCCTGTAGGTTGGAAAACAGCAATCTGAAAAAAGATAACAATGTTATTCAAAAGGGCCTCAAGAACACAGTATTGAACAACAACTATTCTTATTATTATTATTATTACTATTATAATTTATAAGTTATAACCACCACTTACTTTTTTCAAGATGGGCTCAATTTGTTTCACGGATTTTGGAATTGTTTCTCCAACAGCTTTCTCCAAAGCCTAAAAGATAGGATTAAATGGTCATATGCATGATACATGATATTAGTATTTTAAGAAAAATGGAAAAAGAAAAACTTATTTGCTGCTTACCTTGAAGTTCAATCCCTGTGGCTTTTCCATTAAAAGAGAAATAAGCAGACTTTGAAGGTCAGAAGGTTTGTTTCCAAATCTTTCATTGCTCCCTTGTTTATTATGTAAAGTTCCAGTGGGAACTCTGTTGACTATTTCTTTCTCAGAGGTGCTAGCATTTGGTTTACTAGATTGAGTCAAAGTAGCATCTTCTCTGTTTAAGGGCACTTTGGTAATATTCCTATTTATAAGTGGGGACAATGGAACACCAGATTGTTCAGGGGTAGATAGTATTGGTGAAGCAGAAGCCCTGATTTTGGAAGGAGTTGAGGAGGATAATCCAGGTTTTCCACCAGATTTTGGAGGGATTACTGCTGTAATAGATACACAATAGCAATTACAAGTAAATTAAAATATCTTTATAACAAATATTTTTGTTTGTAGATAAAGATTATTATATTCACCTGAAGAAGGTTCGCCTTTCATCTTTTTGAAAGGGGGTTCTTTCTTTTTATTGAATGATCCTCTCCATGAATTATTCACTGAAACCAATGAAAGAAAAAGAGACATTGTAAACATTCAGATATTAAAACTTGGTTTTATTCACATATGTGGCAACCATGGATGGTGATGATTGAATAAATATCATACCTTCAGCTGCAGCTAACGCCTTCTTCATAGATGGGTTTCCATGGTCTAAAATAATGGCTCTGTCAAAAAGAAACAAAATGGTAAGTGTTTCTTTTTCTAATTTATGATTATTAAAAAGTTAAAAGTCAAGATGAGAATGCTTCTTTATTAAATGATAGCAATCAAATGAAAAATGTAACTGTAAGCTAACAGCCCCTACCCCAATAAGGCAAGTGAAACTGTGTTCCCCTACAACAATATATGGTACTTGGTTTTGATTATAAAGTAAATATTGTGGCGTATATATTGTGTTGTATGATTCTTCAACAAGATAACTTGTTTATTGATGATGCCATTGTCACATATGTATAAGCAACAAAAGCATACCGATTTCACATGTGTTCAAAAAGCATATAAAGGGATGTAAGAGCCGAGCATTCTGTAAGTTCTAGCTAACAGATCATATACAGGAACACAGGGAATGAAGTGTGTGAGGAACATAAATAACCTATCAAGTAATCATATCAACACAAACATGGGCAAATTGGGACATATAACATAAAATCTGTTAGGAACATAAGTGAACAATGATACAGTATTTGTTCATATCAAACATGAAACATACTTTCGTGATTTGTGTTTGCGATCTGCTTCCACTGTGCGCATTTTAACATGGTTGCTTAATGACTCATCTAATTCACGTTGCACATTCAACTTTCTCCAAGCACCTCCAGATTCAACAAGCAATCCATCTCCATTATCACCACTTCGGCGTTCTTCATATATGTCACATAGGTCTCCAGTTTCTTGGGCCCATGTGAATCTGAACTCCTTGCCCCCTACATCGATCACCTGGAAGAGCAGAAAGTGATTACAAAGTTTGATATACAGAACATGATATGCTAACCAAATCAAGAAATCTCAAAAGCCAAAGTTTGAGTGTGATCTATAATCAACAAATATAAAGATATACAGTTTTAACCAAGGTATACATTCTCTGTAGCTGCATAGAGATATCTGAGCTTACAAAAGATATACATATACCATCTATGATATTCAAGTGTCTGGTCAGATTATCCATGGAGCAATTACAGATTGTTGTTACTCTACACGATTCTCTCCTGTTATGTGCACGATTCTCATGACAAATTCAATTTTATGAGTGAGCAACCTTTGAACTAATAAAATTATGCTAGAGAAATCTCAAAAGGGTGTGTAAATTGGTACTTTAACCTAGGAAGGGAATGTCAGCAAATCAACTTAAATTCCTTGATCGTGAATCCATAAACCTTGGATTCGTGATATGATTAATCTCCTAGGACCTCTATGCTGCAGTATCTCCAATGGCGAAAAACTAGTAATGGATTGAACAAACAGTTTTCAGTAATCTAGGTTTATTATGCACCAAACTGAACTTCCAACAATACATAACACCGTTAATAGAGCAGAGCCAATATCCGAATAGAATAAACCTACATTTCCAACAGGATTATTAGCACTTGAATCAAATTTGATCCTGGCGGCATGGCCCTGGGCTTCGAGGCGCTTGATTTCTTCGACAAGGACAGGTGAGAGCTTGATAATCATACCAAAGTTGAGAGGGTTGTTACGAACTAAACTGAAGGTTTCGTCAACCGTAGAGACTGCGGCGGGGGCGGCAGGGGTATTATTACGGTTACGGTGACCACCACCGGCGGAGAGACGTCCACCGCCAGGGGCAGCGGATGGTCGTTGAACAGAAGACGGTTGGAAGGTGGAGTGGATATTCCGCTTGGGAGGACCACCGCCTCGGCCACGGCCGAGCTTACCGGAGGCACCATACATTATCGGACGCCAAGTTTTGCGGCGAAGTAATCAAAATCTGGGCGTGGTTACGGTGGGAATTGCGGAGTTGCAAACCTGGATACCGTCACAAGGAAAAGATGCGAAGGAATTTGGGAATTCTTCAATTTAATTTTCAGTTTTACCCCTTCCCCTTCAAAACTAAATTCAATTTAATTTTACAAAATGTCAATTTACGATGACTCATCATCAAATGTCATAACTTTCGTTTTCCCGTTCTTCATTTATTGCCCTTTTCGTTAATAATAATGTTAAACATACATTACACAAGCGAACACTTATAAAGGACTTTTTTTAGAATTAATATATTAAGAAAAACTAGGTTAAAACTCGGATTAAAAAAAATACTATTAATAATTGTAAACCGTAAATTGTATTATGATCGTTAATCAAATATATTGCAAGTCTTGGTAAGAATTACTAATATAGTTTAGGGATGTTTTATAATTTTATATTCTAACAAAGATAAACAACATTTTGTAATTTTATATTCTAAAAATGATAAAATAAGAAAAGGAAAAGAAAGAGAATGTTTATTTGTTGTAAATGTCTTTATAATTATGATTTTGTTAATGATAAAAATAATTAGATTTAAAAAAGTGGTTAAAACGTTATTACGATAAATTGATAATTAACCCTAAAAATGATATATATTTGATTGAGTTATAATAATCACTTAAAAAACATATCAAAATTTGAATATAGATAAAAGTCGAGGAAATTAATGTTGCAATTATATCTTCTAAAAAGATAAAACACAACAAAATAAGAGAAAATAAAAGGGGGAGAAGATGTGTCAAAAGGAAGCATGAAGTCGTTCATAGGAGATAAATCCAACATCTCTTCTACTCTCACACAGGTTCTACAACAAAGTCGATGTCGTTGGTCTGCCTTTTCCGTCGTCATTGATGTGGCTTTTTTCTATTTCTCTGCCTGTCATTTCTTTCTGAGGAGGCGATTCAACTTTTGCTTTTATCGGTCGTTGATGAATCCCCAAAGGCATGACACTGATTTTCGAAATTACAGGTTAATTGATTCAATTTTTTTTTTTTTGTTTAGTAAGGGTTCTTACAATTGTGTATATAGGTTCGTTTTTTGTCGATTCAGAATCAAAAACGGTTATTTATTTGGTAAGAATAAATTCATTTGGGGTTACATACGGTTTCCTCCAACACCGAAGGTGAACTGGGCAATGGCAATATAGAAGACGGAAACCTGGAATGGAAATCAGTTTATCTCACCATTTCTCAGGTAACAACTATTATAATCTAACTCATGTGTTCTCAATCAAATTTTGTAGGTCAGAATATACAAAGTTGTTTGTTGTTGTTTATTTATGTATTAATTCTGTTATTGTAGGTGTTTGGAAATGTCTACACTTCTTTATAAAACATGGGATCCATGGTAATATTTTCTTTGTGAAGATAACTTTTTTTCTTATTTTAAATTATGCATATAAGTTGTTTGATGAAAGTCTCGTTAGAACATGAAAGACTTATGAAAATCGTACGGTGTAGGTATAAGGTTTAACTTACTAATATGAATCATTACACTCTTATGTAGGTATAAGGCTTAACTTACTAATATGAATCATTAAATTCCATTTTGATTAAATAAAATGTATAAAGTAATTAAGAACATTGTGGGTAAAAGATCATTTATTTTTTGTATTATTCCATTTCATACCTATGGAGAAAAATGTTTTTAAATACCATTATTTAAGGTGTTATCATTTATAGCCCCTTGATTATCTACTAATTAGCATTTAGCAATGTATTCAGTAATCTTCCCCTTAAAATTATATGGTTACAGACTTACAGTTTCTTTCTAGATGGCTTGATATCTAATTTTGAAAAAATCAACTGATGATTACACTATTCCATTTCAACATGCGACTCTGTTTTACCTGCTTGATTACAGAAAATTACTAATTATTTCTTAACAGTGTTGGCTATGGCGGTTGATTTTCCAAGAAATTCAACTCCAATAATTAAATATTTTCATAAAAAAGATTAATTAAAATAAATTTTTTTTGAATAAAACAGCTTAACATATTGTAAATACTCATATTGCCAAAATTTTATGTAAATTGTTTATTGTTTACATTTATAATTAATTGTAAGACTGGTAGTAGATGAAAAATATAGTTTTTTTTCTTCAAATTAGCTATTAACATTGATCCTTATAAAGTGAACTTTTTTTGAATCTGTTTGATGCGACCATTGCTAATTTGCTATATATAATCATATTATTTTTCAGAGGTTTCCCTTTTATTTTATGATAGATTAAATTTGGAAACCTTTGTTCATATTGACTCGGTTAAAAAACTTGTTAAACCTAAAGTATTTTCCTACCATTCTGTTTTGATATGCCTTTTACTACTGAGTGATATCACACTTAGAAGCCTATGACTTAGTCCTAACCCCTCTGATGTATTAATGTTTATGATTATTATCATCACAGGTGTTTATCTTTATTTTGCTCCTTTTTTGTTTATTTTGCTCCTCTTTTGTATTGCAGTGAAATAACACCTGAAGGACATAGGATTACAAAGCTTGATCAGATTTTGCTCAATGGAAACAACATAGCAATTGTAAGTTTCATTTTCATGTTTCTTGATTTTTGTTTAACTGTAACACAAATCTGCTGTAAAAAAATCCCCTTTTTACCCCTGTTTGGGTCCCTCATTATTTCATTATCTTGATGCAGCTGGTTCCTGGTGGTTCTCCAAATCCAGAATGATCGAAGATTTTGTGATATTGACAAATAGGGGTAATTTAGGATTCTTTGAAGATATTGGTAGATATTTTCTATCACAACATCTTCTGTAACACCCGATTCATGGTACACCCTTAATTCAAAGTATTTTTATGTTTTTCTCTGGGACTCGACGAGTTGGAGACCCAACTCATCGAGTCGAGTCTAGACCGCGGACATTTTAAGTGACCTACTCGACGAGTCGGTAGACTGACTCAGCGAGTAGGTGTTGTTTGAGTGAAACCCTATCTAAGGGGTTGCACCCTATTTAAGCATCTCATTCAGCCTCCCTTCGTCCCTATTGCTCTCAGAACTCTCCATATCAAACCCTAATCGTTTGTGTAAAAATCTAAGGCCTTTTTGGTGGTTTTTGGTTATTTTGGAACATAAGAATGAAGAGAAAGGCTTGAGGAATCAAGAGGAGGCCAGAGGAGTTCGAGTTTGTGCATCCTATGCAGTTCTTTAAAGGTATAAAGCTGATACCTTGCTCTTTCATGTGTTAGATCCCTTTTTTGGGTGATTTAGGGCAGTTAGGAGCCATTCTTGGTGACCAATCATGAGTGAAAACATGGTTGGGGGCTAAGACTTCATATCCAAGGTCTTTAAGGGGTTACAAGGCAGAAAGGGATTGATTTTGGAGCCTTAGAGAGCCCCATGCATCTTAAGAGTCTCATTTAGGGCCATTTGAGCTCATAGTCCCATGCATGCACGTAAAATTTGTAACTTTACGTGCTAGATCGATCTTAGAAGCCTAGATATATCTCTTAGTCAAGTGTTGTATATCAAAAATCAAGAAATGAGACTTGGTCATTCTCGACTCGGCGAGTCCATGGCTTGACTTCCCTTTTCTGTTATGGTTTGAAGGAACCCAGTGAGCGTTAGAGTGGTCTTAGAGGGGTCCGGGGGAGTGACCCAATGCATTAGACTTAGCCATAGACCTGGAAATCATAGGATTCGGCGAGTGTATGAACAGACTCAGCGAGTCCAAGGCAATCTCCCAACTTTCGAAGATAAACTCGACGAGTTGTTCATACAACTCGGCGAGTCAAGGTCAGGACTTGTTCATAGGATGGAGATGAACTCGAAAAGTTGTTCATACAACTTGGCGAGTCGGATGAAGGTTCATTCGGGGTTGTTTTAGAAGGAGAACTCGTCGAGCCGTTGCCAAACTCGACGAGTAGAGGCGTGAAGAAGGACAGACGAAAGGATAGGGACTCGACGAGTGGGCGGCCCAACTCGGCGAGTCGGGTCAACTGGAAGTTGACTTTGACTTTGACTGGGTCAGGGGTAAAATAGTCATTTTACCCTAAGAGTAGTTATCGGTGTCTGATTAAGTGTTTCATGGATTTATAGCCGGGGGATCACCGGAGCAGCAACCAGTCATCTGCCGATCAGCTTTTCAGCAGTCAGTCTTACGAGGTGAGTTACCTTCCAGTAGCGGTGGGTCTACGGCTACAATGTCGGCCCACCAGTAGGAGTTGTAGGTTAGATGATTGTCTTTGTGATATCATCTAGGTTTGCTACTACCTGATATGTTATATGTTGGCATGATATGTTATATGTGATCGTAGTAGAGTTCGGTTGTTAGGACCGAAGGGTAGGTCAGGCACCCCAGATATGTCTGACAGTATGTGATGATATGTTTATATGCTGGCATGATATGTTATATGTGATAGTGGTAGTAGGAGGGGAATAGTCCTCAAGTTCGGTTGTTAGGACTGAAGGGTAGTTCGGACACCCCATATATGTCTGATAGTATGTTGATGTAATGATATATGTGATGGTAGCGGTAGGGGTGGAATAGTCCCCGAGGTTCGGTTGTTAGGACCGATGGGTAGGTCAGCACCCGAGAATGGCTTGACATGGGTAGTTTAGCACCCCATAATGGCTTGACATGGGTAGGTCAGCACCCCAGAATGGCTTGACACGGGTAGGTCGGCACCCCAGAATGGTCGTACCGGGTAGGTCGGGCACCCCATAATTGCTCGTCAGTACATATGCTACATGATTGTATGATATGTGGTAGGATGGGGGAACTCACTAAGCTTCGTGCTTACAGTTTTCAGTTTTGTTTCAGGTACCTCTTCAGCGAAGGGGAAGGAGCCGGCGCGGTAGCTGCACATTATACACACATTGGATTCCGCCTTATGAGATTTCTTAGGATTGTACTCTGACATTGTTACTACTTTTATGATATGATTTTCAGAAATGAGATTATGGTTTTATGAAATGATATGACATGGTGATTTTATGTTATAAATGTTTTCTAAATCGTTATATTAAAAGTTGAAATTGTCGGACTCGGAATTTGGGACGTTACATCTTCAGTCACTAGAGTGTACAGAGGCATGATGGATCATCTTCTATTGTTTAGTGAACTCTTATTTTCATCTGTCAAACAATGAAAACACATAAACTTTCTGAACTATTTTCCATTTATTTTCAGGAATGGTCATTCAAAGTAGAATGGTTAATTTAATAGGAAAAAAAGTTAAGAAAATAGTTTTTTCTGAAAGTACAATACTATTTTCTTCATATGATACACAGTTTGCTATCTATTTTATGTTTTTTCTAGAAAATAGTTTGAAACACAACACAATAGAAACACACACAACACACATACACTAACATACATTAAGCATATTTTTGTTTTGGATTGATAAATAGAAGATGAACAAATTACGTATAAAATACACGAGGAATGATTAATCTAAGTACAAAGAAAAGTAACTTGGTGTTCTGTTTTCTGTTGTATATGATGCAGGGATGAAGAAAAGTATATTAGAGCTCCAGAAAAAATATAGAGAGAATGAAAACATAAACAAACAGGGCTTGTACAATTTTGAAAATAATAAGAAATTGACATATGAAGAAGAGGTAACAGGAAAAAGAGAATGCACACTTTTATATGTCTACTATTACAGGAAGAAGCAAAATGTAGAACAACAAACCTGATGATGAATCTCTGATATCGAACTGAAAGAGGAAGAATATAAATGTATACATGTATATACGAATGGGAAGTCTAAACCCTGTTTTTTTATATATATCTGAGATAGAAACTATCGGTAATTTAGGGATGTATAAATGTTTAAATTAGGAACATATCATATTTAATTATTTTATTGTTATTAAATGGAATTCAAATTGATTGGCCTGATTTTTTGGGATTAAGTACAATCATAATCGTAATGGCATATGTGTATAACATTATTTTTTTCAGATTTTTTGCAGATATATATGGACAATTTGAAAATTGAAATTTCCAGAAAAAAAAAGGAAGACAGTAAATGTATTCGAATGGAAGGGCAAACTCGGAAATTCAGTTTCATGTTTTAAGCGGGAAAAAGAGAGTCGGAGGTGCTAAGGGAATGCCACGTGGCATTTTGGGTACTGTTTTATTAGAAGAGAGGATTAATGAGAAGCTAGAAAAATTACAAATTAATTATATTGGGATTAGTCAACCAACGATCCCAATCTAAAGTATAGTTTTTGTTTCTATTAGAAATCCAAAAATAAGATATAGAAACTATATCGTCAAAGAGATAATCTCTTTTAGGTTTTTCCACTCCAAAAATTGGATTGTTCTTGTAACTCCCCAAGGTCCAAAAGGTGATGATCACAACCGCATTAGATATTTGTCTATTTTCAGCGCTCAAAGAAACTTCATCCGCCCAGGTAATCAAACTATGCACTGACAAAAAAGGAGGAATATCAATCTCCCACCTCCTTGCAATGTGACTCCAAAGAGGGACAAGAAGCGGGAAAACAATAAACAAATTATTTGAAGACTCCCCAACTTTCGAACAAACTTGGCATAAAACATAAACAATATCCACACGTTTATCCCTTAAATTAAGTCGAGTTGGAAGTTTATTCCAACTTATGCGCCGAAGAAGAATATTCAACTTAATGGGGACTAAATTATTCCATCTAGTATAAACGCCTGTAGACAGCCGCAAACACAAGTCCAAATAATGTATGGTAGAAGAGACCACAAAAACTCATGTAGCATCTAAATCCCAAACCAAGCGATCCTTATTATTGGAAAACTGAAAATGTTGCAGCTCCCTTAAAAGTTCCTCCCACTGACAGAGTCTTAGAATAGATCACGACCTAGAAGGATAAATTAACTGCAGTTTGTCCACAGAGTTTCGATCTGACACTAAAGCATGAGGATTAGGATCATGGGTGAAAACTCTATGAAACCTATCTTTCAAAGGTCGATCTCCCATCCATTTTTCAAACTAAAATCTAGTATTGTTTCCATTACCACTTTAATATTGCAGAAGGATTTTAAATCTATCCCACATCTAACCATCTGATCAATAGCCCGCGAAATAGAAATCCAAACATTATGACCTCCCGTCCTAATAAAGAACAAAGAATCTCCACCATGAACTGCATTAATAACTCGAACCCATAACGTGACATCCCCATTTTCACGGCCAGAAAAGACCAATTTTGTTTATTCTTTGTTTGAAAATCAGAGTAACATTTTAAATAAAAGTGTTGTGGAATTTGTCCCAAAACAAAATATGATAAAGATCTATCAAAAACATTTCCATATAAATGTATTTCATTAAAAAGACTCAGCATGTCATGTTCGATACAGATCATAAGCATAAACAATACAACATAGGCCTTACTACATTATTCCGTATTTAGAGGCCTAAAATACCTTAATCTCTCATCCCAAGACGTCACATCTATGCTCATGCGCCACTACCTGAAATACAAGAAACTGAGTGGGTCAGGCTTGGGAGCCTGGTGAGCACATAGGGTTTTCAACCTACAGTAAATAAGTTTATTAATTTCATCAATCAACAATAACCTAATTACCCATTCCCGTTATCCTCTCATTACGTCCCTAAACACCTATCATAAGGGACCTAGCCTAAGGATCATCATCGGGATGGACACTACTGCTAAGGGGATTCCTCAGCAATAAATGTCCTTAAGGCAACCATGTGGGGGATGGAGTACACCTGGTGAGCACACAGTTCAAATAAACAGCTACAGGTTGCGAGCCTGCTAGCATTCCACTGGACGGTCTAGAATAGTCTGTGGTCATCATCTATACTCCGCTAAATGACTGGATCATCAATAACATATATAACGAGGCCTCTCATTATTTTATTTTGTCACACGGCAACTATTCATCTACCCATGTTTTACCCAACACATTTTGTAGATATAAAATACATATACAGTTTAAATCATTTAAAACATGTGGAATAGTTTATCCAACATAGATCGCAAGTGTATTGATAATATGCACACACAACACGTAATTTATATAAAATACTTCATATCTATGTGTAAGCTGAAAGTAACTATGCACTCACCTGGAAAAGGTGGTGATTCTGCCTTCGAACAACGCTTCGTTATCTCAAAACAATTATCCCTCGATAAAACCTAATATCAATATCACTAGGGTTTAGTCTAACATTAATCGCGACTAATTAATAGTCTAGCTATTATTACTATTATATAAGCGTTAACCAATAGTTATATAACCCATAATAATAGACCAAATACTTATTATAAGTTCCTAATAACGTTACCATAATTAAATAAAAGCTATATTAAAAATAGTGTAGGCGTAGCTCACTTACAGCGGGTTTTAAAGAAAACTGGGTTTTGCTCGGAGCAACGTTTCTAAACCGAAAGACCCTTTTTCTCGGGACTCCAGGAGTCTCGGGGCTTCCTTCGGGCGCTAGGGGGGTTTCCTAGGGTTTTAGGGGGGCTTAGGGGAGCTAGAGAGAGAAAGAAATTAGAGAGAGAAAGAAAATTGGTGTGAAAAACTCAGAACCCTTCGCAGCCTATTTATAGGCGTTGGACTTCGGACCTACGTTGCGCGTAGCTTCGGATAAGAGGGGCCAGTTCGCATCGAGCTGTCTCGCACGTGGCTCGCATCGGAACCGGATAAGACCGGAGTACGCGAGGTTTACTCGTCCTCAGATGTGGGGCGTAGGGAAGGGTGATGTGTCCTTCATCCGAAGCGAGGCGTGATCAGCAAGCAACGGCCAGGATCTTGCCACGTCATCAATCAAGCAACAGGCTTCGCAAATTCGAGTCTAAAGTTTAAAAATTCGTATCTTTTGCATACGAGCTCTGTTTTTGACGTTCTTTATATCCACGCGTAGGCGGGAACGTACTCTACAACTTTCGTTTAGACTCTGTCAGCTAATTTTGAATTTATTTTAAAAGTTATATTTTTAACAGGTCGGGACAGGATTGGCCCGTTAAAAATTTATAACTTCTTCATCCGATGTCCGTTTTCGTCCATCTTTTTATCGTTACGCTACTATTAACGACATATTTGATTCTCGTTTAGGTTGTGTCGTCTCAAAACCGCTCGATCTAATATTCGAACTTCGAGTTGTATACCGCTAAGCCGAAACTTCAAAAAAATCATAACTTCCTCATACGAAGTCAAATTTGGACGTTCTTTTTATGGACACTCTCGGTTTAACATATTCTACGACTTTCATTTAGATCGATAAGGCTAAAAGTCACTCTATCGTAAATTCACTATTTACGCTTCCCAGTGTCGTGTCGGTTCCATCGCGAAACTTCGATGGGTCATAACTTCTTCGTTATAACTCGGATTTTGGCGTTCTTTATATCCTCGGAATCCTTGTTTCGACCACTACAACTTTATGTAAAGATATCAGGTTTATCTCACACTCTAATTTTGACGCTTATTTTTATCCTTTATTTATTATACATTTATAAATAAGTAATAATCACATAAATACACATAATTCACATAGTATTCAAATATTTCATCTTTATTACTTCAAAAGAGTTATAATAGTTGACCTAGACTATTACATCATCTAAAATGCTTAGCCCCGAAACCCGGGCATTACACATAAACTATTTGGATCATCATGAAACCGCCACCACCACTTGAATATAAGAGCTTTATTAAGAGAAAAAAAGCTTCTAACACCCAAACCTTCATAATCCTTTCTAGTCATTATTTTTTCCATGAAACCCATTGAATTTCCCATTTCCCTGTATTAGCTCCTAAAAAAAGAACCTAGCCTGAATCCCCTCTGAAACTTTTAACACCGAATTCGGAGCCCTGAAAACAAATATGTAATAGATTCCAAGACTACCGGAGATGTTTGGGTCTATCAAGACCAGGCTAATTGAGACATTCGACGAGCTATATGCTGCTCTGACTAAGGCAGCTGCTGCTGTCGCTGCCGCGAGACCACAGGTGGGTGACTTGTTGCTGTACCAAGAGTTCAGCAACACGAAGCCACCAGAGTTTGACGGGACTTAGGATCCGATAGCCGCGATGAGGTGGATATCTGACATTAAGGGATGCTTCTACACATGTTCATGTCTTGAGCATCTGAGGGTACGGTTCGTGCTGAACCAGCTTCGCTTGGGAGCGAATGATTGGTGGAAGTTTGTGATGGCTGACTTTACTCATGCAGAGATTACCGCGGTGACCTGGGAAACGTTCACCACCATGTTCTGAGATGAGTATGTTCCCCTTTAGAGAGGGAACGTCTAGCCCATGAGTTCTTGTCCCTCAAGCAGGAGACAGAGTCCGTGACTGTGATTACACAGATGTTTCACGAGAGGGTGTTATTTTACCCTGAGCATGTGTCTTCTGAGCAGGCACGCATGACTCAATATCTGAGCATACTGAAGAGAGACATTCGTGAGTTCGTGGCAAACTCGACATGCCGGAAATTTGCAGAGCTCCAGGAAAATGCCCAAAAGAGGGAGATCGAGCTGGAGACTCAGGCCAGGGAGGAGGCCGAGTCTCAGAGGAGGGACAGGCAGCCGGCACAGTCTCAGCCGGCAGCCAAGCGGGCAAAGCTCGCTGATTCGAGATCTGGAGGACCGAAGGGCTGCACTTGTGGGAAGTGCGGCAAGAGCCATGAGGGAGCGTGCAGATTAGGGTGCGCTATAAGTGTGGCAAAGAGGGGCATTTTGCGAGGGATTGCCCCAAGGGGTTTGCAGTTTTCTTCCACTACAACCAGACTGGCCATCGAAAGGCCGAGTGCCCAAGCTACTTCAGGGATCAGCTAAGGGATCTGCAACTGCTGCTACTAGAGCCACCGAGGCCCGACTAGTGAAGGCCGAGGCACCGAAGGCTCGTGGGAGAGCCTTTCAGTTGACAGCGGAGGAGGACCGCGCAACGCCTGATGTCGTGGATGGTATGTATTCTTTTATTTACTTATGCTGAGTTTGAGATATTTTGCTTATATTGTGGTATGTTTAGGTACTTTCCTTGTGAATTTTGTACCTGCTTTGGTGTTATTTGACTCGGGTGCGAGTCGATCTTTTGTGTCATTAGCATTTAGTCAGCACATCAGTATCCAACGAGAGGCGTTGAGTCGACCTTTGCGAGTTTCTATACCTGACGAGCGAGAGGTTTTTGCTATTGATGAGATTTGAGGATGTGTACTCGAGATTTTCGGTGTTGAGTTTCCGATAGATTTGGTACCGATTGTGATGGGGGATGTTTGTGTCATCGTGGGCATGGACTGGTTGAGCCGATTCGGAGCTGTTATCGACTGCGAGCGTCAGTTGGTGACCATACGAGACCCTAGTGGGGGAGTACTTATGGTATATGGCAAGGTTACCCAATCTGGTTCAACATTTTGCTCGGCTGCCAGAGCGAGACAGAGTCTACAGCAGGGCTGTAGAGGGTTTGTAGCCTATGTGATGGATACACGAGTTGCCGCAGAGAGGCTAAGTTCTGTCGGTGAGGTTCCAATAGTGCGAGAGTTTCCGGATGTTTTCCCCGAGGAGTTGTCAGGTGTGCCTCCCGAGAGACAGGTGGAGTTTCGCATCGATTTGGTTCTGGGGGTGGCGCCTTTTGCCAAGGCACCTTATCGTCTTGCGCCACCGGAGATGCAGGAGCTATCCTCGCAGCTTCAAAAGCTATTGGGGAAGGGATTCATCTGACCGAGTAGCTCGTCGTGGGGAGCGTCGATCCTTTTTGTCAGGAAAAAGGATGGTTCACACCGAATGTGCATTGATTACCGAGAATTGAACAATTTGACGGTCAAGAACTGTTATCCACTATTGAGGATTGACGATTTGTTCGATTAGTTGCAGGGAGATTCTTGGTTCTCCAAGATAGACTTGAGGTCTAGATATCACCAGATGAGGGTGCGGGATGAGGATATCCAGAAGACGGCGTTTAGGACTCGTTATGGGCATTACGAGTTCGTGGTGATGCCTTTTGGGCTCACCAATGCACCAGCAGTGTTCATGGATCTCATGAACCGAGTACGCACGCCGATGCTGGATCAATCGTTGATTGTGTTCATCGACGATATTCTAGTGTATTCGAGATCTAGAGACCAACATGAGGAGCATCTGAGGGAGATTCTTGGAGTATTGAGATCGAAGAGGCTTTATGCCAAATTCTCCAAGTGTGATTTCTGGTTACGAGAGGTCCAGTTTTTGGGACATCTCGTTAATCATAATGAGATATTGGTCGATCCGGCCAAGATTGAGGCTGTTATGAGTTGGGAGGTGCCGAGATCCCCCACCGAGATCAGGAGTTTTCTAGGGTTGGCCGGCTACTATCGGAGATTTATCAGCGATTTCTCCAAGATTGTCATTCCCCTCACCAAATTGAGTCGGAAGGGCGTTGCTTTTATTTGGGGTCCCGAGCAGCAGGTCAGACAGAGGTTACTGACAGCCTAGAGCCTCCAGAAGAGTTATGCGAATAGGCGGCGATCCGAGATCGAGTTCCAGGTTAGATACTTTGTACTCCTGAAGGTATCTCCTTGGAAAGGAGTGATCCAATTCAGGAAGAGGGGCAAGCTGGGGCCTCGATACATTGGTCCTTTAAGGGTGACAGCTAGAGTGGGCAAGGTAGCGTACCATTTAGAGCTACCTGCATAGTTGAGCCAGATCCATGATACTTTCCATGTATCCCAGTTGAGGAAGTGTATAGCCGATGAGACGGCAATAGTGCCACTAGAGGATATTCAGGTGGATGCGAGCCTGAATTACATTAAGAGGCCAATTACGATCTTGGATCGGAAGATCAAGGTTCTGAGGAACAAGGAGGTGCCTCTGGTTCGGGTCTAGTGGCAACATCGGAAAGGGTCCGAGCTGACTTGGGAGCCGGAGTCGGAGATGCGGGAGCAGCATCCAGATTTATTTGCAGAGTGAGACTTCAGGGGCGAAGTCTGATTCTAGTGGGGGAGAATTGTAACATCCAGAAATCAGGCATAACTATTTAAACCCTCTTGTTTTCCAAGTTTTCAAAACTAGCCCATGGAAGGAATTTGTAGCAAATGAGTACGTTGGGCGTATTGCATAGTACGTTGCGCGTACTCATGAGCGTGCTCTTGACGCGGATGCTACCCAGTACGATGGGCGTACCATAGTGTACGCTAGGCGTACTGGGCTTAGTCATGAAACCCTAAATGAGACTTGAGCACTATAAAAGGAATGCTATGGCCTCCATCCCAACCACCATTTCCAGTGAGTGAAACCCTAAGATAGCTAACCCTTCGTTCTAATCTTGTGTGTGTTTTGAGCTTGAAAGTGTCTTTGTGTGCTTGTGAAGAAGAAGAGAGGGCCTTGAAGAAGAAAGATTGGAGTCCAAGCTTCTAGATCTGAGCTAAGCTGAGTGGGGAGCTTCTCTCAAAGGTAAAAACCTTCAAACTTTACTACTCTTTGGTTATGAACTTCATATAAGAGCATTTTTAGCGTTTAAGTCCCAAAGGTGGAGACTTTTTGAGCAAAGGAACTGCATGGACCTTGATCTACCCCATTTCAGTGTATTTTGTGTTGTAGATCCATAAAAATCCAATCTTGGACGTTAAGATTAAGTCATGCATGAGATTAGGGCTTAATGGGGAAGGAGGATATGTGTTTGAAGTGATTGGTGACCTTTACAGCCATGCAAAGGCTTAAAGGTTTCTACTTTATGGCTTTCGAGACATTAGAGTGCTTGCCTGCTTGGATCTGAGATATGAGCTTATGTCTTAATCTATTCAGACCAAAAATCATGAAAGTGTGAAACTAGAACTTACGTTGTGTGTAATCCCAGTACGCGCCGCGTAGGGGGTCGAGTACCCCGATTCTGGATGACCGCGAAGTACGCCCCGCGTATAGAGTCGGTACGCGCAACGTAACTCCCTACAGTTGACTTTCGTTGACTTTTAGGGTTGGTCAACGTGTGGACTATTGGACCATTAGAAGGGTAAAATGGTCTTTTAGCCTTCTGAGAGAGCATAGGAAGGGTTTGGTCTAGCCTTGAGAGCCGTTATTGATTTGAGATAATTACTTTATGTAGTTAGGTGGGAGCTAGGTCATTGTATCGAGTTAGGGGATATCGAGCACGTGAGTTACTAGACATCATACGAGGTGAGTCTTCTCACTATACATTACCTTGAATGGTATCTATATGCATACCGGAAGGTCTTATGTGTATGTGTATGTTTGAGATTTAAGTGCATTGTGTTATATGTATGTTATGTGGTATATAGACCGTTCCAGAGGGTCCAACGACTTATGAGGCCAGAGGGTCCTCGATCAGACCGGACCGAAGGGTCCAACGAGCTAGACCGGACTGGAAGGTCCAACGAGCTACGGGACTGGAGGGTCCCGCTGAGACACATTGACCGGAGGGCCATACCGAGTTATAGCCTCGAGTGGCTTATGTGTTGTATGTGGTATTTTGGGGAACTCACTAAGCATTTATGTTTACCATGTTATGTGATATGTGTTTCAGGTACTAGCGAGGATTGCGGGAAGGTGCCACATGATTTGTACACACTGATAATGGATTTGTATTTGAGATTCTGGGATATGTTTTACCGTGATAACATTTGATACACTTGAGATTTTAGATGATTTGTGTGAGACATGTTATGTTTGAAAAATGAAAAATTGTTTTAAATTTTCACGTCGTTACAAGATAACTCCTGCATCTCGGGAGGAGCCAACCGATATGGTGGCTTGGCTATCGGAGTCGCACCATGAACCAAGTCAATCTGGAACTCAACCTGTCTCTCTGGAGGTATCCCAGGTAAATCCTCTGGGAATACATACAGGTACCTCTCGCACTACCGGTGCATCATCAACCGTCGCCTTACCCTTATCCCGGGTATCCATGACATAAGCGACATATCCTGCGCAACCCTGCTGAATGTGGTGCCTCGCCCTCGCTGCTGAACAGAAAGTCGGTCCGCGTTGTGGCCTCTCGCCTTGGATCACTAACTCTCCCCCACTAGGAGTGTGAACCCTAACCAGTTGCTACTCACAGTCTATCACTGCCCCATTGGGGCTTAACCAATCCATACTCACTTATTCCCATGCAGGGGAATCTGAACCAAATCCACTAAAAAAATGTTGATCAAATAACTGAAGTGTACATCCTCTGTGAACCCTCGTGACCCTGTCGGTCCTGTCATCTGCTATCTCTACATCCAGTGGACAACCCAGCTCCCCCGAAGCTCCAACAAACCGCCTGTTGAGCGCGAGCGACACAAAAGATCGGGTGGCACTTGAATCGAACAGTACTAAAGCTGATATACCGTTCACTTGGAACATCCCGAAAATACAGTCCAAAAATTTCGCTTTAAAATTATTATAAAACCATAAATCATCCATAATCATAAAGAAAACCATGTATCATGTATCAGAAAACACCATATCAAATACTGTGACAAAAATTGTGACATCCCCATTTTCACGACCAGAAAAGACACATTTTGTTTATGCTTTGTTAAAATCAGAGTACTTCTTTTCCTAAAAATGTTGCGGAATTTGTTCCCATAAAAACATGTTAAATACGTTATCAAAACATTTTCGAAGAAACGTATTTTATTCATTTTAAAACGTTTGGGATGTCATCGTCAATACAAAAACATAAGCATAAACAAAACTTACATTTATTTACACTAGTGATCTATATCTCTTTAATCTCTCAGTGTAATTTGACTTCATAACAACAACTGTGATATAAATAAATTGAGTGGGTCAGGTTGGGAAACCTGGTGAGTACATAGGGTTTTCAGCCCACAATAATATAATTATTATGTTCAATCATCAAACAATTAACCCAATTACCCATCCCCATTATCTTCTTTATTCCTAAGCACCCTCCCTAAGGATTTATCCTAAGGGTCGTCTCCTACACCATATTTTACCTCTCATCTCCTTACATTGCATCTCCTTTTATGTTTGTTCCTAAGGACTTTCCCTAAGGATCATCGCCTACATCGCCTAGATAGTATTGATTCAAGGATTACTCCCTCAATACGTGCCCACCAAGGGTTAGGGTATCATCGCATGAATACGTAGTTACAACATCGCCTGAACTCGTAATTCATAGTAAGGGGGTTAGAGTATCATCGCATGAATACATAGTTACAACATCGCCTGAACTCGTAATTCATCACCTACAGGTTATGAGCCTGCTGGTGTTTCCACGGGGTTGTCTATAATAGTCCATGGTCGCCATCTATACTCTGGTAGATGACTACATCTCCAAATTGTCGGACAAGGTTGTAGTATCCTACATCACCGATTCATCATCACCTATCTATCCTCACATAATTATCATCACCTTCCTATCATCACCTATCTCTCATTATTTTATTTCATCACAAACCAACTATTTCATCTATCCATGTTTTATCCCAACATATTTGTAGATATAAAATAAATATACAATTTAAATCATTTAAAACATGTATAAAATCATTCATCCAGCATAGACAACAAGTATTCAGATAATATGAACACATAACACGTAATTTATGTAAAATACTTCATATCTATGTGTAAGATGAAAGTAACTATGCACTCACCTGATAAGGTGGTGAGTCGGCACTCGGACAACACTTCGTTACTCCTAAAACAATTTCCTCGACAAAACCTAGTATCAATATGACTAGGGTTTAGTCTGACGTTAACCACGACTAATTAATAGTCTAGATATTATTATTATTATATAAGCGTTAAATAACACTCAATATAACTCATAATAATAGCCCAAATACTTATTATAAGGTCCTAATAACATTACTATATTAAAACATAAGCTATACTAAAGATAGGGTAGGCATAGCTCACTTACAGCGGGTTTTCTCGAAAACCGGGCTTCGCTGGAGCAGTGTATCTGAGCCAAAAGGCTCTTTTCTCAGGGCTTCGGGAGCCTCGGGGCTTCCTGCGGGTGCTAGGGGGTTTACCTAGGCTTTAGGGGGCTTAAGGTAGGCTAGAGAGAGAGTGTAGAGAGAGAAAGAAGTGGGGAAAGGTGTGAGAAATGAGAGAAACCCGACACTTCTATTTATAGGGTGAAATCCTGACGAACTTGCCGAGTAGGAGGACCTACTCGCCGAGTTGGTGCCATGTGTCATCATCTGATGGCTTTCCTTGGAGAGAAAGCAATGGCTGTGATCGCGCCACGTCACCTAATATCGCGTATCTGCCTTCAAACTTAGAAAAATCATAACTCTTGCATACGAGCTCTGTTTTAGACATTCTTCTTTTCAGCGCGTAGGTAAAATCAAGATCTACAACTTTCATTTAGACTTCGTCGGCTAATTCCCGACCGATCTCAAATTTAACAGTAGGAGGCATTTAGACTGTTAAATGACCGCGAAGAATTCGTAACTTCTTCATACGGACTCCGTTTTCGTCTATCTTTTTACCGTTGAGTTCCTATTAATGAGATCTTCAACTCTCATTTAGGTCGTGTAAGCCAAAAACCGCTCAAACTAAAATTCGAGTTTCGGGCCGTGCATTGCTAAGCCGAATCTTAGAAAATCATAACTTTCTCATACGAAGTCAGATTTGGGCGTTCTTTTTTTGTATGTTCTCGGTTTAACATATAATACAACTTTTGTTTAGATTGCTAAGGCTAAAAATCGCTTCATCGTAAATTTACTATTTACACTTCCCCGTGTCGTGCCGGTTTTGCCGCAAAACTTCGACGGGTCATAACTTTTTCGTTATAACTCGGATTTCGGCGTTCTTTATATGTACGAAAACCTTGAGACATATTCAACAACTTGGTTAAGACTATTTATTATAAATAATATTTTGCCGAAAAGTCGTTTTCGACACTTATTGCCTCTAAATTAACTAGCCCGGATCTACGGGCGTTACAAAAACATATGGTAAAAATATCAGAGTAATCTCCCAGGCCAGAAAGATTGTGGTGTGTGCCATGCTGTCAACTTGAGCCCTTCCTTTTGCTGGCTGAAGTACCTAAAACCAAAACTAAAAACTGTAAGTACAAAGCTTAGTGAGCTCCCTCAAACTACTACGTACCATACACATAACATATAACAAATAACATAACTCTGGGACTACTCCCAACTGCATCGGGACGAACCCGACATCGGACTCTTGCCCGGCATCGGGCTCACCCCGACATCAGACTACGTATGACATAAGGCTCACCCTGACATCGGGCTTACCCCGACACATATACAACACAACATATATCATCACACATAACATAATCACATAACCTGCATCGGGCTTACCCCGACATCAGACCAAAGCCCGGAACATATAACATATAACATATAAACTAGCATACATCGGGCTTGCCCCGACATCGGACCGAAGCTCGGAACACATAACATGCATGAATCACAAAGACATCAAGCATACATAACTACTTCTCGGGACCGCCCCGACATCGGATCGAAGTCCAGAAACATGTAATCTGCATCGGGCTAACCCCGACATCGGACTGGATTCCAGCATACTGTAACTACATAAACGGGCCGACATTGGTGCCTTAGACCCGTTCCTACTGGAGGAAAACTCACCTCTCAATCTGGCTGCTGAAAACTTGTGCAAGGTAACAATGTATGCTGCTCCAACTACTCTCCGACTATTATGACCAAATAAACACTTAGTAAAAAACTGAGAATCCTTCTAAGGGTAAAATGACTGTTTTACCCCTTTTTGATCTAATTTGGGCCATGACCTAGGCCCAATCCTTTCTAGTCCTTCCAAACTCATTATGGCCCAAATTTCTAAATTGGGCCCAACTCCTCAAATGGGCTTTCCTCTCAAGCCCAACTAGTCCTTTGTGACAACCCGAAATTTTCTATCCTGTTTAGTCAAACACTTCATTGAAAGTCAAACTTACTCCTGCTATCTTTTAGCACTATTTAAAGTCCATTTGAGCGTTCTAAACCTAGTATAATCAAGGTAGGAGTGTAACATCCATAAATTTCATGCCAAATTTAAACTTTTTCAATCATAAATAAAAACCGTAACGCATCGTTTACAAAATGTTTTCAAATCATTTTCCATCAGAGTGTCCGAAAAATCATAACATAAGGATGAGGAGTGGTACGGTCACGCCTTTGCCTTTCCATGGACTCCTGAAGTACCAGAAACAATAAACTGAAAACTGTAAGCCCGAGGGCTTAGCGAGCTACCCCCAAAGTACCAATACCACACTGACAATACCATATCAGTAATAATCAATCAATCATCATGTATATTAGGCCATCGGCCTGACTGGACCGCTCTACCGGGCCTACAGTCTGTCTGAATCTATCCCGAGCCTTTGGCATGACTGGTCTGCCACGTGGGCCTACAGTCTCCCCCGGACCGCTCATAGGGTATGTTGGCCTTCAGCACAAAGCAGGACCGCCTCAACCCGACCAACAAGCAAATAACCATGTGTGCATAGCTATCATATATTGGTATATACAAACATCAAGCATATCTATCTCGCTGATCATAATCGTAGAATTCTCCTGTAACTAGAGTACCGGCCTATCAGGTCACTAACACACCAATCCCTACGGATCATAAAAGCATAACATATTGTCTACCTTGATTCCAAACTAAAAAATCATAACCACATGCAACACACCCATCCCAACCACACACTCTCAACTATATATACCACACTTAGTCATTTTGAACACTTTTCCCACTTCTTCAAAGCTAGAACACAAAATCCTCTCAAGTATCATCCGACTTTTCACTCTAATCTTCAAACAAGTAAGTGATTCATCCCTTGATTGGCTATTACATGACCATAACTAGCCTTCCCCTTTGATTTGATCCATGAAAACACCCTTTTTGGTGTAGATCTTAAAAAAACACCAAGAACACACACTAAGTTTTGAACCCTAATCACCTTTTCCAAGCCTCTATAACGTGTATATACTTGGTATACCTTGTTATATGCTAAGAACACTTGATGGTATGCTTGAAAAACTCAAGTTTATCACTTCATAAAGGGTGTGCGGCCGCACGCTCGCTTTTTAGGTCCAAAAAGGGCAATGAACTCCATATAAGGCTAGAGCATGAAGTAAGAAACCTTTTTAGATGAGTCCTAAGGCCTTAAAATGCATTTTGGCACACTTTATGGGGAGTATGCGGCCGCATACACACCCTGGCCACACACACACAAATATGGTGTATATTGACCATACACTCCCTTGTATAGCCATATACCCCCTTATATACAATCATATATGGTTGTAACACTTCAATATAAGTGTTTTCTAGTCCCTAAAATGGTCCCAATTCAATAATTAGTTGTTATAAGCACAAATTGTATTCATATATGCGTAATTATATGTTAAATAGGATTCGTTGCGCTCAAGACTCCAATTGACACCCAACAATCTTATATCGATCTTTCATTCGAGATTACTCACTACAGGTGAGTTCATACCCCTTAATTAACCTTTTAAATGTTTTTAAATGCTTTTATGGGGGGTGGGGAATACAAGTTGAATCAAACTAGTTATTATATCAATCACATGTGATTTATAACTATCAAACAAATGGATTTACTATACTTCTAACTGTTTTGTCAACAAAACTACTTCAAAATGATTATCAAACTCTTTTACATGTTAAACTCCTTATAAAAACTTGTTCTTAATTACCAATTCTTTTCGTTAAATTCTTTAAATTTATATATTGTCAAAATCATGTCCAATACATATATACTTATATAAGTAAGGTTTGAAGGACTTAGGACGGATAATTCGCTTTAATTCCTATTCCTTGTTTGGTTGTGGACTTAGAGTACCCTGTTGTTTGTCCGAGTGTCGTTTGATCCTTAGTTATATATAATGTATATATGTGTGGATATAAAGCTTTTATCTCAGTTTCCAACACCTTTGGGTTGCAAAGGTGTATAAACTTGCTAAGTCATTCAAACAACATTTCTAGTAAACTATAATAGGTATAGTTTAGAGGTATACTACTTATTATATTCTAGTACAATGAAACATACAAAGAGTCAGTTCATACATGAGTCAATACATACTATTATGAGAAACTAAGAGAATACTATAACGAGAAGCTAAGAGAATACTATAACGAGAAACAAAACATACAATATTCTATACTATACGAGAGAACATACAATACTTTAGTACATAAAATCCATACATACTATATACTATACAAAAGAACATACTATGATGAATCAGAGAGAACATACACCACACTAATACATACAATACATACTAAGATGCTATAGCATGGAACAACTACATGATCTAATTATACCAATGAATCACTAACTCATTGTTCTAAACAAAAGGTGATAGTTAAATTGGGTATACATGATCATATAACTTTAATGTGGATGTACACGATGCAACCCCCGGTTTGCCAAGTCACGTTTGGTTCCTAGAATCTTTTGACAGGGAGAGCGTATAGTATGGGAACTAACCATCACATTATAACTTAATAACCAATTTCAGGCAATCAGTACAACGGTAGTTATTATAACATAATACTACAATACTTAAATATTTTCCCCATTACAATTACTTTGTGATCATTTCACATAAATGGTAATGTAAAAGCTATATTTTATTAATAATAGACACATTTGGGAGAAATACTCACTTTTACAATGAATAAACATACATCACATTTGATGCCTTGGTAGAAGGCTACTTATAGTAGAAAATATAGGATTTTCTAGGAGATACAAACATTTACTTCAAATATTTACAAACTTATATATTCAAACGCTTACAAACATTTTCATACAAACGATGACATTAAAATGCTTATGAAGTCACTAGCTTTAAAGCTGATAAACTCTTTCAAAATAACATGTATTCTCAGGTCATCAGTAGACATGTACCGATGCCAGGTTTTGAGAAGATGGAGCTCGTTCAAGATTCATCTCTTATTTTGATTTACATTTTTGTGTCTTATAAACTTCACAGAACAACTTGTATTAAATTATATTATTAATGCAATGGATGATGTTGTTGCTTGTTTACTATTATTATGTGTTGTGATACTATACATGACGTCCTCCACCCCAGAACGTTTCCGCCGTTCCGGTTTTGGGGTGTGACAGATTGGTATCAGAGCATCGTTTATAGTGAACCTAGTATATCAACCCATAAAAGATATATACTAACTATAAACACAATAGGATTAAAATACTCTGACTAAGAGCTTATACTTTTAAATAATAAAATATTTAACTAAGTATACATACCTGCATTCATACTAAAATCAATGTCACTAGGACAGAACAAAAGTATTACGATTGTTGAATATCACTGGTAGGCTTGGGGATGTATGGTCAGTTCTGGGAATGGCATAGTCTGATCAAATATGATGGTCCAAGAAGTGATTAGCATATGCCCAGGACTGGTTGTGATATGGCAATACGTCTAAAAACTTACCAACACTACTACAATGATAACAATAGAACAAAACATAAACTTAAAATACTATAGGAGTATTTTGTGTTACTATAATTACTTATTTGAGAACTAAAAAGGTCTTTACCAAGTGGGTCAATAGTTGCTACGTGGATACCCTAAGGTTATATGAGATTAAGGTATCATAGACTTAGAATTAGTGATCTTTGCTTCACTTCCTGTTCCTCGTTTGGTTGTGGATTTGGAGTTAGGGTCACTTATTCGAAGGTATATTCTGCTTTGATTCCATATAACTGGTATGCACTATGCAAGTATTGAAGTACTGGAAAGGATCATATTATAATTATATTAATTAACACGTCTATTTATGTAAGATTCTTATATCCCAATTCTCGCATAGATAACATAACTGGACCCCATCCCCACAACGACCAACACTTCCCGAATGAAGGCAATGCTGGATGGTTTGGAGAAGAGCCAGAAGTGTTGGAATAGTGTCTAAGACTGCAACTATATTAGGCAAGTATTTGACCCGATTGTGCATGGTCCTTTTGGGTTGCCTTCACCATAGCAACTTGATAAGATGATTTATTAAGAGAGAATAAATATTATTAATATATTATGAGAATAATATAAAGAATAATAATATTGTTATTTGATTAATATAAGTCATAAATTAATTGGTATTAATTTGGTGACTTAAAGAGATTAATTAAATAAGAGGGTATAAACTGTCAATTGTTTGATAGTTAAACTTTAGACTGTAAATCCTTATTGGATAGAGAATGGACGAATTCTAGAAGCTAGGGATAGCTTAAAATCGTCCAAGGTTATCTAAGGAAAGGATATGGATTGCTTTAAGAGAAGACTATCCAACTAGGGTTTGAGTTGTAACCCTTAAGGAGTCTACAAGTATAAATAGACCCTATGGCAAAGGGAAATCGGCACCTCATTGAAAGTAGAGAATCCCTGGCCGAATTTCCTCCCCTCTCCTCTCTCTCAAATCATCCTCCTTGCTATTTGGTGTTT
Organism: Lactuca serriola; assembly: GCF_051521515.1. Taxonomy (NCBI): domain Eukaryota; kingdom Viridiplantae; phylum Streptophyta; class Magnoliopsida; order Asterales; family Asteraceae; genus Lactuca; species Lactuca serriola. Next base: position 168,734,088 of record NC_136411.1, on the reverse strand, counting down.
GTAAGCCATTACAGGAGTTACATTTGTGACTCTAGAGCTCCAAGATAACAAGATCAAACAAGAGATTCAAAGGTATGATTGTACATCTGTTTTGTATTGTTCTTATACCTAATTAGTCATTAGAAGTCTTGAATTCAAAGCATGTTTAA